>NW_006238923.1:3327679-3636278 GCF_000375325.1 Capsella rubella
CATACTCGCCAATCTCCTTAAATCCCTCAATAGAATTAGTCATTGCCTTCTCTGCTTCCGCATATTTCTTGATGTCATTAAGATATTGACCAATTTCATTCCATACCAACGCTTTCTTTTTGCTAAGGGATTGTAAGTCCTTGCCGTCGCTTGGAAATAATGCTCTTTGAGTTTGTTGGTAACACTCTAATGCAGCCAACAGGTGGCTTTCTGGATCATCCTTCCTAGACGTGGTGAGAAATTTAAATATTCCACCGCTACCAGGTTTACCTTTGCCCCAGCTCTTCTTGCTCTGAGCCACACAAGTGCAATTTACTAACAAACATAAGTTACATTTTTTACTGTGTGCCGTTAACTTCTTTTTGAGCTTCTCCACTTCTTCTACAATCTCAGACGGCATTTCTTCTTTCTTCGCTACTTCAGACCCCTCAGGTAGAGGACTTTGATGAGCTTGTTTTCAAACAAGCTCACATGAATCTCACCAACAATTAACCATACCGTAGCCCAAAAGATACGTACTGATGAAACTTCCCTGAAACTTGTAAATTCTTGAGTTGTTGAAAGGACTGGCTCGTTCACCAACTCCCCTTGCGTTGTTGAAAGTTCACCAACTCCCCAAACTTTATAAGCCGTGAAAAAGAAGTGTACAAGGCAGATGCAAACAATCTCTCCTCAAACTTGTAAGGCATTGATCCAAAAATGGAGCAAGCTAGCTCCACAATATTCAGAGCTTGGGGCAACTGTCCATCCTCTTTGTAAGCTTCCCCCAGAGAAAGATATGATTCACCAAGAAGCATAACGAGACTCCACAATTTCCTGTCTAGTGATGATGTTGGAAGCCACTCAACTTCCTCTTCTGAAGAAATTAGTTGTTGCGTCCCCATGAGAGACTTAATAGCCTGAATAACATGGTGAACAGCTGCTCGTTGCAATGAAACTGAAATGGCTGTAGTCAAAGGCGCATGATCAGGACCAATGTCGAGACTAGAACCTGAAACTGAGTTCATAACACGATCAAGTGATTCCTCCTCTAAGTCTGCTACTTTGAATTTACGTTGCACATTATTAGCCTCAGCAGTTAAATCAAACTCCTCTTCATTATTCAAAATGTACCTTGCAAATTGCTCGTGTGCACATGCTCGAACAACCTATCCAGAATGATATCACTAATTAAAATTAGTAAACATAACGATTTAAAGCAGCTTTTTATTAGTATTAAAAAGGGAAACTCATCTAGAAAAGACCAATATAATTACCAGTGGGAATGAGCTTGCGCTTGAGGAATGGTTCTTTGAAAAAGTGGAAAGATCAAAGAGTTGAATCACATCTTCACCAGCGGCTTTGTAGAGCTGAGGAGAACATAACAAAATCAACAGTCAACTTTTGTGATAATGCCAACAAAAGATAGTAATAGTTTGGCATAGAATTATAACGCTACCCAGTAAACACTAGGATCCTCTTTGCAATTTGATTGAAGAAACCGTAGAACTGCAAGGCAGTTTTGCTGAACAACATTAGGGTCAACTTCCCCAGAGATTCCATCTGGTAGAAGCTCATACCCTTGGACAACACCGTTCAAATGGTTGCAAATTGCTAGCTCGGGTACACTGGCCATTACATTATCAAGCCAAGCTTTAAGCCACGATAACGTTGAAACCTGTGTCAAAAGACAAGACTTAACAGAGAGTCACTGAAAAGAAGCAGAACCACTTAGGGTTTAGAAGTAACCTGTTGGCTAACGGGTGACAAGCCTAAGCTTGCCTCAGCGTAGTTCTGAAAGCTAACGCCCAATACATTCTTACGTTTCCCAATGAGTTTCTCACTCTCTTCAACACCAGGCCTGCCAGGATAATCAGTAATTAGTATAAACTAAACTATTCTCATTGAAAAATTTGCATAACCTTGAGTAATACGCACCCGGGATTTAAGACAATAGTATGTCCAGCTCGCTGAACTGCTATTGAGACCCGAGATTTCGAGTGAGGTGTCTTCAAGATTTGCTGAAGAATTTTAATAGGTGCAATCACATCAATCTTAGAAAGAGATTCCTCTGTCAAGTCACCTTTACCAAATTAGTAATACAGAGAAAAACCTTAAAACTCCAGTAAACCCAGATGCTTGAGGAGAATCAAGACATACCTGCTCGCTCCCTGTTCTCGCCGCCGACCGGAGCGGCGATCTTCATCTGTCCGACGCAGGTAGGTCGCATCGTTCTTCCTTCTTTGTTCTTTGTACTAAACCAAATGAATGTTCTCTTTATATGAACTGACTGCGCGAATTTTTTGGCTGCGATATTTGGGCCCTAATACAAAATTATGGGCTTTTAAGATTTTGCGGTGATCTATATAGTTATAACTTGCGCCCGGGTGTATTTACGAATTAATTAAAGTATTGATAATTTGTACCGTTAAGAGTCCATGTAAATCACGTAATTGTTAGTAGAGAAATTTGAATTTACTAATGTATGTTAAATTAATTGATAATCCGTGTTGTGTGCAGAATTAATTAATTTTTAAATATCACTAAAATAGGTTTTTTCTTTCTTTATTTTCAAAAATACAGAAATGTTTTTTTTTAATCAAAACTAATCACTAAACCATACATCTAAAAACTATACCGTAACTAAATATTAACCATCCAAAACTAAAATAATAAATTTTGCACTTTCAAAAATTATTATTTGGATTTCAAGGCGGTTCTATTAAAGGGCCTTCATCTATATGGTTTTTTGTTTTCCTTAGTTAGGTCAAGCCCACAAGACCTTTTTTTTGTTAACATACTATTATTGGGCCTCAGCTAAGGTATCTTCTATCGCGTTATATCCTTGAACCGGTTAAGGGATTGAACGAAAGGAATGTGTGGTCCAATTCTCCAAAGTCCGAACGGTTACAAAACATCATCCATACGGGTAACTGCTGAAATATGAGTCGGCCGATACAAGCGCGTAAAAGCAATGAAAAGGGGAACACTATCCGACAATTCTATCTCTATTAGCTAGCAAACTATAATGATTACTCAAACCAGAAGATTGAACAATACAAAGACAGGTCTACCGACATCTATTTATGTAGTGCATATAACATAAAATGTTCGCTTACTTGATATCAAAAGAAAGAATACTTAGGTAAAAGCTAATTAATATACATGATTTATAAGGCCTAAAAGTAAACATGAAAAGATGCTACTTTAAAGTGGGGGTGGGGCAGGTTCTCAACATAGGAAATTTGGCACCCTCCTCTGCTACTGCTATACGTTCACGGCTCACATTGGCTTCTTGATTAACTTTATTAATTGGTTCAGTTTAATCAACTTTAATTGCATGTACTGTTTCTTGAGTGTTAGAATCAATCTAATGTTAATATTTAGTATTGGCAAATTAACTGAAGGAAAAACAAAACATACAAGAAAGACATTCTAAAGCCGCAAACTCTCTAGCTAATAAGTATAACATTTGGGAGAAGAATGAAAGCTAGCTTTACAACCAAAAAAAAAAAAAAAAAAAAGAATGAAAGCTAGCTGAAATCCATATTCGAGTTACATACAAACCACGAGAATATTGCATGCATTATTGGACTTGGTTTATATATATAAAAACAAAACCGCGTTCCTTGTAATACACACTTCTCCAAAAGCAAAAAAAAAAAAAAAAAATTTCTATTTGCATTTTATTACTCTATATCTCGTCTGTCAAGTGTCAATATGTTCCAAACAACAAACAAACCTTGCATATTGATAATTCTATATTGACGTCTCTCTTTTTAAAGCTTACGTATGTGAAAACTACTTTTTGCCCGTGATCCAACAGAAAATGACGAATGCCTTCTATTTTTTTTATAAAGATTTTCCACAAATAGTTTCACATACGTAATAACACAACAAAAATCGCATTTTTTATAAACCTCTTTTTACGTGCCAGCTTTTTAGTATTTACAAGAATCATCCCCCAACAAATTTAAACACTTCTTGAAATAAATAAATAAATAAATAAAGGAAGACGCACTCAATTTTGTTAAAAAGTTAAAGATTCTAAAACAGAGCCACCCAAAGTCCAATGGTAGTCTTACAACAATCTTCTTTGCCACCTTTTTTCTCCAACTTTTAGCTTTTTTACTCTCTCTCAAAGCCACGAATCACTAGTGTTAGACGGTGGTGATATGGCTACTTCCGATCAAGATCGCCGCCACAGAGCCACTCGCAACCGTCCACCACTACCTCGACCGTCTAATCCTTCTTCTCGCCCCGTTGCAGTACCTCCCCGATCGAAAGTTTCCAAGCGTGTGCTTCTCCGTGTTGCTTCCGTCGCATGCGGTATTCAATTCGGATGGGCGCTTCAGCTTTCGTTGCTCACGCCTTACGTTCAGGAGCTAGGGATCCCACACGCTTGGGCTAGTGTGATTTGGCTCTGCGGCCCTCTCTCTGGTTTGTTCGTGCAACCGCTTGTTGGGCATAGTAGCGATAGGTGTACCAGCAAGTACGGTCGCCGGAGACCTTTTATTGTCGCCGGAGCTGCCGCGATTGCCGTCTCTGTTTTGATTATTGGTCATGCCGCGGATATTGGATGGGCATTTGGTGATACGGAAGGGAAGATTAGGCCCAGAGCTATTGTGGCTTTTGTTTTAGGGTTTTGGATCCTTGATGTTGCTAATAACATGACTCAAGGTCCCTGTAGAGCTCTCCTCGCCGATCTTACTGGTAATTTTTCTTACTTGTGAGTTGATTGGGGTCTTCAATTTTTCGTATTTGAATCTCGTGAATTTGGGGATTCTCGTGTCGTGTATATTACACTCACATGCAAAACATGAAAGTGCACGAATTTGTGATTTTAGACACAGTTAGGTGTTTTATAATTTACCTAATTGGTCTTCAAACAGTCAAAGGTCCCTTCTTTGTTCTGGTCGGTGGCTTATCGTTTTGAGTCACATAAACTTTGTTTTTTTTTTTTCCACTTCTTGTGAATTGAATTCTAGACTTATTGTACGGACTCTGTTTTCCCTCAAGTTTAGAACTTTTAGCTTAGGAAGACCATAGTTTGATGAAGTGGTCCGGAGATATTAGAAATGAGAGATGAATAGGGGTGTTTGGATTTGGACACGTTTGGTGAGTTTCTGTAAATTTTAGTGAAGTTAATCTTAAATTAGGTACCTCACTTTGTCAGACAGACCTACAGTGAATAGATTTACTACTCGGATCTCTGCATATTTGAGCTTTTGGGGTGGTTGAATTAAGAAGTTGCTTAATACTACAAGACATCTGGGTGTCTCTTATTAGTTTCTCCAGAGTTTTCAATTTAAAGTTTCTGATTAGATAGCTCTGCAAGAATGTATGCCAGTAGTAGAAAGCTGTTTACAGGGTAATTTCTTTGTTTGAGATTTTGCATGTACTAAAGACTTGCCATAAAACAATCCAATCTTGTTTTGGCAACCTTGCTTGTGGAAACACGATTATTTTGGTGATTGCTTTGATAAGTATCTGCTATCATCATGGTTTGAAAGAAACCCTCTGTTGTGGGTTAACTCTTGTCCAATCTTTTCTTTTCAGAAAATGATAATCGCAGAACCCGAGTAGCAAATGGCTACTTCTCTCTCTTTATGGCTATTGGCAACATTCTTGGCTATGCTACTGGATCATATAATGGTTGGTACAAGATCTTCACTTTCACAAAAACTGTTGCATGCAATGTGGAATGTGCCAATCTCAAGTCTGCCTTCTACATAGATGTCGTCTTTATTGCAATTACGACGATCCTAAGTGTCTCAGCGGCTCATGAGGTGCCTCTCGCTTCATTGACTTCTGAAACACATGGGCAAACCAGTGGAACAGACGAAGCTTTTCTTTCTGAAATATTTGGAACTTTCAGATATTTTCCAGGAAATGTTTGGATTATCCTGCTTGTTACAGCTTTGACATGGATTGGTTGGTTTCCATTTATTCTGTTTGATACTGATTGGATGGGTCGAGAGATCTATGGTGGCGAACCGAACATAGGTACTTCTTATAGTGCTGGAGTCAGTATGGGTGCACTAGGTTTGATGTTGAATTCTGTTTTTCTTGGAATCACTTCGGTGCTCATGGAGAAGCTCTGCAGAAAGTGGGGCGCTGGTTTTGTTTGGGGAATATCAAATATCTTAATGGCTGTTTGCTTTCTTGGAATGATTATCACCTCATTTGTTGCATCACACATTGGCTACATTGGCCATGAACAACCACCAGCCAGCGTTGTATTTGCTGCTGTATTAATCTTTACAATTCTGGGCATTCCATTGGCAGTAAGTATTCCTGCAATTCTACTTTTATGTTACATACAGTGCCAAACAATGAATTTATAGTTTGAGGCTAATCTTATATTGCCAAGCTGGAGATATTATGACACTATTACTTTGATATATTTCCTGCTCATCTCTAACCACATGGTGGAATTTGTTTATGCTTGTGCTGTAACTAATGGCATTTTTACTGTTCTGCAGATAACTTATAGTGTCCCATATGCATTGATTTCCATACGTATTGAATCCTTGGGGCTCGGTCAAGGTGTGCATCCTTTTAATATTATGCTCACTGCTTTTACTTAACAAAATGAGTGGTGTTTCTTATGAAATTTCTATTGTTGCAGGTTTATCTTTAGGGGTGCTTAATTTGGCTATAGTTATCCCGCAGGTAAGCTTAATTCAACCATCCTTTTTTGCATTATAAGATGCCGCAAGTCAGTTTCTGTTCTTGTTTATATGTGTCTTTCTTTTTTTTGCCAAATTGTAAAAATCATTAAAAATGAAGCAGTTTGGTTTTACAAAATGTTAAACCACTATGATGGTTCCTTGGCAAAAATTAGAGTTTATATGTGTCTTTCAATCATCAAAAAATCCTACAAAGGGAGTCCACAATCATAAGTGAAAGCAGCAGGGTGGCTTCGTTAGTAATTAATTCATTTGTTTTAGTTATGGCCAGTTATGTGAAAGGACACTTTTACTTTCTCTATATTTGTCAATTGTTGCATTCCATCCCTATGTTTGTTAAGGTTTTTGGCATCAAACTCAATTTATGTTGTTCAATCATTATGTGTTTGCAGGTAATAGTGTCTGTTGGCAGTGGCCCATGGGATCAACTGTTTGGAGGTGGGAATTCACCAGCACTTGCAGTAGGAGCAGCTGCAGGTTTCATTGGCGGAATTGTAGCCATCTTAGCTCTTCCGCGAACAAGGATTCAGAAGCCCATCCCTCTCCCATAACATCCTATCTTTTGGTATAAGGTAATAATATCACTATTCTTATACAAGAGAGTAAGCACTTAGGTTGTCACTTACTAATAAAAGTGGTAGTTGCAAAATAGATGAGTGTTGAAAGACGAACGCATAAGGGGGAGTACTGGAAAATGGCAGGGAGATGGACCACTTACTGTGATCCTTGTCGAATTCATGAAATGACTTCTCGTGTGACTAACTTATTTGCAGCTGCTAGGACCTAATCCTCTCTACTTTGGGATTAGTGATCCTTGTGGCCACGAGAAGCCATAGAAGTTTTACCAATGAAATAATAACACATGATGATTTAGTTTGTGAGATATATATGCATCTCTCCTTTACTTGGAAGTTCCAACTCGGGATCTTGTCTGTTTCTTTGTTGTAAATTATATGTAAAAACCTGTGTGCAACGGAGAGTTTGTAACGGCCCATGAATTTGAGGGTTCTGTAACTGTTATAAAGTTCATTTTTTTTCTTTAAATACTATATGATAAAGAAACCTGAGATCCAAAAACTTTGCATACTGCAAAAGTAGAAAGGAACCAGTACTTGCTTAGCTGAGTAGGTTCGTTGTTTTCTTGATTGGGAATATCTTAGCTCTCATAAGTCTGGCAGAGGCATGCTGCAACTGGTGAGCGGCTCCGGTGAACTATATATTTCCATTGGTGTCACCTCCAGCTGGTAATGAGAATCAATACACATGCATGCATCAGAATAATATGGCAAACTACCATCGAAGAGGAAAACATTTGGAAGATGGTGGAGTAGGATGATTCTTGGGAATATTAGGCCCAATTAAAAAGAGCTGGCAAATAAATACAAAGTTCGTGAACTGTGGTGGTCGAGGAAACAGAAAGTTTGAAAAAGTTACTCATAATTGTTGACAATTATGTCACAAACACTTGTGAGAGTGTAATGCCAAAATATTAAATTAAGAAGAAGAAGAAAGAAGAACACGTGTGGGAGCACAAGGGACCTCAAAATCTGATGGATTCGATCGGAGGAGAGGCCTATCGTATCGGGCCTCTCTCTCATAGTCTCATATCAGTGTGACATACGGTATATAAAACAAGGACAAAAACGTGGTTGTGTTGTGTGTCACCGACTCCCACACACTGAAGTCAAATAGGGCGGCTTTCACACCTCTGTGCTTCTAGACGTATGACAAAAAAATCTCTATCCTTTTCTATTAATAGATTCGTCTCTCTAGTTGCACTGCGATTTATGATTATGAATCTTTTTTTTCTTCTTCTTTTGATAATGAATATTTGAAGTCTTTTTTTTTTTCTTTTCTAATTGTGTTTAATCCTTTTAATCTGATGTTAAAATTATACATATATATCCCAAAAAAACATAAATGTTTTACAAAGCTAATGTAACGAAGAAATTATTATTATTATCATTATATATATATTTTTTTAAAAAATTTTGAATACGAAGAAATTATGTTTAGTCTTTCTCTATTCTTTAATCTTAATACGTTCTCAGCTACACAAAACTATAAAAGTGAGTCTTAAATCTTAACATACTGATTAGTGTTTAACATTTGACAATTTAATCTGTGATATTGAAATAAAGAAAGAAGGTATTAAAATTAAAACCAATACATAGTTGAAACATAGTAACAAAAATCCGAAAGAGCAAAAGATATTATCTCCCTTCAGTTCAATTTAGAACTCTGCATTCTATATATAGTCTTGAGAGCGAAACTGTTCCAACTGTAGTTGCTTCAGTGACTTCAAAGATTGACTCATCGATCAAGAATCACGTGAGAAGCTCGCTCATGTGGTTAACTTCATAACCATATTTGTAATTAGTTTTGCAAGTTGTAAATCCTTCTGACGAAGAAAGAAAGATGAATCTCCACTTTATGTTATAATTAGAATTTGTAATTTATATATTTGTTTAACAAAGAATTGGGTTGTTGAAACTTGAAAGCACACTTCACTGTTGCCCATTTCGATTCAATCCTTTGTCGCCTTCTTATTTTTTTACCTAAGTGGGGAGTTTTTTTTTTTTGCTTTAATTAACCTTTTTAGCTTTAGCTGAAAGAAATAAAGTAATTACCTTTTTGGTATGAAACAAAAGATTTAGCTTTTTATCTTTCAAGATTTTTCATATCACAAAAAAAAAAAAAAAGTTTGTAAGTGAAGTCCACGCTGTATTTATTTCGCTGATAAGTATATATTATCTTTATGTGCATGCACTTGCTCTCTATCATTCAACTAAACTCTAAAGAAAAAGACTTTTGTCTTTTCTTAGGCTTCAATTATTTGGACAACCAATTTATTTCATCTTAAACTTTTATATTTTTCTGCCTTCTTTTTCCATGAAGCTTCCAACGCTTTTTTGACGAGTTAAATGTGAATGACGACTCAACTAGATTCCAAGATTTTATTCCTTTTGACTATAAAAATGATTCTTCTAGTTAAGTTACGATAGTTACCGTACAGTTAAAAAATATATTAAAAGGGGGTCAATCTGTGTTTTAATTACTTGGCTAGTTTTTTTTTTGCTTTATACAGTGATCCATGCATACGTTCGAATAACGTCAATGATTGCTCTTGTTATTATAGGTAACCAATTAAGCTCTTCTATTATAGGCTCTTTTGAGTATCTAGCCTAAATAGACTCTACAGACCAAGCTATACATTTTTAACTATAGTTTTACGCTCAATAAAGACAATCAATATTATCTCTTCACTTGATCAATGGTAAATCTATAATAGCAAAAGGATATTAATATCAATAGCAAAAAAAAGAAAAGAAAAAGTGTTTTCTTACTAATTTTTTGTTTTTGGTTTGGACTCACAACTAGCTAGTGTCTTCTGGCGTGGAATCAATTATTAATGTCACCACCTAATCCGAATATGACAAATGAATACTAATACTCTCTCGCAAAACATATTCACCAATAAAAATAAATGAAAACACTCTAAATTATATTTCTTCTTTTTTTTTTTTTCATGTCGGAAAAAGAAGAGTCCACCGAGAAAAAGAGTCCGCAAACAAAATTTGAACATTGGCAATTATGGAGCGGCAGATATTTTAATTATTAGTTAGTTCTAATAATAGTCGATAACTTTATGTATATATACACACACGTTGTGCGTTATCAACAGCTTTATAAAAATGTGAAAATTGTAAGGGGAACATGAAAATATAAATTTACAATTAATGATACTAAATTACTAATATACATCATTGAGTTTAGCAGTTAGCACTGTAGCCGTAGTATTTTCTTTAAAACTGAAAAACATTCCACGAACGTGCACAAAAAAAAAAGTATATACAAAAAATAGCGTTGCGCGCATAGTACAAAGTCTACATCTACGGATCCACCTAACCTACCATATAGAGTGTAGTTGCATAAATTAAAGACGATATATCATATATATAATAGTTAACTTTGTATGTGCGTTTTTGTTTTATAACGTTTTGTAATGAATGTTTTGTTCAGTTTACGCTTTGCTTCATTACGAAAAAAGTAGAATAAAACATAGAACGTCACAGTTCCATAACATAAGGCATGCGTTAGGTCAAAACTACTCTATTAACAAAATAAGGTGTTTTTGCTTTGTACACAATATTCAGCTTAGAAGAAGATATGGATAATACTTATATATATATATATATATATATGGTTTCAGTTTTCGTATGTGCATTATCTTACTAATTATATACTTTTCTACATATCCATTTTTCAATACGTATCTCCTTAATAGGACGGTCAATGAAAACCAAAACAAAAATGTGACAAAACAAGTATCAAGTACCTATCAAAACCTATAATAATAATAATAATTTATTCCAGTACTGTATAATTAGAAAACTAAATAGTATAGTTATCAAGGGTCCCTCCTTCAACAAAACCAAAAATAAAAAAAAATAAAAAAAAATATTCAACTACAGCGAGCTTACCATATAGTTTTTTGGTTCCAATATCCGCCTATTATTATTATTATTATATCAGCGTCGTATAAAATAATGACGCCATCAAAATTAATTTCCATGCATAAGCCATAAACAAATACTACTCGTATAAAAAGAAAGAAAGAAAGAAAAATACAAAATAAAGTGATAGTGATTAATTTATACAAATCTACAAAGCGTAAAGCCAAATTTTTAAAAAATAAAATTTGAAAGAGTTATTTAATGGTATGTATAGCTGAGCTGACAGCAGATAAGAAGAAGAAGAAGAAAGAACCTTTGCTTCAAAGCGGCAAAGCTTTACTCGCCCCCGCCATTCTCTCTCTCTCTTCTCAAACCCACCGATGTGAAAAACAAGTTTCCGATTAACTCAAACCACCTTCACCGACATGGCTCCGTCTTCTCGGAACTTCTTCTCCTTCCTCGTCTTCTCTCTCTTCTCCCTCGTTTCTTCGGACGACCTCCAAGTCTTACTCAAACTCAAATCATCACTCTCCCATTCGAATCCCTCCCTCTTCGATTCCTGGACGTCTGGTACCGGTCCGTGCAGCTTCCCCGGAGTAACCTGTAACTCTATCGGCAACGTCACGGAGATTGATCTCTCCCGTCGAAGCTTATCTGGAAACTTCCCCTTCGATTCCGTCTGCGAGATTCGGAGTCTCCAGAAACTCTCACTCGGTTTCAATTCCCTCTCTGGAACAGTCCCCAGCGATTTGAAAAACTGCACGAGCCTCGAGTATTTGGATCTCGGCAACAATTTGTTTTCCGGTGCTTTCCCTGACTTCTCCTCTCTGAATCAGTTACAGTTTCTCTACCTAAACAACAGCGCGTTTTCCGGCATGTTTCCGTGGGCTTCCCTCCGAAACGCGACGAGTCTCGTCGTTTTGAGCCTCGGAGACAATCCCTTCGATAAGACGGCTGGGTTCCCGGTGGAGGTTGTTTCTCTGAAGAATCTCTCGTGGCTGTACTTGACCAACTGCAGCATCGCCGGGAAGATCCCACCGGCGATCGGGGATTTGACGGAGCTAAGGAATTTGGAGATTTCCGATAGTGAGTTAACAGGTGAGATTCCGGCGGAGATCGTCAAGCTTACTAATCTCCGGCAGCTAGAGCTTTACAACAACTCATTGACCGGAAAGCTTCCTACCGGATTCGGAAACTTGAAGAACCTCACTTACTTGGACGCTTCGACCAATCTTCTACAAGGCGATTTATCGGAGCTCAGGTCTTTGACTAATCTCGTTTCTCTTCAATTGTTCGAAAACGAATTCTCCGGTGAGATTCCGCCGGAGTTTGGCGAATTCAAGGATCTCGTGAATCTGTCTCTGTATACGAACAAGTTAACCGGTTCATTACCTCAAGGACTCGGTTCGCTTGCTGATTTCGATTTCATCGACGCGTCTGAGAATCAGCTAACCGGACCGATCCCTCCGGATATGTGCAAGAACGGGAAGATGAAAGCTCTGCTTCTTCTGCAAAACAATCTCACTGGCTCCATCCCTGACTCGTACGCTAACTGTTTGACTCTGCAACGGTTTAGAGTTAGCGACAACTCTCTCAACGGAACTGTTCCCGCGGGACTTTGGGGCTTACCGAAGCTCGAGATCATCGACATAGCCATGAACAACTTCGAAGGTCCGATCACCGCCGATATAAAGAACGGTAAAATGCTTGGAGCGTTGTATCTAGGGTTCAACAAGTTGTCTGATGAGCTGCCTGAGGAGATTGGTGACACGGTATCTCTGACCAAGGTTGAGCTTAACGATAATATGTTCTCAGGGAAGATTCCAAGCTCAATTGGGAAACTGAAGGGACTTAGCAGTCTGAAGATGCAGAGCAATGGCTTCTCCGGTGAGATACCCGACTCTATCGGGTCCTGTTTGATGCTCAGCGATGTAAACATGGCTCAAAACTCGCTATCCGGAGAAATCCCGCACACACTTGGATCTCTTCCCACGCTCAACGCTTTAAATCTTTCAGACAATAAGCTCTCCGGGCTCATCCCAGAGAGTTTGTCTTCTCTAAGGCTTAGCCTTCTTGATCTGTCTAACAACAAGTTATCCGGTCGTATCCCTCAGAGTTTGTCATCATATAAAGGTAGCTTCAACGGCAATCCTGGACTCTGCAGCATGACGATCAAATCTTTTAACCGGTGCATAAATCCTTCAAGATCGCATGGAGACACTCGCGTTTTCGTTCTGTGTATAGTTTTCGGCTTACTGATCTTGCTTGCGTCCCTTGTGTTTTTCTTGTACCTTAAGAAAAGCGAGAAGAAGGAAGGTCGATCGCTTAAACACGAATCTTGGAGTATAAAGTCATTCCGAAGGATGAGTTTCACGGAAGATGATATCATCGATTCGATCAAAGAAGAGAATTTGATCGGTAGAGGAGGTTGTGGCGATGTGTACAGAGTAGTACTTGGTGATGGTAAAGAAGTTGCGGTCAAACACATTCGGTGTAGTAGTACTCAGAAAAATTTCAGCAGTGCTATGCCGATCCTCACTGAACGGGAAGGACGATCGAAAGAGTTTGAAACAGAGGTGCAAACGCTGAGCTCTATAAGGCACTTAAACGTAGTAAAACTCTATTGTAGCATCACGAGTGATGACTCAAGCTTGCTGGTGTACGAGTACTTGCCTAATGGAAGTTTATGGGACATGCTTCACTCGTGCAAGAAATCAAATCTTGGTTGGGAAACACGGTATGATATTGCTCTAGGTGCAGCGAAAGGGCTTGAGTACTTGCATCATGGGTACGAGAGACCAGTGATTCACCGTGACGTTAAGTCAAGTAACATATTGCTAGATGAGTTCTTGAAACCTAGGATAGCTGATTTCGGTCTTGCCAAGATTCTTCAGGCCAGCAATGGTGGTCCAGATTCCACCCATGTGGTTGCAGGAACCTATGGCTACATAGCTCCAGGTAAATAAAGAGACCTAACTCTTATATCATCAGCTGGTCTCGCATTTTGATGTTAGATTTTAACGTTAAAAATTTAAAATTGTTGCAGAGTATGGATACGCTTCAAAAGTGACTGAGAAATGCGATGTGTATAGCTTCGGGGTGGTGTTGATGGAGCTGGTCACAGGGAAAAAACCGATAGAGGCAGAGTTTGGAGAGAGCAAAGACATAGTGAATTGGGTGAGCAACAACCTGAAGAGCAAAGAGAGTGTGATGGAGATTGTGGACAAGAAGATAGGAGAAATGTATAGAGAAGACGCGATCAAGATGCTGAGGATTGCTATCCTCTGTACCGCGAGACTACCTGGACTAAGACCGACGATGAGGAGCCTGGTTCAGATGATCGAGGATGCTGAACCGTGCAGGTTAATGGGGATTGTGATAAGCAAAGAGAGTGATATCAAGATCAAAGAAATAAGTTGATGATTGAGGGACCAAATCTCTCTGTTTTGGTAACACTATGAAACTTAGAGAGAAAGGACTAATGTGGATCATCAAATTTATTTACGACGTAAGAGAGTTTAGATGGAGAATGTGATTCCAATACTCCTCCTGGTTAAAGAAATCATATAGGTAATGTAATGATCTGATGTAAACTATTTCTTGTAATTGTAGAATTTTGGTATAAGGGTTTCGAATAAGTTAATGAATGGTCAGTCAACTACTGTGTGAAATTTATGGTGCTTAGATACATAGCTGCACTCGTACTTAAGTATTATGATATAAACATACTGTATGTCCTAATCGATTCAGTTTTATTTAATTATAATTTTGTAAGACATAATCAGACTAACAAAAAATTCTCAGACGAAACCAAATCCAAATTGGAGTCTTGCTGTGACATAAAACAAAGAATAGATATGCTCCCTTGTGATTTCTAAAAGTTTGGTCAACATGTACGTGTGTGCTCAAAAACTTTTTTATAGTTGCCGACTTTGACCACCCAACATAATAAAAGACAAGTGTTTATTTTCTTCATTCTTCACAAGCAGACACAATAATGCTTCTCTGCATTGTTTCGATACGTTAAACATTGTATTATTATATTTCTGAATCTCTGGGCGACAGTTCTAATTAATCTCTTAAAATTGACTTTTCGAAGCATATTATTTAACGTTTAGAATTTGCTATTAGATGATTTAAAAACTCACTAGTAGATTGTAAACTGATCTCGTAAACGTCATCCAAAAGAAGCGTTCAACAGCTTCTATCTCTATATTCCAATCTTAATGCAGGAAAACATCTTTCATAAATGCATTAGTTACAAAGCTCAAATAAAAATTGATAATGAACCATTTGTTATATGCTACCTAATACCTTTCCAGAAGACTAATCTTATAACTTTACCAAGTCTTTAAATAAACTAAAAGCTGTCTTCCCCATATCTTTATCTTCCCTTGGTTTGCAATTCAATCCAAAACCAATGATTAATAGCGCACTCACATAAAAAAAGTAATCAAATTGTTTTTCACATGATTCAGTTAGCTACAGTATAGTGTAAACACTAAATAGACATAGGCATTAATTAATTACAGAATGTGTGGTGGACCAAAAACCCACTAAATGGCCTTAGTCCTGTTAGTGGTGAACTTTCATTTTGTAAGACTTCGATATGGCTAAAACCAGATCTAACCGGTTAACTAATCACAACTCTTGTGTGTTTTGGACAATTAATCGTGCATTAGCCGTAGAACCAGACCAACTTACAAACTAGTAATTTGAATCGGTCTATACAACACCGGTCCGGACTAAACCAATCTAATGCAGAGAGATGCTTCATAACCATACAGAGACCATAGTTAAGGTTACATACAATTAATAACTTCTTCCGATTGCGTGTACATACACAAACTAACAACAGATTTTCTCCTACTATAATATACAACAGTTTTTTTTTTGTATCTTTCTCTACCTCAAAAAATATTCTGCATAATCAAGTTTTATCAGCGGAATAGATCTTGGAATGACCACATTATGAATCTTGCAAAGATATCAGACTCCAAGAATTCGATGTGAGCAGCACGGCCGATGAATGAGTTCAGGTTACGACCATGCGAGGTTGTGTCGAAGTTGACATCGCAGCGCATGAACACTCTCTGGTGGTGAGGAGTTTCTGGGGTTGGTCCACGTATTTGGTCCATGCAGTTATTAAGCATTTCCAAGAAGGCAACACCTCTTTTTGAGTTGTCGAAAGAAGCTGGTTGGCAAGACTCGATCCTGGCTGAGTGATATGGAACATACCCATCCTGTCATGGCAAAAAAACATGACTCTTAAAGCACAAAAACAAAAAATCTTCACAACTAGCATCAAATGAACCAAGACTTTTGCATTGTGTGATCAAAATATCCTTTGTCTCTACAATTTTTATTTTGGTGGTTTAAATAGCTATATAAATGTCAAAATTGAAAAGTCCATTCCAAGGCTCAGAACCAGAGATCCCTGACATTATTTCCGAAAGTATAATGGAATGTACCTGAGGGGAAGACAGAAGAATTATATTTTTGAAACTGCCCAAAGTCTTTTGCTGAAAAGAGTTTCAAAACCGACATTAGAACCAGAGAACAATGGTCTGTTTGTAAATATGGTACAAACTATTGATGAACTGTTAAGATCTTTTGCTACCTTGCAGAGCTTGTAAATGAAAGTATTCTGGAGATCAGGATCATCTGTGAGCGTAAGCTGATGAATAACCTGAGTACTCTTCAACTTCTTCAGGAGCCATAGTCCAGAATTAAACAAAGAATTTGAACTGTATAGATAACCCAAATGTGGACCCGAAAGCGATAAATATGTATGTAGATACTTCCTGTATGGATCCATCAAACTATCTGCAACAAAATACATAAGTCGGTGATAATGATTAAACACCATTACCGAACTAAGAATCCATTTTTGTTATTGTCTGAGAGATTCTAAGAAAATACCAGCTATTGCAGCTCTGATGATAACGTTACCAATTGAATGTCCAACAAAACTCAGCTTAATGTTTTTCAAGCGCCCATATCTCGCATGTTTATCCTTTTTCCTCTTGAAGAAAGAAACAACTTCCTGTGCAAGCCTCTGACCCATTTCCCTGAAATCGCCATGTGTTTTATCCTCATTTGCCTCAGACATGAGAAATTCTATCTTTGGATCAATCAGGAGCCACTGATTCCGGATAAGCCTTAGGTCTAAGTGATGCCCCTATAGTAGTATTAAACAAAACACTATCATCTAAATGAATAAATAGTTGACAAGCTACAAAAGAAAACTATAACTGCATAAGTAAAACAGAAACAAACAAACAAACAAAAAGCAACTCTAACATATGGACACTAATAAACACAATGATCTGAGGATGAAAGGTATATTACTACATAAGCTTAAGAGAGAGCAAGGAATAAGCATTAACTGAACTCCTAGAAGATACTTGCCTGGAAACCATGAACAAAAACAACGATCTTCATCTCACGCCCACTATGCTGTGGGTTATTATGTTTTTTTGTCCCACTCTCATCATCGTGCCCATTAAGTAAGCTAGAATCGATTCTATCAACATGTCTCATGTACGAATTATCACTGAAAGTACGCCTTGGTGCATTCCAAACACGTTCAATTATAACAATAGGAACCCGCATAGGATCACCAAATATATGCATGTCTTGTATCGCCCGGTTGTTAATCTGCACAGTAGTTATGTTAATCAAATTTTACAGCTTACGAAACCACCAGGTTAATGAATCACGATACAAAAATAACAAACCCGCATTTGTGCAATACTTCGACGGTGAAGTTCAGCGCGGGTGGATGCTACTTGCGCAGGCTGCATAAGAGCAAAAATTGAATGAGTAGAGCCAGGCAGGCAATCTAATAAAATTTGAAAATAGACTCTTAACTATATACTCACATCATTCAGCTTCAACAAACTTGTGCCTCTTTTGTGTGAACTATGGTTTGAAATGTCTTCCATTCCACTTATAAAATGATGTGGCATTTCAACCTTGGAGTACACCATCCATATCGACCATTCAGCTCTTCGATCTTTTGTCCAGATATCATGAAGATATTCCAGGATTTTTGTGTTATTATCCCTGAAAAGAACAAATAAGTACAATGATCAGAAGCTAAGTTTGTAAAGCATTTAAGCTTGCAGGCTTATTGGACTATGGATGTCTAAGGGAAATTACCGATGAAATGTCAAAAAGATATTCCAAAGATAATGAAGCTGGGTGCCCAGTAAGTGGAATGTGCGAGATAGATGCTCTTTCGAGAAGTTGTGAAGCAAGTCATCACTTGCTGAATCAAATGGGCCATTCAACTTCTGTGCCAAAAATGGAGAAACAAGCTCATATTCCACAAGATAGTGAAAGAAGGTAATAGATAAAGAATTCTCTGCAATATCATAAAGCAAGGACCTCAAGATTGTTTTGTTGCTTGCCTTGTCCTGAACCTTCAACTTCAACCGATTTTCCCGTTGAAGCTGAGTCAGATAAAAGAGCATTGTCCATACTAGATACAAACTCAGACAAGTCAATGGTTTGACCAACTGCCTTGCTAAGTATTTTCAGTTCTTCAAGCAAAGTGTCACGAGCTCCAAGTAAAGCTCTCACAAATGACACAAGCTTCTTGTCAGCAGAAGCAATCTGAGCAAAGGCCTATTGAGACATAAAACAATCAATCAGTAATAATAATGAAAATTCCAAGAAAGAGTGGCATTACTAAAATTCCAAAATCAGGGTAGCTTAATAAAGATCTTGTCTAATCATGCAACTTTGTAACATTAAGTCTGTAAAACCATGCTAGTTGCAGCTTTCATACAAACACTGTCAACAAGACTGAAAAACCTGATGGTTTAAACATGACTCATAAAAAGCAACTACTCGAGAAAATGGTGTTTGATATCTCAGCTACAGCTCTAGCATTCTGAAAGTAGAGATCCTAGAAAAGAATAAGAACTCAAGCTTAAAGTTCAGCTTCCTAGGAAAAGAGCATTATATAAAGAAGACAATGATGAGATCATCTGTAGAGCCTCTGAACAGCATAACGCAAAAAAAAAAAAAAACTGAATTAAGGGTATGCCATGCTGAGAAGATAGTGTAAGAGACTAAGGGCACATACTTTTTTGGAGGACTGAACATTGCCGCTGGCCAAATTTTTACCAATACTCGCATCACTGCACCAAACATGTTGATATATTAACTGAAGAGATGTAGAAAACTCAGTAAAAAAGATAGGAATTTAACAATGGTCAATTATGCAGAATTACTATTAGAGGCATACCATGATAATATTGCAGGCCGTTTGTAAGCAGCAGATTTCATGACACTGATGTGGACACTTACATCGATAAGAACTGCGTGAAAGGTATCAAAGTGCACCGGACAGTAAGAATGCACACCTGATAGAGCTTTAGGAGGAATACGAAATTCATGTACTGCTGCAGGAGAAGCATCTGAATGTGTCACTGATATATCCTCCACAAGAGGGGAATACAAAAGCTCAAACTTCAAAATAACAGCAGATGTAGCTGGCCCCTGCATCAATCACAGTTAGTCATTTATCGTACACCACTTAATCACAAATTGCATTGTTTGGATTTGTTCATATTGGCCTTCATGATTGTAAGAATACATTATAAGATCGATACCAAGGCAAAAAGGAAAGAGAGACTGGTACCTCATATCTTTCCAGGGGCATAGTAAACGAGACCATCATGCATAGACGAACATCCTGTCTTGCATATTTAATGCGGAAGGGCTGTGTTAAGAAACTATTATCTTTATCATCAATCTTCCACACTCCATTTGAGCCGTTTGAAGTTGAATCCAGAGCTGTGACACATAGGTATGTAGATCCTTTAGTGGTACAAATTTATTATACTAAAAACAAACTCTCCCAGTAGGCAGTAATAGGACAAATAGACATATGATTCTGGACACAGTCTGGCATCATGGAATAGTGCACTCAATCACACAAAGGAAGCAAAATAAAAGAAAATGATTCTGAAGAAAGCTGATGGATTTAGAGTACCTTCATACTGAACAACTCGTGAAGGAATTCCACAAGAGTTGTTATCACCGTCCTCCCATCTCATAGTGATTTTTATTTGATACCATCTAAAACAATCAAAGATACAACTCTTATTAGAATTAGAGAAAGAAGAGGGAAATTGCTTCAACTTAGGCGAAGCTAAACGAATGGCAGCTGTAAACATACCCTTGCTGGAAAAGATCAAGGTTATGAAACCTATGGATATAGATAGCAATCTCCTGAACTGTGTCGACCATTAGCACTGGCTTAACCCTGGCTACGTAAGGCTCAGCATCAATCGTCTTAGTTTGCCTACTTCTTTGGCTCAGTCCAATTAACCATCCAAGACGGCGTAACATATGGAGAACTCACATCACCTTCTAAAACTTGGGATGGGTGTATTCAGGATAATTATATCCTGAACAAGTACAACTACTACTTGGAAATCTCATGTCTCAGTGAATAACAGAAAACTTCTCAACATAACCACATCCGACAAGCCAAACAGAACAAGCTGCACATGAAAAGATACAAAATTTCAAAAAAAAAAAGAAAAAAAGTTCAATAAGGAGTTGACATAAATAATCATCTCATAAAAGAAAGAATATCATCAACAAAGTAAACAAACCAAGAGAATTTAAAATGCAGATATCTCTGTTGGGACATAAACAAGAATCTTGAAAAACAAATGAAACAGCTACTTAGAGTCGTAGTGTCCGACAACAAATTAGGTCAAGAAGCTAAAATCTCAGAATATGGGCCAGTGGATTACAAAGAAGAAGAAAATCATATTGTTCAATGTCAAAATACCGAAGCAACTATGTTTCCCTAAATACGAAAAAGGAAAGAGATACAATCGTAATAATAACTTAAAAAGGAGAAAAATATACGAAAATGACAAAACTTTAACCAGAAGAAGAACTACATTACCTCGAAATGGGGGGAAAATAATATCAAAGGCAGAGCAGAAAAAGCAGAGAGAGAGAGAGAGAGAGAGAGAGAGAGTAAGAAGGAGAAGATAGGGTGGGCCTTGAAACTTAGATCTGACGATTTCAGAAAGAAAAAAAAAAAGAAACCCAGATTCGGTTTAGGGTTTTCTTTTTGCAGAAGGACAAAAACCTGAGCTAATGAAAAGAGAAGATCTGGGAAAGTTACAGATGATGATGATGGTAGGGAACAATCTATATGTTTTTTTTCTTTTTTTTGAGGGATTCAAGGTTTTTATTTTATTTTAAAGAGTTTTAAAAAGTCAGATTTGATTTATATTGGTCGGGAAAAGGATGAATGTTCATGCGACGACACCAATTACTATGTGTTTTTTTGTTTGTTTTTTTTTTCTCTGTTTTTTACTTCTTCTGTTTTCTTTTAGTTGTTGTTGTTGGGTTCTTTTGCGCCAAATCACTGTCGTGAAAAGGGTGGGATCCGACCCGTTGTTTTACTGGGCCTTTGAGAGAGATGATGAGTTCCAAACACGATTTATTGGGTTGTTTATAAGGCCCATTTAAAGACCATTATCATTACCATTCATATTTTTCGGCCCAAAAAGATGCACTAGCTAGTTTGACTACATTTGGACAACTAATAACACAGATTTTAAATATAATATTAAATTTGATCAAATCCATATTTTATCTTAGTCAGTATAAAAATTAATTATGGAAATAAGATATAGATTTTGGAATAAAAATAGTGGAAGAGGAATTACGGATTTTGTTGACCAGCCAATATGAGGGGAATATGTGGAATAAAGATATGTAAAGACTCGCCGACCCAAAAAAAAAATAGATATGTAAAGAATCTTGGAATGTGATTAATAAATACTATAACAATAGGAAGATAACAACATTCCCTTTTCTTTTGAGTAATAAGCATCGGATTTCGCTAGATTTACTTTGAGACGTTTTACAATAAATAAAAAAGTTGAACAGGCAAAAAAAAGAGAAAAATATTGATTATATTTAGATGCCAAGAAATAAAAAGTTGAATAATAATAAATACTTTCACTGGTATGAGTCAATGGTTATACTTTTTTTTATAAGGTAAGAAACACGCAACCATTGACTAGTATATAATAAATGTTCATTTACTCTTTTTCACTCTGCTTCTTTTGTCACAAACCATCATCTTCGACGACACAGAGACAGAGAGGAGCATAGTTATATTATATTTCCCCTCGATGGTGGAGTCGGGTGATGTCTCTGGGAATAGATTCGACGACGATGGTCGGGAGAAGAGAACGGGGACGGTTCTGACGGCGAGCGCGCACATAATCACGGCGGTCATAGGTTCCGGCGTGTTGTCCTTGTCTTGGGCGATAGCACAGCTTGGTTGGCTGGCAGGAACCCTGATTTTGGTCACTTTCGCCATCATCAACTACTACACATCCACCATGCTCGCCGACTGTTACCGATCTCCCGACGACGACCCGGGTTCACGGAATTATACTTACATGGACGTCGTCCGAGCTTACCTTGGTTTGTCTTTAATTACCACACTCTTCTCTTAACCTCAAAAATATTAATTACATTTTTTATTTCTTGTGATCTATATTTTCTTTTGGTTTTAGAATTTTTTTTACATAATCAAAATCCTTCATGTTGTGTTTGATTTACTTCATTTTTGTCGTAAAGAATTAATAATATCATATTTGTTATAATAGCTTGTAGATTGTACTAGAGATGTTTGTGAATTGTGAGATAGAAGAATAACTATAAATTGACAGGTGGTAGGAAAGTGCAGCTGTGTGGACTGGCACAGTACGCAAGTCTCGTAGGGATCACTATTGGTTACACCATCACTGCCTCCATAAGCTTAGTGTAAGTCGCAGCTTCTTATTTTTATTTCGATTATTAAGGAGCCACTGATTAAAAAATTTGATTGATCATGTTTTGTTTTGTTTGTGTTGGGTAGAGCGATCGGAAAAGCAGATTGTTATCATGACAAGGGGCATGGTGCGAAATGTTCCTTGTCGAATTATCCATCCATGGCAGCATTTGGGGTCGCCCAAATCATGCTCAGCCAGATCCCTAATTTTCACAAACTCTCTTTCCTCTCCATCATCGCCACTGTTATGTCCTTCTGTTATGCCTCTATCGGAATCGGCCTATCCATCGCCACTGTGACAAGTACTAATTACATTTTCCCTGGATCCTATATCTTATTCCTTTGTCTAAATTTTTTATCTAAAACTTGTTTCTCTCTCTCAATCTATATGGAAGGTGGGAAGGTTGGTAAGACGGGGCTGACGGGCACAGTGGTTGGAGTGGACGTAACTGCGTTTGAAAAACTGTATAGATCGTTTCAAGCTGTTGGAGACATTGCTTTCTCATATTCTTATTCCATTGTTCTCGTTGAGATCCAGGCATGTCTTTTATTTCTACTCTTTTGATTAAATTATTTTTTTTTACATCAATTTCCACTGTTTTTATAACTGTATATTAGTTCATTTAGATGTTGGAATTGTCGTCATCATGGGCACATACAAATACCTAGCGTTATTTTACTTTCTTCCGCACATAAATTTTTTATCTTTATTGATTTAACACAAAACCATATATTATTTTCGTTAATGATAACTTTGGTGTATGTTTATGTGATATATAGGATACACTGAAATCAAGTCCACCAGAGAACAAAGTAATGAAAAAAGCAAGCCTTGCTGGAGTCTCCACCACAACTGCTTTCTACATCTTATGTGGTGGCATGGGATATGCCGCATTCGGGAACCAAGCCCCTGGTGACCTCCTTACTGACTTTGGTTTTTACGAACCTTACTGGCTCATCGATTTTGCCAATGCTTGCATTGTTCTCCACCTAGTCGCCGCATATCAGGTATATCTCGTTCATATATATTATTAGTCCAAGTCTCGACCTAGAATTGACTGTTATATATATATACACAACAGAAAAATATAAGCAAGCACACTTACCATTATGTTTACATATATCATGGACAGGTGTTTGCACAACCAATTTTCCAGTTTGTTGAAAAGAAATGCAACAAAAAGTGGCCAGAAAGCAATTTCATCACCAGTGAACATTCGATGGATATACCATTGATTGGAACATGTCGCATCAACTTTTTCAGACTACTGTGGAGGACAGCCTACGTGATTGTGACAACAGTTGTAGCAATGATATTCCCATTCTTCAATGCAATCTTGGGTTTGATCGGGTCATTCGCGTTCTGGCCACTCACAGTTTATTTTCCGGTGGCAATGCACATGGCGCAGACAAAGGTTAAGAAGTATTCTCTAAGATGGATAGGGCTGGAACTCCTCGTATCGCTTTGTTTAATTGTTTCGCTCCTAGCCGCAATGGGATCCATCGTGGGCTTGATAAGCAGTGTCAAGGCATACAAGCCTTTCAACAACTTAGATAAGTGATAAGCATAAGTAATCAAAACAATACTGTATGTACGTGTTATATCTCCTAAAAACATTAATATGGCGATGACATACAAAGTTTTTCATCAACGGCTCTTGTCAACAACCCGTACTTCAATGGTGTAATATTATGTGACGTTTTAGATAATCTTAGCCTGTCTCGATGAATTGGAAACAAAAATATATTTGTGTATGTTTTGAAAAGAGATGGGAATCTTGTGGATATAGATAGAATCTGAAAAATGGCTCGACCGAATTCTATTACGGATATATTTTTTTTTTAATAAGATAATAAACTTTAAAAATCAGGATAATGCTAGTCAAAACCAATATTTAATAGGACCAAAAAAAAACATTAACTGTGACTTAATTACGGATTGTGTGAGATAAGAATGAAAGAAACGGATAAGATCCCAAGGCTCAAAATCCTACATAACTGAAATTAGTGAAACATCATGGTATGCGTTACTTACATGTTTTGAAAACCGTTAAACTATAAATTAGAGCACAGAAACATGTAAATTCTCATTTAATTGCTACAACAAAATAAATAGATATCTTCTTAATTATAATCTGGTAATTTAAATTATTAATTACAGATTAATTTAGGTAATTGCATGTGAGGAGGAGGATATGAAAAGATAAATGAGCATGATAAGATATAGCTAGGCAGAAGAAGGAAACATATCTCTCTGTGTTTAGTCATCTAATTTCAGTCAGTTACCTAAATTCGATTATTTCATATTATCATTTAATGTAGTCTAAATATCATCTTTCAAACCAATATTAATTATACCTAAAAAATTGTTGGTCTATAGTAAGCTGCTAAATAAAGGTTTCCGAAATAAGCAATATAGTCACCAACCAAATTATGGTCAATTTTTTTTAAATCAAAAAGAAGAAATAAATCCCCCCAACATAATATAAGAAGATTCACTTTGAGAAAGATAATAAAAAAAAAAAAGGATTCAACGCAATAAGATGTTCTTTCCATATAGGCATTGAATGATATTTGTGTGTATATAAATGATCCAAGTATAAGTGCTTTGTGAGGAGGACTCTTAAGACAACCTCTCTTTAATTCAATAACTCTCTCTTATCTATCTCTCTTTGGTTTAGTGATTCCTCCTCTCTCTCAACAACAGTCATGGACACACACCACAACCCTTCGGCGGTGGAGATGGGTGACACCGCCGTGAAAAACGTCGACGACGATGGTCGACAGAAGAGAACGGGAACATTTTTAACGGCGAGTGCGCACATTATCACGGCGGTGATAGGCTCCGGGGTGCTGTCGTTGGCTTGGGCACTAGCACAGCTTGGTTGGGTGGCAGGGACCATAGTTTTGGTCAGTTTCGCCGTTATTACTTACTACACGTCCACCTTCCTCTCCGACTGTTACCGTGGGCCGGACTCCATCACCGGAACTCGCAACTACTCTTACATGGGCGTCGTCCGAGCTTACCTTGGTATGGCTTTATCTCCCGAGCTTACATTTTGTGTGTTTTTTAAAAAAATATACAGTATATGATCATTCATTTTTTTCACAGATTTCTCAGTTTCGTAGACATTATTTTCCTGATGAAAACCATTTTGTTCATTTGATATAATTTAGATTTGGCCTAATTATTATTTTCCATTAGGCCTGATTTAGATTTGGCCTAATGAACAATGATGTTTTTTGATTCTTTTCCATTTCTGTCACAAGGGTGATGACTAGCAAAGATAAAATAAAATAAAAATGTTATCTAAACACATTTAATGCTAAGCTGAAATTTGATTTTTTTTTACAGTAATTGCCTCATTTCAACAATTTTTTTACCATGCAAAATTCGTTCAAGAAAGTTATTGTTGTTAAAAGATTTTATTAATTAGTGTGCATGCTCTTCTTCTTGAGAAGATATGAATTAATTGTCATAATTTACGAAAAAAGAAGAAATATGGAAAAAAAAATATCTTTCTTTGCTAAATTAGTTAATAAGTTGAACTGACTATGTCTAGGATTGGTAACATATAGTCATTTCAATTATATCCGTTAAATAATGTTGTCAATAAATTCGATTGTTGACCTCCCCAAAGATTTTTGAATTGAAATTGTGGGGTGTTTTAAAAACTTTGCCATAAAAGACCAAAAGATGATACTTGAGTTATTGTTATCTAACATGAAACGACAGGTGGTAGAAAGGTGCAGCTATGTGGACTGGCACAATACGTGAATCTCGTAGGTGTCACTATTGGTTACACCATCACTGCCTCCATAAGCTTAGTGTAAGTCACACACACGCACATAACATGTTGTGAATAAAATACTTGAAAGCTTTGATTGATGTTTTATTTCTGTTATTGTTGTGTTCGTTATAGAGCGATTGGGAGATCAAATTGTTATCATGAAAAGGGGCATAAAGCGAAATGTTCTGTATCGAATTATCCTTACATGGCGTCATTTGGGGTCGTCCAGATTATTCTGAGCCAGATTCCTAATTTTCACGAAATCTCTTTCCTCTCCATCATCGCCGCTGTTATGTCCTTCTCCTACGCCTCTATTGGAATTGGCCTAGCCATCTCCTCTGTAGCAAGTACATTTTCATCCCTTTCTCAAAACATTTCAGAGATTATAATAATATGATTCTTCAAAGTTGACACTAACCTTGGAAAATGGTATCATATGAAAGGTGGGAATGTTGGTAAGACAGAGGTGACAGGAACAGTGATAGGTGTGGACGTAACTGCGACTGAAAAAGTTTGGAAGTCGTTTCAAGCGATTGGAGACATGGCCTTTTCATACGCTTTTACCACTATTCTCATTGAGATTCAGGCATTGTCTACTTATCTTACAATTAGTATTGCTTTCCTTTGCATGGTATTAAGTCTTTTGTTTGTTTTTGCAGGACACACTGAGATCAAGCCCACCAGAGAACAAAGTGATGAAACGAGCAACTCTTGCCGGAGTCTCAACTACAACTGTTTTCTACATCTTATGTGGTTGCCTCGGATATGCTGCGTTCGGGAACCATGCCCCTGGTGACTTCCTTACCGACTTTGGTTTCTACGAACCTTATTGGCTCGTCGACTTTGCCAATGCTTGCATTGCTCTCCATCTAATCGGTGCCTATCAGGTATACATTATTATACAACTTCATTAAGAACTTTTTGCTTTGATAATTCAGAAGCTTGTGTAGAAATAGAGTTATTTTGGTCATAAAATACAAGGGTTTAATTCTAAACCAATGCTCTGTTTTTTTTTGTTTATCCCTGTATAATATTGCAGGTGTATGCGCAGCCGTTTTTCCAGTTTGTTGAGAGCAACTGCAACAAAAAATGGCCTCAAAACAATTTCATCAACAGAGAATACTCGACAAAGGTACCTTTGCTTGGAAAATTTCGTGTCAACCTCTTCAGACTGGTTTGGAGGACTTGCTACGTGGTTATGACAACAGTTGTAGCAATGACATTCCCATTCTTCAATGCGATATTGGGTTTGCTTGGGGCACTCAGTTTCTGGCCACTCACTGTTTATTTCCCGGTGTCAATGCACATGGCGCAGAAAAAGGTTCAGAAGTATTCTCGTAGATGGTTGGCCTTGAACCTCCTCCTATGGGTTTGCTTGATCGTCTCATGCCTTGCCGCCACTGGATCCATCATTGGCTTAATAAAAAGTGTCAAGTCATATAAGCCCTTCAAGAGTTTAGACTAGTGACTTTGTGTTCTCTGAATTCTATGAGATTTATATTTAAACTAGACTTCAAAATTGCTGTGAGTTTCTGTTTTCGGCTATGTTTAAAATCCAAAATGCTAATTGATGTATTACTAAAATCCTTTGGATATTTGGTATGATAGCTTTTGATTTTTTTTCTTAAAGACTACAATTATAAGTCAACATTGGATGTTGGAGTCCCATCCCATTGAGTTTCATCAAGCTAAGCTTAAACATGAGTCTGTGACTGCAACACGCCGCATTAACCACACATATCAATAATAATTGCCATTACTGTAAGATAATTGGATAAGCTAGCCACACAAGTGTGGAGAGACGGGTACAAGTGTTTCGTTGTCTGAAAGAGATGGCAAAAATAGGTTTGCGAAAGTGATAATAGTTTGAAGAAGATGGATTTCAGCTTCCCATATTCTTGTGGTTGTGTCAATTTCGAGTTATTGTTATTATTTATTTTCCTTAATGGAATTGTCGGGGAAATCTTGAAAACAGACACACACAAATTGAGTCATTAATTTGGTTTGGCGTGTCCTACATTGTATGTTGCTATCACATCTTATATATTGGGAGGAGTTGGGCAATAGAGGATCAAGGTAAAGTTTGGTCCTTGCTAACGTTTCTTGTTGTTTACTACTAGCTTTCTATTCACTCAAATGCATTTATGTACTTCTTCCTTATCCTTGTCTTTTAATTTTACTCTGCGGTTTTGTGGTCGTAAGTTACTTGATGGCTACCATCATAACTGCCAAAGTAACCGATTCAGTAGCATCCGTTTACCCAAACAATTGCCTTGGGGTTACCTAACTATACCCAAACAGTCCTAATCGATTGTTCAATCCTCTACTATCACAACGATGTTTACAAACAAAACGAAATTCCAAATACTTCTTGAACTATATAGTTATTATTTATATAGATAACGATAGAGGAGTTTTAATATCAATTAAGTTCGAACCAAAGCATTCATATTTCATGACCTCAAAATTTTGGATATAAGAACAGTCAAAGAGGTGTAAATGCAGTTGTAGCACACAAATTTGCAATAGTCATTGTTCATTTTCTCAACCACCAATACAAACACAGTTTGTTATTGTAACTACTACCTTGATTTCAGACCAACTATAGTTAATTGACTACAGTCCCACCATGAAATATTGCACATCCAACAGGTAAAAGGGAACAAAAAAAGCAAACCAAGCAACAATCTCATGTGTCTTTTTTACACCAAGAGATTCTAAATTGGATTTTTTCTAATTTATACACTTACATAATCAAATCAAAGGCAAAAGAAGAGTGATCAAGAAACTCACTCTTACAACCAAACCCAGGAAAAAAAAAACCCAATACAAACCCACACAAACTCCAAAATAGAAACTCACTATGTACAACCTATTTTGTTAGTGCCTTACCGGAAGATTTATTTTTCAAAAAAAGAAAAATTACCCCCAAGGCCATTTTTCGTGACTCTAAAAATTTCAGAAATTAAAAACAAAAAATTGAAATCCTTATCTTTTCCTTCAGCTCAATGACTCATGGCAAAGCTCTTTCCTCATCCGTTGATTAAACAACCTGCAAGCATCCATGCTAAGATCAATGGCTGCAGACAGCGCCACGTAAGCAGCCGCATCTTCCATACAGCTAACGTGCTGCACACTTACCTCTACACAAGGCTTACTACATTTTCCTTCACCTTCCACACTTGCTGACATCACAAACCCTTTGTACACGTTCCACGGCCACAATCCGTAACCGTAATCGCCGCTCCCTCCTCTCGGACTATTGGCCGGAGACGCTCCACCACCGCTTCCGCCGCTCCCACCTCTGCGGCTTCTTGATCGGTTCACTCCACCTGTTGGCGATGACGAAGAAGACGATCCCAATTCGATTGAGAACTTCCCACCTTTGTGAGAACTGATGGTTGATTCCGCAAGCACGATTCCTGCGCCGCTCGATCCATCTGGGATGAGTTCGAACCTATAACCTAGCCCATCAGTGGCTCCACCGCGTTCCCGCCATGCTTCGAGTCTCCCCCAAGGTCTCCAGGTGCAATCTCCGGGACGTAAGATGAGCCACGACCCCGGGTTTGACCTGCTCACACGATCGGTTCCAGGAGATGCAACGAAGGGAGTCACTATTGAAGCCATGGCCACCGGAGAACCAGACAAGTCGTGGACAGTTATGGACCATCCTTTGCGCTCTTTCCCGGGACGTTCTCTCTCGCTCCCAAACGAATTTAGCCAGCTCCGTGGAACACTTGTCTCAGTCGGCAACGATCTGATCAATTAAAACACCGTTTAATCAACTTTTATATTAATCTAACCATATACGTAATTCCCTTTTAAATAGTAAAAGTGGTTAAATATCTCATAAGAGTAAAGTTTATACCATGAATAAAAGTAGTTAAATATCTCATAAGAGTAAAGTTTATACTATGAATTAAAGTAGTTAAATATCATAATAGTAAAGTTTTTTTCCAATGGATCTGTGTACTAAAGCAGAAATATTAAAACCAAGGAATGTTGATTTTAGTAGGTATTACACAATAATCTTTGGCGTTGGATCTTATTAAAGCGTATTCAGATTTGATTCCTTGGGAAAAGAACATAATTAGAAATATTTTTTTATTTTTTAAAAAACGATACCCAAAATTCCGAGAATTAAGGTGAAAATTGATTTGATTTGATTGGATAGATGCGAAAACTGACCTTGATCTCTGAGTACGATCACCGGTGTGCCGGAAACTGAATTTGCATGTGAAAACCGGTTGCCGGATATTGCCTTGAATCTGAACGACCTGAGGACTACATTCAGGCTCACCGTCGAACTGAAAGACGAATCTAGGATCAGGCTCCGCCTTCACATTCAGGTGAAACTGAGCCGACGACGAGGATTTCCCAGCTCCTTTCCCGACTGATATCCATCCGTTGTGGAAGACGCACGGTTTCGATTGCGTACCAGATAGATCCAACGGCACGGAGACTTTCGCCAGGAGACGACCTGAGTGTACACCGCAAGCTGCTCCGCCTCTTCCCGTGTAGATCAAAATCTTAAGGCACGGCTTAGAGGCGAAGATAGATCTGGAAGCTAACCGTTCGATATCGGAGCTACTGAGGTGGAACGTGGCGGCTAGGGTTTGGATCTCCGGGAACTGAGTTGTTTCCAGAGGAATGTACGGGATTGCGGCGGTTTGCGGCGGGAAGTTTTTGAGCTTGATTTTACAGAAGCAAGGAGAAGACGAAGGATGCACGACGGAGCTCGTCGTCTTCGCGGCTAACGGAACTTTCAAAGCTAGATTCCCGATCGTAAGACGGATGAATGGACATGGATCCATTTCGAATCGCTACAAGAGAGAAGAGTCAACTAGGGTTTACAGAGGGAGAGAAGAGAATGCGAGCTAGGGGTTAAGGGAGAGCGACATTAATGGCAGGAAACAATTCTAGAGACGAAGATGGCGACTTAGAGAAGAATTAGGCGAAGGAAAAAGAAGGGAGGCGACGGTAAAACGCAGCGTTATAATGGCGCCGCGCTGGGAAGAAGTTTTTGTCACGACCTAACCATTAGAGAGGAAGCAGTCGTCTTCTTCGTATTGTCTGTGTGGTTTTTAAGTGGAGACAAACAAGGAAACACTAATTACATTTTTATTTTTTTCCATATTTGCATTCCCTCCTTGGTTTCCCTTATATTTTCTAGAATTGTCCATTATGTCTTTATTATATCAGAACTTAAACAATTGCACCAAACCTTTTTAAATGAGTTACTTAACCCCCTGTTTTAAAAGATGTACGGAAGAATAAGAGGGTGAAATACGTAATAAAGAGTTAGTTGAGGGGTAGAGAGAAGAAAGGAAGAGAGATTGGAGCACAGCTGGGAACAGGCTGGCGAAGAAGTGCCAGGTCGGAGAGAGGTTGACGTCTTTTTTTATTTTTAATTATTTTATCTTATTTTTATCTCTCTCTCTCTCTCTACCTGATCAAGTGACCAACCACACAAAACATAGGGCTCCACGTATTAGAAATTTACCAAGTTAACCTCGTGCTGACGTGTACTTACGCAGCTGTTTCTGTGTGTTAAGTGCCTTGATCGGGGAATCTTTCCGCCTCTATGCGGAACTCACGTTTTCTTTTTCCTTTCTGTGTCAGTCAGTCTCTCATAGTTTTCTGGTATTTGTGACTTTTTTTTTTTATTACAAACAAATATTTAAAAGAGTTTGTCTTGAAAGAAAAAAATAAACAGCAAGAACAAATGACATTGTTCATTACTTCATCACTTGTAAGAAAAAAAAGGAAAGAGATGTTAAACTCGTTTAAGTGTAGACCACAATGTACACTGACTAGGCTTTTTAAAGTAAGTAATATAAACAGAACCAATGAAAAGACTCTGTTGTAATTTTGGAACCACGAAACTTTTGTTTCTATATTTGTTGTATGCTCCAGTACTGTGTGTATTGAGATTTGTAACGTGTTTAAACTTCCGAGGAACTCCATCATTTAAAATATTCACATTGAACAGTCTTCTACTGCAAAAGTTAAACTCGGTGTTCTATTCTTCTGAGTATTTTTATTTTTAAAAAAATATAACTTTCGTATTCTTAAATAGTGATGGCGATTTCGATAAGAATTCAGTTTTTTTTTGGGTTATAGAATGTGCAAAATTCATAAACAAATACATTAGTATTGCGGGTCAACAATTTATTTTTATATAAATTTTAAATTAAAGGAGAATTCTTTGGGGGATTGGGCGAGAGATATGCGTGCACGTTTACGACAAATTAGATTCAATTTAAGTAGTACTACTATTGTTTAGATAAGTAGCTGAACCATGAGGAGATGATCGTGGATGATAGCTGTATTTCTTTTTTTCCTTTTTTTTTTTAAATGACATTTATTTTATAGATGATGATCTTCTTCATCTTGCATCATCATCTTCAGACACACGTGCATTCTAAAAATCACGTTACAGTTGTGGTCCATCACATTATTACTTAAGCCCAATAAAATTAAAAGCCCATTAGAAACCCACTTGAAATAATACTCTCGATTCGGCGGAGACTCCAAGTCTCGTCGACATCAAAACAGATTCTCCGGTGGTTTAGCGATGTGCGAACCACATTGGTGGTGTATCTAAAAACATATTGGCACTTCTTTATAAATTTACGGAATTCAATCTCACGTTTCTTTTTGTGTCAGTCTCACAATTTTTCAAGAGAGAAAGACACTTATTGAGAGCAAGAGAAGCTGTAAAACGAAGGAAAGATGAAGGCGTTAGGGTGTTGGTTAATGGTGGTTGGTTCTCTGAGACTAGCTTCTGTTTGGTTTGGTTTCTTCAACATTTGGGCTCTTCGTCTCGCCGTCTTCTCTCAGACCACCAGTTCAGTTCTTCTCCCCCTCACCCTTTAATCTACATTTCTTCAAGTTGTTCTTAATTTGATTCTGTGATTGGATAACACTGTTTTTTTTGGCCCGAACGATCTAATGGGTAATGTTAAGAGTCTGTGTACTCTCTTTAGTTTGTTACTCAGTTTCTCTGAGCTTCTTCTAGTACCAGTTAGTCAAATGGCTATAGAGGGGACATGTTGTTTATAGGAGAAATGATAATGTCAGGTCCAAAGGAACATTTTTTGCGAGATTTTAGATTCTTTTTCATTTTTTTTTTGTGTGTAACTTGAACGAGTGTTGAGTCTTCCAATACGGATTGAATTTGGGATCCCTAAGCTTTGAGATCTAGAGATGTGATGATGAATTAGAATATGAGTTTCTTTTTCTTTCCTGGATTTGATCTTGATTCTTGCTAGTAGTACATTGCATTTATAAAGTCAATGGTTTATGAATCATACAGTCAACTTGACATATTTAGGAATTAGGATTCTTTGAACATATTCATCTTCTTTTTTTCGGCTGTTCCTCTTCCTGTGTTCTTTTAATTACCAAGTTGAGGTAGTTGGGGTTGAAAGCAATGCTTTATGCATTAGTACTAAAGCAAATTGAAGCAATATATCCAAGAAAGTTATGCAATCTTATATGTTCTTCTACTCGGAACCTTTGAAGAAGTTGACCACCATGCCCTGAATGTCAGGAAGGGGGGGGGTTTAATACATGGATTCAGAATTCGGTTGGTTTTGATAATAGTTTACAGAGTCCAATGCATAACTTTTTTGTTCTGCGGATCAACATGCAAGTTTTCTTTGAACTAAATCAGTGTCCAAGTGAAGTGTATCAGATGTATTAGAACATAAGCAACTTGATGCATAACGTAGATGCATTAGATAATAAGCAACTTGATGTTTTTCTTTTCCTTTTGTAACCTTGTGTTGTGTGACGTTGCCAGCTTGCAGTAATAAAGAGAGTGTTATGAAACATTTTTCTTTTTCATGTGATTGTAAGGTCTTGTAGATGTTTAGTTTATCAAATCAGATAACACAAACTAACTAACTACTGGACGATTTGGGGAATAAATATAAATCAGATAACACAAACTATTACAATTTTGTATCGTAATAGCAACCTGAGAACCGAAAACAAAAAGGATTTATCTAGAAAAGACTAGTTTACATAGTTGAAATCTTGTGTTTTTGGTTTCACAAAAGTCTTGTCCTGTGACTTAAAATGTTATTTTTTGTTAACTGTTTTGCAGTGAGTGAAGTTCATGGACGTACATTCGGAGTATGGACACTCTTGACCTGCACTCTCTGCTTTCTTTGTGCTTTCAACCCCGAAAACAAACCATTATACTTGGCTACCTTTCTATCATTTATCTATGCCTTAGGCCATTTTCTGACAGAATACCTCTTTTACCACACGATGACCATCGCAAATCTCTCAACTGTGGCCTTCTTTGCAGGTATATGATCATCACTCACTCTTGTATTAAATTATTCGGTGTAGGTTGCATTCATTGTGCGAATGATCTAAATACTACATTTTTTCAACAGGCACATCAATTGTGTGGATGCTCGTGGAGTGGAATTCCCTTGAACAACCGCACACCAAACTTTCATGATGTTACTTGTTAATCCGAATGCCTGCAACTGAGTCTTTCTCCTTTTAAACTTTTCTAAAAGTTGGAATCATCTGTGAGTTTTTGCTCGATTCCTAAAGCTGTTGATCACTGTTTCATCTCAATCTTTTTTTACATCTTTGATGGAGTCTTGAACCTGATATCTGGTCCGATTGATGTATGAGAATACTATAAACTCATGGATTTTCACTGCTTTTGAAACAGAGATTTGAATTTAGTGTATTAATACATTTAGTAGATTACGAGTAAGTAATAATATATGGTGGTAAATAGAGTCAACATGGAGAAGCCTCTCTTTGGGTAGAACATGTAACTATTTCTTGCATTCCTTTTATTGTGATAACCAAAATAATTCTATATGTCATTTTCTGGTAACTAAGATGACAAAATCTTGTTAAGACGACTGATATATTTCCCTCTGTAAATGTAGCTTGTGAGGAACCCACCATCTTCCAATCATTATTTCAACCCTTATGGCTCAAAATTGTCAATCATGTGTTGTATAACATCTGCTCCAGCTGAATTGATCATCTTTGTTTTTACCTGTAATTTGGGTACGAAAGTTAATATTAATAGCAGTGATGATGATAATGACAATGCCATGATGATGATATTGACAAAGGCATATTAAAATGGTGATGCTAATGATGTTTATGATGTGAAAACTTGCCTGAATGGTATTGTGAGCGAGAAATCTTTGCAGGGTTCCTCTGAAACTAACATCGACTCGTTCCCAGCTTACTTTTGTTAATTCTCTTATCATCTCCTCTGCAAAAAAGTGCTATTACGATGATGGGAAATACAGATAATAAACCCGAGAGTGAGAAGTCAATTTTACACTGAACTAACCTTCCATATCGAAATTCTTGAACTCATTTGGATTGCTCTCTGATTGATCTTCCTCATGCTTACTTGCAGTATCCGGCGGTTCAATGTTCACAATGTGAGGATATTTCTCGTTGACTGGACCGCGTTGAAGCTGTGAAGGCCAGAGGTGAGACTGATTCAGCATAACACACACCATAACGATATCAAACACTAAAAGGCTATTACCTTAGGAAGCTCGTTGCGACGTCTGATTGACGATGTGCTCCACCCCACAAGGTCTAAGAACAAGGGAGGTTAAGGTTTCATATACTTGGCAATAGCCACAACACAGTTCTGAGTCTTTTTTTAGCTTAATTCACATTGTAAGATATTTGAAGTAGTGAAATAGTTTGTAGGGGCCTACGAACAAAAGGATACGGTCGAAACTTGTATTCGCGTAAGCAATACGCCGCTTGAAGCAATGCAAAGCAGAACTGTTCCAAAAGTAGAGGAGGTGTTATAACAATAACCTTAGAACTCATTTCAACTATGCATAGCCTCAATAATATGCACTACGAAAAGAAAACGAAACAAAGGAAGTGAAAGAACTCACATGAATTTAAGATCTCTAGAATCACTAACCATTCGGAGGAGTAACGGAGGCTTTCCACCATCACTATCAGCCAGAAAAAGGTGTTTTCCCGTTTTACCAAGACACCAGGACATACGCTTAGCTAACCTCTCCAACGTGTGAGATCCAGAAAACAATGGGACCTAATGCAGTAAAAAATGGCACACCATAAACCAAACTGTAAGTTTACATGTTGCAAAATTACATACAACATCAAGCTTACAGGAAAAGGAGACATAAACAAAGCATTAAAGTCTAATTCATAGAAGAGACAAATGCATAAGAACAATTTAGATCTCTGCTCTGCTCTAAAATACTGATAGCGTATTCAAGTGAAGTAAAGTAAGATAGAAGTGTTCCCAAATCACCTGCTTATGTCCTCTTGAACCAAGGTGTGGCGTTGCAGAAGTTATAAAATACATAGGCTCCAATCCAGCGATTCTCTCTTTGGCTTCTTCAATCGGGCATGTATCACCAACGTCGTCACTGTTTTGCGGAAGCTCTTCTCGGGATTCTTGCTCGTAAAGACGCCCGATAGCATACCTAGCAATCAAGCCACCTAAAGAATGTCCTACAAAGGAGATCTTCTTGAGACTTGGGTGACGTTTGATCACTGACCTAACCTAAACAAAAGAGACTAAGAATATTACTTGAGCTGAAAAACTAACGCAAAGATAAAGATAGTAACTTGTACACAAAAGGATGTGGCATTGTGAAAACATCTTAGCCGAGAGGAAGACAGAATAACATGAAACTGAAAGAACGCTGCAAGATTAGCAGGCTTGAGACAAGAACAAATACCTCTTCAGCTAACCTCTCTCCCATAACATCAACACCATCAAATGTCTGTGTAGAATGGTTGCGTTTACTGCCTGCAATGATTGTAAAGTTATCCCAAGCCACGGTGACAACTCTGTTCGATTGCAAAAATAAAAATTTTACAGAGAGAAAAGAACTCACAGTGAACGAGGAGATCCTGAGGATACTTTTTGAGCATCTGCTTAGCGGCGAATCTCCAATTCTGAGCACTGTACCCCAAATATTTTTTTGAATAAATCAGCTTAAAAAACCGAACAGAATCAAGCAACAGAACAAAGAACCTTCGTCAGAACCTGCCAATGAGACCATTGACCATGACGACTAGGTGAGTCGGCTCAGTACGTTCGCCAGGGAAATCAACAGTCAAATCGACGTTTCCACTCTCGTCCGATTCAGCTCTGAGACAACCCATCCAATACTTGTTGTTCTTCTTCTTCGTCTCTTTATCACCACTCTTTCCGCTTCTCATACTCTTCATCTTCATCTTCTTCTTTGACACACCACCGCTTCCTTCGAGATTACTTCCAACTCGCTTATCTTCTTCTTCGTTGTTTCTTGTGATTGAGCTATCCTTTTTCTCCATGATACGAGAAAACTCAATGAAAAATGGAAACTTTGCGCAAGATCAACCAAATCAAAGGTTTGGGAAGATTCTCTAGGTCTCACGTGGGTGGGTGCTTTTTAAACTTGAAATATCAAAACTGGTCAGAGAGAGAGAATAGTTTCAGTCGTTATAGGAAGAAAGGTCCCCCACAGTATTGTTGTCGTCGCCATTGACATTTCTTTTCTCAGCACATCTGAGATTTGTCACTGTTGCTTTTTCTAGAACAACATGTGTAATAACATGTTTTTTTAAAAAAGTCATTAAAGTTTGCTAGATGAGCCAAAAAATATGCTATTTAAAAAGCATATTAAGACCTAATTAATGACGACACTGATTTATTTATTTATTGACAATTATTACTTAAAAAGATAAGCCCGGCCCAATTAGTTTCAAGTATTGGATTTGGACCCCCAGTGAAGGAGCTTCATGAGTTTCTCTGTTGTTTGATTCATGATCTGGAAGAGTCAAAACAACAAAGTTGACTTTGTTTATGAGCATTGAGCAAGAGCAACCCAAACGTCGAAAACAAGACAAGACTCTTAATCAAAAAGCATTGAACAGAGAAGAATCAAATTTCCAAATGGGGAAGCTAGCAAAACAATTAATCCGATGAGACTGTTTTACCTTTCTTCTCCCAAGTCTTGCTGATTGATGTTTGTTGGACTTCTCCTTCTTCAACTATCCACCTTCGTCTTTCTTCCTTCTCCTCTCTCCTCTTCTTTCTCGATCAAAGGTGAGATTTTTAATCTACTGATATTTTTTTGGGTTGACCCATTTCACCAATTTCGTATTTTCATCTAGTTCTGTTGATTTGAATGATATATCTGCATTTAGATTGATTTCTCGTATACTCAACATTTTCAGTACAGGCAACGCTCATGGGCATGGCGGATCCTAATATCGTTGTGAACGGTGACTTCTCTGCTGGGACTGAATCTTGGTATCCTAACGGATGTGAAGCGTTTGTTGTTTCTTCTGATCCATTTATCTCAGAGGCAACGTCTGCTGAATCCTCGAGCGGTGGGTATGTCGTTGTTACTAATAGGAAAGACACTTGGCAAGGTCTTGAACAAGACATTACATCCCGAGTTTCTCCTGGAACTACTTATACTGTATCAGCTTGTGTCGGTGTGTCTGGTGCTTTCCATGAATCAGCTGAGGTTCTTGCTACTGTGAGGCTTGAGCATGAAGCCTCGCCTACCGAGTATTTGTTCATCGGGAAGTACGTTTTATATGGTTATATCTTTGGATTTTGGATATTTGATTGAAGTTTTGCAAAGATTCCTGATGAATTGGAACTTACTTGCAGAACATTTGCCTCAGGAGACAAGTGGGTTGATCTTGAAGGAACGTTTTCCATATCAAATATGCCCGACCGTGTTGTTCTCTATTTGGAAGGTCCAGCTCCAGGGAAAGATCTACTTATACGCTCAGTTACTGTTAGATCATCCACTACAAGTGATTTCCAGGTATAACTGCCTTACCAGCCATTGTCCTTTGCTACTTGGCAATTTGAATGCAAGGCGATTATTAGAGAGTGATAGGTGTGTTATTAGAAACTGAGATCAAAGTTACTATAATGCGTCCAAGGTTTAAACATTATTTGCCTTTCTGGTTTTTCGATCATGAAGTTACACTTTCATTAAGCATTATATAGCTCACCGGGATCATCTGATTCTAAACTTTGTATTTCAGTTTACAAGAACCAGTGAACTTAACAACTCTTGTTTTAATATTTTCTTGTGGCTTACTATTTCACTACAGTATACCAAAGAAAACACAGAAGCTTCCAGTGGCTTTCCTCCTGCTTTGAATATCATCAAAAATCATGACTTCTCTGATGGGTTGTATTCTTGGAATGCCAACAGTTGTGATTCATTTGTTGTTAGTAGCAACGACTGTAACTTAGAATCATATGCGGTTGTTAATAACCGAAGCGAAACCTGGCAAGGACTGGAGCAAGATATCACAGACAGAGTTTCTCCTGGCTGTTCATATAAAGTCTCTGCTAGTGTTAGTGTATCAGGACCTATTCTTGGGTCGGCGCAGGTCTTGGCCACTTTAAGGTTAGAGCATCAAAGCTCAGCAACGGAATATCAAGGAATTGGAAAGTAATGAACCACACTATTTCTTTGTTATATATATAGTCAAGAAGTCCCAAAATGTTGATGATAATGTTTTATCTGCAGAATTTATGCTTCGAAAGATATTTGGAAAACTCTGGAAGGCACTTTCCTACTGTCAGGAAGACCTGACCGAGTTGTATTCTTCTTGGAAGGGCCATCTCCTGGGATTGACCTTCTTATAAAGTCCGTCACCATTCATTGCGAAAGCGATAATCAGTTTGAGGTAATGTGACACATTGTGGACTGTTAAATATAGAGACCGAAAGTTCACTTACATCATCAATCTATTATCTGATACTTAGTTTCTTCTTAAGATCTTAACATGCTGTTTTCATTGATTGAATTATGTTTCTTTACTTGTCTTACAAGAAGAGAAGCCGAGAATTCTGCCCAGCTCCTGAATATGATCACATCTTCCTGAATTCAAGCTTTTCCGATGGCCTCAATCATTGGTCTGGAAGAGGGTGCAATCTTATGTTGCATGAATCTCTAGCTAATGGGAAGATACTACCGCATTCTGGAACGTGTTTCGCTTCTGCATCAGAACGCACACACAAGTGGAGCGGAATCGAACAGGATATAACTGAAAGAGTCCAGCGAAAACTCATTTATGAAGCATCTTCTGTTGTTCGACTATCGCATAGCCATCAGACTGTGCAGGCCACTTTGTATGTTCAATACCTTGACCAACGTGAAGAGTACATAGGCATTTCCAGGTGAGGTTCGGCATATGGTGTCTCTTTTTCTTATCAACTTTGCTTCAAATGTATTGTCTGATAAAATAATGTTGAAGAAAGTTTGTTTCTTTGTTAAAGTGTTCAAGCACAACACGACGATTGGGTACAGCTAAAAGGAAAGTTCCTCTTGAATGGATCTCCAGCTAGAGCAGTTGTTTACATTGAAGGACCACCACCAGGGATTGATGTTTTTGTCGACCATTTCGTTGTAAAGCCTGCAGAGAAAGACACTCCTTCAAGACGACCATATACTGAGGTTAGACATGTTAACATTTCATGATTTTTAGCATTTACTTTCTTCTTGTGTTTAATGAATCATATGTTGTTTCTATTTTGCTACAGAGTCATGCTTTTGGGATGAACATAGTTTCGAATAGCCACCTAAGCGATGGAACAATCGATGGTTGGTTCCCTCTTGGAAACTGCCATTTAAAAGTTGGAGAAGGCTCTCCTAGGATATTACCTCCACTGGCGAGAGACTCACTTACATCAACACATGGATATCTATCTGGAAAATATGTGCTCGCGACAAACCGTAGTGGAACATGGATGGGTCCTGCTCAGATGATAACTGACAGAGTGGAGCTGTTTCTAACATACCAGGTCTCAGCTTGGGTTAAAATCGGCTCAGGAGGACTTACCAGTTCACAGGACGTAAATATCGCACTCAGTGTTGATGGTAAATGGGTTAATGGAGGAAAAGTTGAGGTCGATGATGGCGATTGGCATGAAGTTGTGGGTTCATTTAGAATCGAGAAGCAAGCAAAAGAAATTATGCTTCATGTCCAGGGTCCGTCTCCTGGTGTTGATCTTATGGTTTCAGGTCTCCAGATTTTTGCTGTTGATCATAAGCTACGGTTGAATTATCTCAGAGGACAAGCTGATGTGGTAACCTATGAAACATATTACATGTTACATGTTTGGAACGAATAAGTAAACTCCACACCAATGCTCTTTCTCTGTTATGCAGGTTCGAAAACGCAATGTTTGCCTCAAATTCTCAGGTTTAGATCCTAGCGAATTGTCTGGCGCAACAGTGAAGATCAGACAGACACGTAACAGTTTCCCACTCGGGTCGTGCATTAGTCGGAGCAATATAGATAACAAAGACTTTGTCGATTTCTTTCTTAACAATTTCAACTGGGCAGTGTTTGGTAATGAGCTGAAATGGTACTGGACAGAGCCAGAGCAAGGGAACTTCAATTACCGGGACGCAGATGAGATGCTAGAATTCTGTGAGAGGTACAACATAGAAACCCGAGGCCATTGCATATTCTGGGAGGTAGAGTCCGCTATTCAACCGTGGGTCCAACAGCTGAGCGGTTCCGAGCTAGAAGCAGCGGTTGAGAACCGCGTAACAGATCTTCTTACCCGTTACAATGGGAAATTTAGACACTACGATGTGAACAATGAAATGCTTCACGGATCGTTCTATCGAGATCGACTAGGCTCTGATGCAAGAGCAAAAATGTTCAAGGCTGCGCACGAGTTAGACCCCTCAGCGACTCTGTTTCTGAATGAATATCACATAGAAGACGGATTTGACTCGAGGTCATCCCCTGAGAAGTACATAAAACTCGTACACAAGCTGCAAAAAAAAGGTGCACCCGTGGGAGGAATCGGGATTCAAGGACATATAACCAGTCCGGTCGGTCACATTGTCCGTTCTGCTTTAGACAAGCTAAGCACACTGGGGTTACCCATCTGGTTCACGGAGCTCGATGTGTCCTCGATAAATGAACATATAAGGGGAGATGATCTGGAGGTGATGTTATGGGAGGCGTTTGCTCATCCAGCGGTTGAAGGAGTGATGCTTTGGGGATTCTGGGAGCTGTTTATGAGCAGAGAACACGCGCATTTGGTGAACGCGGATGGTGAAGTCAACGAAGCCGGGAAGAGGTTTCTTGAGATGAAACGAGAGTGGTTGACTTTTGTGGATGGAGTGATCGAGGATGAAGGAGGACTGGAGTTTAGAGGTTATCATGGGAGTTACACAGTAGAAGTTGTTACTTCGGAGAGCAAGTACGTGACGAACTTTGTTGTTGACAAAGGCAATTCTCCGATTGATGTCATTATAAATCTTTGAGGTTTCATTGTAACTGACAAGTAAAGATGAACGTACAATGGCAAAAAAATGTAAGCCCTTGTCTTTGTTTTCTTGTGGAGATGGCTATACATTACATACATACAGCAGAAATCATCATCTTTCTTCTTTACTTGTGAATTACTACTTATTACTGCCACAAGCAACTTCCCTTTAAGTCGAGGCCCTCCCAGTTCAAGTCATATTGTATGACAAAAATAAATAAAGTACAAAAGAAAGATAATACAACTGAAATCTAACCAATGGAAGACCTCCAAATGTCTAAAAACTTTTTAAGAGTAGAAATCTCAAAAGCAGTCACAGGTAGTGGATGGAAGAATATCAACCGTTGGTTGAGTCAATCATACTAATAAGAGTAATCACGAATGATCCACGCCACCTACAATCTCATACTTGTCCAAACTTCACACTGCATTTACTTCTACTACCATCCTTAATTTGGTTGGCAGATATAAAAGATATATTCAACTTGTTTGGAGTTTTTTCTTTCACAACCACCCCCATGTAAATGTATACTTTCAACTTGGAGTGTATCAAAATCGACGAGACAAGAGTACTAAAATAGGGTTGGGTTATAAAAGCTTCTAGTACAATCCGAAATAGAAACACGAGTAGGGGGGGGGGCTCATTTATTTATTGCTACATCTATTGAGGAAATCAAGATATATATATACAGCATTTAGTTTTCCCGTAGATATTTTATGTGAATAGTGACTATACGCAACTATACACCCATACTTGTTAAAGTTTTCACATTGAATACCATCTAAAACAAAGCACATCACAGATCGTTCCCAACAGTTTTATTTTTTTTTATTTAATTAGTTTGCTATTTGGTTAATGAATTATATAATAGCCATGTTTTTAGGTTATTTAATGAAATAATCATGGCAATTAATATATTGAGTATATGGGGGGGGGCTCTGTCTTTCACGCCTCATCTGTATCAATCAATCTTTTCCCTGTCGCTCACTCTTCGTAGTTTCCCCCAATATATATTTTATTTTGGGTTGGTACTTACGACCTCTCTCATTTGTCATAACTCTCTCTCTCTCTCTACTACTTCGTCGATTTTTGAGTAGTATTAAAGAAGACAGAAAGCAGCTCTCGTACAACATTCCTACACTTGATACTAATTTACATGGCTCTTCTTCGCTGCATACCTCAATCTTCAACTTATCTCCCCAAGGTTCGTACGTTCTTCCCCACAGAGACCATTATTATCATCATACTCTTCTTTTTCTTTTCCTTTTTTTCTTCTCCTACATCGATCAGCAAGGGAACTCAACTATATATATACAACATACATAATTTGATTTCTTTTTTAATTAAAAAAAGATCTCAGAGACATGTTTGCTTGGTTTGAAGATGATACAGATCCGAGGATTCCGAATGCATGGGACCAAGGCAGCAGCTTCTGTTGTAGAAGAACATATCTCGAGGGCAGAACGGTAACGCTTATTACTACACTCCAATCTAATTACAGTGTTTGTCCTCTTTTATTTTCATTGTCACCGCTCTCAGTACTCTGGACAATGGACATGTGCGGGGGAGGTCCGCCCTTTCATTTGAATAGTCTCACTCGGGCAAGAGTGCATGTTTTTTATTTTTATTTTTTTATTTTGTCATGTGTGCATGTAGATTTTAACTTCTTCGATAATGGGTTCTTTCAAAATTAGGATTTTTCTGACTATAGCTGGCAGAGGGTCCTCTTAACTTTTTTTTTTTTAATTATTGAATAAAATCCCTTAAAATTAGGGTCCAATATTTTGTTTTCCCCAAAATATATAGGAAAGAACGGTCCACGTTCAGGGACTTCAATTTACAAGAAAGACGTAAGATACAAAATGGGGAAATTTTTAAAAAATATAAAATATAAAATATATGCTAAAAGTCAACTTCTAAATATATTGTGTGAAGGAATCTCTTATTGACTTATTGTGGTGGTTGCACCTCAAACCTTCATTGGAGTAAAAGATGTACTGTTAGACGAAAAGTGTATTCTCTTTACAGTTTATTGTGATGTTTAAGTTACAAATACAAGGTGGCTGCATGTGTTTTGTAATTTTAAGAGGGTTTGAAAGTTTGACTATATATGTGCTTCACATTTTCAACCATAAAAGTTATAAAGTTACTATTTCGTCTGATATTATAATTAGATAGTCCCTGAACTGGAGGATTCTAGTTAGCATACAGAAAAATGAATCTTCAATAAGCAAACTGTGTATTTCTTGTGTGTTTGCAGTGAGGATGAAGAGTATGCTGATGTTGACTGGGACAACCTCGGATTCAGTCTTGTACGGACAGATTACATGTTCGCCACCAAAAGTAGCAGTGACGGAAACTTCGACCAGGGTTACCTTAGCCGTTACGGCAACATCGAGCTAAACCCTGCTGCTGGAATTCTTAACTATGGCCAGGTAAAGAGCTTTAAATCTCTCTAATTTCCTGGTAATTTAATGGTTTATAAAACGACTTTTCTGGTGGTTTTCCCAAGGGGCTAATCGAAGGGTTGAAAGCGTACAGAGGAGAAGACGGTAGGGTTCTTCTCTTCCGTCCAGACCTAAACGCGATGCGTATGAAGATGGGAGCTGAGAGAATGTGTATGCATTCTCCTTCTGTTCAACACTTTATTGAAGGTGTTAAGCAGACCGTTCTTGCAAACAGACGTTGGGTAATAAAAAACAACTTGATATCTTTTGCTCCTCGACATGAATCTTTGGTTTAGTTTTCTTTAAAGGGTCATGATACTTTTTACATCAGGTTCCTCCTCCTGGAAAAGGCTCATTGTATCTCAGACCGTTGTTGTTCGGAAGCGGAGCAAGCTTGGGTGTGGCTGCAGCACCAGAGTACACGTTTCTTGTGTTTGGTTCTCCTGTTCAAAACTACTTTAAGGTCAGAGTAGCTTCAAAAAGAGAGATTTCTTCTTTCTTTTCAGTTTTTATCACGGAGATCATTATGTGCCTTTGGTCTTGAATTTGATTGCTTGTATAGGAAGGCACAGCGGCGTTGAATCTGTACGTGGAGGAGGTGGTTCCACGAGCCTATCTTGGTGGAACTGGTGGCGTAAAGGCAATTTCAAACTACGGTCCAGTAAGTTTAAACACGCATCCTATTTGGTTTCACGTACTAAGCAAGGTGTTTCGTTCCCAAGTAAGTGTTGTTTTGGCGATAAACTGTAAAAGGTACTTGAGGCGATGAGAAGAGCGAAATCAAGAGGGTTTTCGGATGTTTTGTATCTTGATGCAGAAACTGGGAAGAACATAGAAGAAGTCTCTGCTTCTAATATTTTCCTTGTGAAGGTTCAACAAACACTATTTAAGACTGAAGTTGAATGCTTTTTCTTCTTCTAATGATGGTATTGTATACTAATTGAAGTTTATTGAGTCTCTCAGGGGAATACAATAGTGACTCCAGCTACTAACGGGACAATTCTAGGAGGGATCACGCGTAAGAGCGTCATCGAAATAGCCCTTGATCTTGGCTACAAGGTTAGTAAATAATTCCTCATCTGTGTTACTCTAACGTTGTTAACATCCTAAAGTCAAAAACAGAGCAATACTCTGTTTCAGTTCTTGTGGCAAAATAAATCACATACTTACTGGCTAGTTTCAACTTAAAATTTGATTTCTAGAGATATTTTCTATATTCAAATCAATTTATATATATAGATATCTAAATAAAATACTCCATGGAAGTTTCTAAGAAGTGGTAACGGGCAGGTGGAAGAACGAAGCGTTGCCGTAGAAGAACTGAAGGATGCAAGAGAAGTTTTCTGCACTGGAACTGCCACTGGGGTTGCTTCAGTTGGAAGCATCACGTTTCAGAACACAAGGTCTCTTCTTATTCCCTTTCTCCTCATACATGTATATATGTATATCTGCATATGACTATAAGATTTACACATACATCTGTTGATGAAAATGTGCAGGACTGAGTACAAAGTGGGAGATGCGCTTGTTACACAACAACTTCGATCTATTCTGGTCGGAATACAAACTGGTTCTATCCAAGACACTAAGGATTGGGTTTTGGAGATTGCCTAAGTTTTCTAATAGAAGAATGTTGCACTCTTTGATCACCTATCAAAAGCTTTTGAAACGATTATGATAACCTTATGTTGCAGTTGCATATATAAATATAATCCCTAAGTTCAGCTTAATAACATTTGTTTCACTCTTCGGTAGAGAGAATAAAGCAAAATTGAAGCCAAATTACAGACCAAAATAACATTATTAAAATACCAAATTTTAAGCCCAAAAGGCCCAATTGATATAATCTGATTAAGTTAAAGAAACCCTAATCATGGATGCAATCTCGCGCCGCTGGTTGAGACTTGAGAGTGAAGTGAAGAAGCGGTTTCCGAAGAAGCTCAACTGTATCGAAAATGGCAGAACGAGGTGGTGAACGCGGTGGGGAGAGCGGTGGAGATCGCGGTGGCTTCGGGCGTGGATTCGGTGGTCGTAGTGGTGGAAGAGGTGGTCCGAGAGGCCGTGGACGTCGTGGAGGCAGAGCTACGGAGGAAGAGAAATGGGTTCCAGTGACAAAACTCGGCCGTCTCGTGAGAGACAATAAAATCCAGAAGCTAGAACAGATCTACCTTCATTCTCTTCCTGTCAAGGAGTACCAGATCATCGATCACCTGGTTGGTCCCTCGTTAAAGGACGAAGTGATGAAGATCATGTCTGTTCAGAAACAAACCAGAGCTGGTCAAAGAACGAGGTTCAAGGCCTTCGTTGTCGTTGGAGATGGGAATGGTCATGTCGGATTGGGAGTGAAGTGCTCTAAGGAAGTTGCTACAGCTATCAGAGGAGCGATTATACTCGCGAAGCTATCTGTGGTTCCAGTGAGAAGAGGTTACTGGGGAAACAAGATTGGGAAGCCACACACAGTGCCATGTAAGGTGACTGGCAAATGTGGTTCTGTCACTGTGAGGATGGTTCCTGCTCCTAGAGGTGCTGGTATTGTTGCGGCTAGGGTTCCTAAGAAGGTTCTTCAGTTTGCTGGTATTGATGATGTCTTTACTTCCTCACGAGGATCCACCAAAACCCTTGGGAACTTTGTCAAGGTCTGATTTTTTATTTTCCATTTTTAGGAGAATCTACTAGTTAAGAATTTGGTTAGCTTGACAATTTTGGTTAGTCTTATGGTTGACAATGGCTAGCAGCTTTTGAGCGTCTTTGGTGTGTGAGTGAGCATGAGTAGTGGATTGCTGTAAGACTCTACTCTGCAGCTTAATCAATAGTTCCGTTAGTTAACTTGCTTGCAAATGTTTTCTTTTGCTAAACATGTGTTCTGCTTAGGGTTTCACATGATTAGGGTTTACTCGGCAATATTGTTAGGGACTGTTGTAGTTTACAAAGTCTAGTTCTTCAAGCTTTGAGCCATTTGCATGGCGGGCAGAGATATATTGATTGTCTTTTACCTTTTATCAAGTTAACCAGATTGCCTCGCCTGTTATGATTGATCTTTGTTCTTTCTTTGTTGCACATAGGCTACCTTCGATTGCCTACAGAAGACATACGGGTTCCTTACACCAGAGTTCTGGAAAGAGACTAGATTTTCAAAATCACCGTACCAAGAGTTCACTGATGACTTGGGAAAGCCTTTTTCCTCCAGCACCAAGCTTATCACCGAGGTTGAAGACAAAGTCTAGATTTATAACACTCTTTCGTTTTTTTTTTTCTACTTTATGAATCAAGATCATTTTTTTGTTCGAAACCATGCTTTTACTAGTATAGGTTGCTGGTTTTTTCGAAAATTTTCTGATGAATTTGTCAGAAGACTTACTATGGATCATATCACTAAACGTAGTGGTTGTATTTGCAATAAGCTATAATCAACGGAGAAATGTTTAAGTTGATGCTTCAAAGATGAATCTCCGGTCAAGTCCTTTTTTCTAGTTTTCTTTATTCGGAGAGTTTTCTTAACATACTAATATACTATTAACACAATATAATCCCCAGCTATTATTAAAATTGGACGGCCATGGATTCTGCTTGGCCAAACTCTATTGTCAAAGCTTTTGGTAGAATCTTACAAGAAGAAGATTATTCAATATTCAAGATGCTTTGAATAGACATGATAAATCAGAGTTAAAAGAACTTTCAAAGCAACGAGGTTCGTAGGTGTGTCCACTTGTTTTTATTTATCAACTTTTGGATATATATTATAAGAAAACTAACGGAGGGGTGTGAAGAGTGTACTAAGAGACGAAGACACTAATATATACGACGACGATATTGCAAAAGGGACACATACTCAAACTCAAGCAAAAACGTTGTTATCGGATAAAGAAGCTCACGAGTCACGTCTGACGTGGCTGTCTAACTCCACAACGTGTTTATTTCCTATTCGGGTAGTTGTTATAGCTAGGACGAAGACGTTGAGTTAAAGTTGTTATCCGACAAAGACCTCCTGGATCTAACGTGTCTATCACATCTCTCGTGTTTACTGTAATAACAGTAACCTTGGATCAATCAATATACTGTATCGAGAAAAATACACACGAGATAGAATATTTGTATCAATAATTTTGGTAATTGCGTGCCAAAGAAAAACTTTGCTAAATTGATATTTATACCTACTTACAAAAGTATACATACTGTTCAAAGATAGGATTTGAAGGTAGACCACAAAACAAAAGCTCTTCCTTTACCTTACACCATTAAAACGAGAAAAAGGACCGTTAATTTCGTTAAAAGCCTAGTTTCAGAGAGACACGTCTAGGGTAGATCTGCTCAGGGCAGATAGACACAAGTGACGAAGCAAATAGCAAAAAAAAATACTATTAATAATAACACCAAAAACAAGATAAGAACTCTTACCAATTTCCAACTCAAAAAAAAGATAAAAAGAAAAAAAAAATTATAAAAAAACAAAAAAGTTCAACGATTTGCACATTCACATATTGCAATCACTTACGTGTTGGATACTTAATTTGACACTGTTCTTCGTGTTTTCTTCGGCCACCTTCTTTTTCCTGCTTAAATCATTTTCAAGAAAATTCTCTCTTTGTTTCTTTATATAATTGTTGTGTAATTTGTTATATTAAATCAATAGAATTTTACTTCACAACCAAAACAGAGGGCTCTGTAATCGTGAAGATGATCAAAGCATTCTCATCTCTACGCAAAAATTTGGCTCTACCTCTTCATTTACATATTCGTACGGTATAAACTGACAAAACGGTCTTGTTTTTACAATCTAATGTTTCTTACCCAGACAAAACTCATATCTCATATGCAACATGTTTTTATGTAATTTTTTTTTCTTTTTCCGATGAGACACAGCTACAGACTTTCGCCAAGTACAACGCACAAGCTGCCACGGCCTTGAGAGAAGAGCGTAAGAAACCTATTTATCAGTAAGTTTTATGATTCAAGAAACTCATGTGAAAATTGCCTTTTACCATTTGAAAGCTCTGTTTCTATAGTTGTTGTTTTTGTATTATATAGAAATGGGGATGATGAGTATGCGGATTTGGATTGGGATAATCTGGGGTTTGGTCTAACTCCAGCTGATTACATGTATGTCATGAAATGCTCAAAAGACGGTGCATTTACTGAAGGAGAAGTTAGTCCCTATGGAAATATTCAGCTAAGTCCTTCTGCTGGAGTCTTAAACTATGGACAGGCAAGGATTTTGTAAACCCGTATGTTTCTTGATTTTTCTCTGGAGTACTGTCTGACCAATGGACGTTTTGGGATTATCCGTAGGCGATATATGAAGGTACAAAAGCATACAGGAAAGAAGATGGGAAGCTTCTTCTTTTTCGCCCGGATCAAAACGCTATCCGAATGAAGCTTGGTGCTGAACGAATGCTCATGCCTTCTCCTTCAGTTGATCAGTTTGTTAATGCGGTTAAACAAATCGCTCTCGCCAATAAACGTTGGGTAAAATATGTTTTCTTGTACCAAATTCTGAAGAGGTTTGTTATGGACTTATGGGATCTAATGAGTGATGTGTTTGGTCAGGTTCCTCCTACAGGGAAAGGGACTTTGTACATTAGGCCTCTGTTGATGGGAAGTGGTCCTATTCTTGGTTTAGGCCCTGCACCTGAATATACATTCATTGTCTATGCATCTCCAGTTGGTAACTACTTCAAGGTATATATATTTCTCTTTAGGTCCAATATTTTTTGCGATGAGAACGACTAGCAAATGTTTTCTTCACTGGTCTGTAGGAAGGGGTGGCTGCTCTTAACCTCTATGTTGAGGAAGAGTATGTCCGTGCAGCTCCTGGTGGAGCTGGAGGGGTCAAGAGCATCACAAATTATGCCCCAGTAAGTGCTGAAACCAACTTTATTAGTTTCATAGTCCTGTGGCAAAAAAGTTTTGATAAACCATATATGTGTGTGTAGGTTTTGAAAGCACTGAGCAGAGCCAAGAGCCTCGGGTTTTCAGACGTTCTTTATCTTGATTCTGTCAAGAAGCAGTATCTAGAGGAGGCTTCTTCTTGCAATGTCTTTGTTGTGAAGGTATATATAGATATATCGAGGTGTTTCCAGTATAGTCTCTTTGTTGCATCCTAATTGTATCATTGATTGATTTAGGGTCGAACAATCTCAACTCCTGAAACTAATGGAACAATTCTTGAGGGTATTACGCGGAAAAGTATAATGGAGATCGCAAGTGATCAAGGTTATAAGGTAATACAAGATCGAACTGTTTCACACTAAACAACCAAATACTAAACTTGGTTAAGTTTCACACTTAGAGTTATGAAATCAGGTAGTAGAGAGGGCAGTTCATGTGGATGAAGTAATGGATGCAGATGAAGTCTTTTGCACCGGAACTGCAGTAGTAGTTGCTCCTGTAGGCACTATAACATATCAGAACAAAAGGTAAGAACTCATGATGCATAGATCAAGTTTTACTCAACACTTTTAAGCAAATATTTGGACTGATGTAATATTTCTGAAACATTCAGGGTAGAATATAAAACCGGGGATGAATCTGTCTGCCTGAAACTGCGTTCCATCCTTGTCTCTATCCAAACAGGATTGATAGAAGACAACAAGGGATGGGTCATGAATATCAACTGAGAAACCAATATTCAAGGAGATTACTTTGCATTTTAAGCTGTGTATACACAAAAATGAAAACACTTTTATGTACATTTATATACGAGACAGAAACAGGCTCTTTTGCCCTTTCTATTTAGTAATATCATTGTCCTTCACAAAACTACTCTAAAAGAATCTTCGAGGTGTACAAAAGTGTTTCCGGGCATAGTTTCATTTCCTCCTGCAGTAACTATAAAATTCACATTTCACTTTAGCAGACAGAACTGTATATGTTTCCATGGCTTCCCCACTTCTTACTTTCATCACCCATAAAGGTCTCAACTTCTAAAATTGTAACTCAATTCTGAAAACTTTTTCTTCTGCAGAGTCAAGCATTCATTGTAGCTCAAAGTATTTTTAAGTTCGTTTGTATATCTCAGCAAATGCCGGAGAATAACGATTTGGTGAAGCACTGGGACAGGATTTCACCTCAAGATCATCACCATATTTACTTCTCTGGAACGCCCATATGTATTCGGCTTTAAGATTCTCTTTCTCAGGCTTTAATTGTTCAGAATCTGGTAACTCCTGATCTGAACGAGGTGAACTGCAACAAGCTTTGCTCGATTCCTGAGAACACGATGGTATCTGAGAGTATGCAACTTTCAAGTTGTTATGTATCTCTTCCATCTTTCCTGACACCTCATCTGCTCGGTCCATAGCGATAAGAATCTGAAAGAAACTCACACGTCAAGATCTCCCAGGAGATGCAAATCGAGGTTAGGAAAAAATGGTGGGGAATATATGTACCTCGGCTGGATATTTCTGGAATATGGGTGCAAACCTCTGCCGACAATACTCACTAAACAGAAGAGTCAGAAGAATTAATGGAATGGTGAAACCTGAAGCAACTGTTGATAGCTTTAAACCAAAAAAGCCTAGAGCAATAACTTGGGACAAGATCAGTGAAAAGATTGTCGTGTTGTGAAAGACAGGCCAATATTGTCCACCACTTTCATATTTTGTAATATAGACGTTGATTATCTGCAAAGTAACGAAAGTATATAGTCGTATTAAAAGGGCTGGGTTAGTGCAGAACAGCTACTTAGTAATCAATCACCACGGATTAAGGTGTCTATGTCACAACTTCTTGAAGTGCTTCTACAAAAAGAGGTGTACATATAAGAAATCAGGGCAGATATGCCTCTTTCACGTACCTGATTTTTGTATATAAGATATGCGAGGAAAAAGTAGATCAACAGGAATGGCAGTATTAGAGGCGCTATGACTGAATTGGTGAATCCCAGGAGCCCGAACAAGAGTAGTCGCGGAATTTCCGTATGGTACGGAAACCTAAGTGTTTCATACGAGGCCTCCTTGTTCTTGATAATAACTTTTGATATCAGGTTCCAGATTAGACCAACAGGTTGCATGATTTCACATGCCAAACCGGCCCAGCCAGACGTGAAACAATAGGTCATGAAGAAGCCAGCCTGCAGTCAATGAATATTTTCTTACTGTTAACATTATAGATAATAACAAACATAGATACACTCAGAAGTGTAAAAGGAACACCTAAATTTACCTGTGCTGGAACTAGTTTCGCAAGTTGTGCAGGTATGTCCCTCACACTAGACAAGACGCTTAATTGCCTGATAACAGAGCCTGATAGAATGTTGACGAAAAACACATTCCAGATGGTGAAGTATAAAACTTTAATACATGCACTTTTCTTTCTTAGACTCCGAGAAACACATCCCTCCAAGGTTGAAAAGTACATCATCAATGGTGGAACGGCAGTAAGGAATAGTACCAATATCACACTTGGTAAGTACCCTGTGATGACCTGGTTTATAAAATTCCTCCTGCAATGTTTTTCAAAGAGATGATTAGATTGACATGTAATGAAAACAAATTGATTACATAGACTCTTCTTGCTCTCTTTTTCTGCGCTTTTGGATCTAGAAAAATCTTGCATAAAGAGATCAACTGTCTAGCCGCTCTGATTGTACGCCTCTTGCAATTCACTATAAGCAACGTAGCGACACCTACTCTTTGGTGCCAACTCTATGTCATGTTTGGAAGAATACGAACAAGAACCTTCTATTACTGAGTACACAAGTAAGGAAACTGCAAGATACTCACTTGTTCAAGAGGTCTTTTAGGAAAGGGAAATTCTTGGATAGCGTCTTTAGTTGAGTCAGCCCTTGAACAAAGGTAACAGGAAAAAGAAACACAAACATGAAGGCAATAGCACCAACAAGGGTTGCTATTCTTCGCATCCAAAGTTGCCGATAAGGTATTCTGAGATTCCTCCAATGAACATCATGAGGCTCTGGAGCTAAGTCTGCCACCCATAACATAGGATTTGGTGTTTGAAGAACCTCCGAAACGACAAGAGCATCATAACGACTCTTGAAAAACACAAACGCAACAGGACGTTCCTGCAAATGAGAATTAAAAAAGCCTTAGATACACATTTCACGCGCTGACACTATGACTAAACCAGATAACAGGTAGAAACCACACACAATGCCTAGAATTCCTTACTTCCTCAGTCGTAGCCAAAGTCAACTCACCAAGCTCCAGTGTTTTCGCATCGTCTGCCTCGTTAGAGAGGATTTGAAAAGAATTTGTGGCTGCAGGCCCACAAAAGGTGCATGACTTCAAGCTCGGGTTACAACTTAAATCAGGAGAAACATGTTTTATAGCCTGACACATCCTCTCTGTTTCATTCTGAAATAGAAAATTGACATTATTAGAATCTAATTAACTCAATTATGCTCCAAAATAGATCACTGCACTTCAACTATATGTTATCACGATCACACACCATCGACATGTTGTTTACCAAGTTTGTTCCATTCAAAATTCTAATCAGATAGCCAACAAGAAACTAATGTAACATCAAAGGAACCTCAATATCATAAAAAATGCTACCATTGAAAAACTAAATTAGTACTCAAAGAATATGCATCAAAATTATAATCCACTTCCTATATCTTCCTACATCAAGAATACACATGAAGTGGGTTTTTTTTGGTTATAAAGGATGAAACATGGTAAGTGTGAAAAAGGTTAAATCACATTCCTTGACAAAGAGCAATAGCTTTGTTATTTTCTTCTAGAAGAGTCCTATTTTAATATGGTCAACCTCGCTGAGATATTAGATGGAAATTTTATTTCTAATCCGACAGAAAACTCAAAACCAAAAAAAACAAGTAACTGATAATCAAGTCAACATGTTGCATGAATAAATCAAAACACATACCTTCATCCTCTGAATGAACCCATCACGGTAGACCATTAGGTGCGACACATAGCTTGGTGCATAGTAATTTGTGAAGTAATTGCTCACTGTTTCGCTGTAGGACTGCTCAGGAGACTGAGGAATAGCACGAATAAGAACAGTAAAATGGCTTGGCTTTGAGGCAGATTCAGTAATATGGGCAAGCCTCCTTTTGGTTATGTTCTTATACTCCTACAGTGGCAAAACACATATAAACAGAGTGAGAGAGAGACCAAAACGAAATGATGGAATAGCGAAAATCAGAAAGCATCACATGAACCAAGGTGTAAGATTCTCACAAAGTAAAGAAGAGCACATGCTGCCGAGGATATGATGTACAATGAGAGACAATGAACCCACAGCCTGGAAATAAAAAGAGGGAAACTAGACTCAGCATTTTGCTTTCACTGAACAGAATACTGGTAGCGTATCTATTTAAGAAAACTATTTGTGAAATGCCACCATTTAATCTCCTGCACAGAAACATAATCAGGTAGAAAATAGAGGCTATGCATATTATCTGACAATATTAGTGAGACATGCTGCCAGTTTACCATCGTGAGCGTTGGTCAAGGTTCTCAATTGTGAATACGCCCAGCGACTCCAAATGGACCTCCTTGTGCTCCATCTTTTGTCCATAATAGTTAACAGGCAGAACAAAGGCAATGCAAACGACTGCAACGACTGAGAAAATACGAATGCTGCAGAGTTAAAAGAAGAAAGATAAACCAACCGTGAGAGTTGTTCTTAACAAAACATACACTAACACCACAAAGAAACAAAACACGTGCTAGATCGTAGAAGAAGAAGAAGAAGAAGAAAAACACCATGTATATCCATTCAATTACAATAAAACCTGAAAAGCAAGTTTTTGGTGAAGTATCATTAACCTGCAAATGACCATTCTGATAAAAACCACAGCATCCAAACCAGCAGCAGCCAACATCTCGTCCTCAGTAGTTTCCCAAGCTTTCAGGATCCAACTTGGAGAGGGTGCAAACCTCTCATACCAGTGAGGATCATGACGTTTAACTCTTCCGCTAGAAAGCATTCGGCCAAAGTAAACACAATAATTGGCTGGCTGCTTTCGGAGAATGGAATAAAGGGATACAAGGACGATGCATATCGCAATATTAATCCCAGCAGACGTTAAAAGTGCAGAGATATCCATCTCAGTTTTAGTTCAAACCCTGCCTTACTAAAAAGTGAAGGCAGAGAAGAACATAATAGCTGATCAAGCGCAGGAAGATGGAAGACTAAGAACAATGCACAGCAAGAACGTAAGTCGTCAAAAGATCTGTAAGGAAAAACAAAAATTGGATAGAACAAAATAGTTAGGAACGTAGAAAATTAGAAAGCTTTGCAATCTAAAGCAGAAATATCTAGGATGCTTGAAAGAGATATAGTCATGAAGCAAGTAGTAATGTTGAAACAGAGAAATCTATCAACTAGAGGCAGGAATTGTAATTTAACCTAACATATACTTATTAAGTTGTTGTGATTAGGGAGTGATATAAAAAGGTGCAAAAGTAACGTAACCTCACACTTTTATCAGTTGTAAAACACCAATTATTAGGAGAAAAAGGGCAGGAACAAAAATTGAAAAAGCCGAAAACTTTCCACGTTCGGAGCAACCTAAGACCGATATCAAAAAGTCTAATTGAACTCTCTAAAGTTGCGGTAAAAGCAGATGATAAAGACTATCTAACCTCTCATCATCTTCTATGATAGACTAACGCAACCCACAATTTCATAGAAGCAAAAAAAAAAAAAAAACAACAAGAACACACCATGAACAGGGGAATCGAAGAAAAACAACCATAGTTTGATTCGCGCCATGAACTCTCAATACACCAATCAAAAACCAAAAAAAAAAAAAAAAACAAACCCAGATGATGAGATTGGATCGAAATTGCAAAAGAGTTTGAGGTGAATCAACAAACAACGAAAATTGTAAGACAATTCTCCAACAAAGTTATACAGAAAAAAAAACCCGAAAATAAAGAAAATTTCTGACTCACATGGACGAAAAGGTAATGCTTTGCTTTGACTTGGAAGGAATCGAAAACCCGGAGGAGAATCAAAAACCCTAACTTGTTGCTTTTTAACCAACCCAATCCCGCTGAGAATTCGCTTCTTTTTTTTCTTTTGCAATTTGCACAAATTAAATAAAATCTACAAATTCAAACTTATTAATTGTTTTTTGTTTTTTTCTTTTTCAAAAGGAGAGATAATGTTCTGATTAGATGAAGATTTTTATTTAATTTTGGGTCTAATTACTTTAGAGGGAAAAAGGAAGAGGATAACTGAAAAATACATATATATGTATATCATTATTGAAAGAAGAATTCCACGTTGGGTGTTGTAAATTGCCAGATCATCTGACGTGGCGTAACAACAATGGCCTCAAACTAGTATCACGTCGGTAAAGGACATAATAATACCCTGCGATGGTGACTACCTTGTCGGCGAATTTTTGTCCGTCAGATTTTAACCAAATCCACTCGATTGTTACACGTGGAATTTGAAAACGACAGTTAAAAACAGTTTCTCTTTTTTTGCCCGGGAAAATTGAAAAGGTAGCATACATCTCTCTAATCCCCTGTATGATCCGCGTGGTTGAAGTGTGACAGTGAGACCCATTACAAGGACCCGTCTCATTAAATATTCCCCATTTGACTATAATAGCTTGATCCCTTTTATACATGCTTTATGAGGTATGCTTTTAACCGATTTGGTAATCTCTTTCGCTGGTCAACAACAATAATATTACAACTTTCCAAAATACGTATTACTACTTTTAATCTTTACTCAATTTGGAAGCTTAATTTGTTTTTTCGTCCTTTTTAATCATAGGTTTGGTTATACCATTACCATCACTCAAAGACTCTGCAAAATACTTCATAACGGAGATTTGTCGGTTAAATTCTTCATTAATCAACTTAGATTAAGCTATTGTCGGCAGAGGCAAAAAAAAAAAGTCAAACAGATTCTGAGACATGGTTTGACAACAATTTACGCAGAATGCAGTCTTTCTTCCAGCTATTAACGTAAATGTGGAGAAAAGATAATTGTATTTGAAATCTCAGAAGAATCTTCAGACATTCACCAAATGAAGCAAAAGTGATGGTCTCTCTTCACCTATTATGCTCAGTAAACACTTCACTTTCTCTCTTCCCAGCTTCTCCTCGAGCATTCTCCACAATTCTGGTATTTTCTGCTCACAAACGAATGCACATAGCATAAATCAATGAATTCATCAAAGTAAAATAACTCTCAAAATATAAAAAGAGGAAACGTCTCAGGTCCACCATATTTATATCATTCTGCTATACGGAATACTCTCAACCTATTCTTGGATTTTTCTGCACTTATGTGATTGACAATAACGGCAATTTTTTTAATGACCACTGTTACCTTTGTCAGCCATAGCATATAGGCAACAGCATGCAATGCTTGAGCTTGAAAATCTTCAAATTTGGTATCCGGAACTGTCATACAAGATTCTAGAAGATGGATCTCATTATTGATGAAGTTGGCAATTTCTTCATTCATAATGATACTACTCTCTCCGGGTTCAGGTGAAACATCTGAATGGTTGCAAGCAAAATACATTATCCAATTAAGAGAGAGGAACCGTCGATGAAGCCATAGTGCCTGATAGAAAAAGTGTAAGAACTCAAATAAGTCACTAATTCGAACATCTCCATAGTAGCATGACAACAAACTGTTTAGAAAACTCTCTTTGTCGTCCAAACCACTATCGCAATGATAGCTCACAAAAGAGAAAATCTGTACTTGGGCTACGTTTGCAAAATCCAACCTCGTTGTTCTATAATAGGGGACAATATACAAAATTTAACTTGGTCATACTCTCCTACCAGTCAAACACATTGTTGAATGTATTAGTAGCTTTTACAACAATACAATACAGATATCGATACTAGATCTATATAACATGCCCATCTCTACACTAGTTTATGATTAAAAATCAAAGACAACCATACCTCTCGCCCCACATAACGTTCTACCAATTCTTTGTTCCACACCAGCTCTTCCTGTCATATCCATGTAGCACAAATGTGAAAATAAGATTACCCGGCATAATATTAATGGTACCATAACAGGTATGGGTTAGTAAGGAAGACAAAGCGTACCTTCCAGATTTTATGTGCCTGAGTTCTATCATAAACATTGTTTCCTTTCACATAGAAGAAATCCAAAACCTTGAGCATCAGTCGCTGGACATTAATGAAGAAAAAAAAGTTGAGCTGCATGGAACACTTCACCAGATTCAATGGAAAATGATAGATGTACTTTTTACTTCCAAGACCGAACATAACTTGGAGTGAGTTAGATTGATATATACTCTAGCTTTACCACAATCACGTCAGCTGAATATGTGCGACTCTTACTCTGCGATAATGGAAGCAAGAACTATCGGCTACATGAAGCCCTGCCCACCCTTTAGATTTGTTCAACTCTTGTATCACCTGGAACAGACAACATATATATGTAATCGAAATCACATATCAGAGAAAAACTTATGGTGTATCTTAGACCATATGAAACTTATAGCTAACAAAAGTAACCAATTTAACGAAATCAGAGATTTGTCGCAAAGTTAAGGAAATCTGACCACACAAAATGTTTACAAGTTCAGACAAAATATTCAAAAGATCAAAGATATCTGAAGCAAAGAAATGTAGAAGGTAATTTACCTGCTCAATTGCCATGTAGGAAACCAACCAGCAACGGTGATACCAAGCACGATAATTCATCTTTGATCTCTGCAAAAAGCATGTATTTTGGTTAGGAGCATAGTAAGTGGTTGTCTGTCATAGTAGTAGGAATTGTAAGGAATGGACTTTGAGGATCAACAAATAGAAATCTTGGAGTGATAGAACGTTTAGTATATACACAATAGCTAAACTGTGAAGACTAGGACAAAGCAATATTTATTTCATGAGCTATATGATGAACCTTCATTAGTTAAAATCATCAAATCTAGAAGTAAACCTCGCCTATTGATTCCACTAACTCAGATTCTTTGGTTATAATCTCTTGTGGTGTAGAAAATCTCCGAGAAATCATCTTAATTATCCACCTTCTGTTAAAATAAAAATCGAATATTATGAGGAAAGTAAATGGACAAGAACAAGTAGGAACTATTCAGTGTATAACAGAAACTATCAGAAAGTGTGTTTGCATAACAAAGGATAATAATGATGGGAAACATTGATTCTGATGAATACAATAAATCATAAAGACCGACCTATGGCTCCATGTTGACTCACTCTTTGGAGAATTTGAAAGAATGAGCCCAGAGAGACGAAGTTCTTCAGTGAATGCGGAAATTTGATCCGTTTTTGACAATATAAACTTCCTATCTCCAGGACACACATACAAGATGAAGTTAAACACTAGGAAACATATAAAGCCAATTAAAACAACTATTACTTATATGAGTACCTAGCATTCCATGCAGTTCCAAAATCTGAGCTTAACAGCAAAAGAGCTTGGCTATGCTTCATGACATCACTCTCGGGAGTAGAGGGGGAACAAGAGATATTCTTAATTTGGGACTCACTACATACGTTTCCATGGCATTTGTACTCATCAAGCGCAAGAAGAAACACATGTTTGGCATCTTTACATAATTGAACAAGTATATCAGTAGAGATTCCCAATTTGTGATGTTGGTTCCAGAACTTTCTTGAGATTTCACTGTTGAGTTGGACTTCATGTTGATACACATTGGAGGAACCTGCTTCTTTATCCAGCAAGGTGAACTGTGAGGGGTGGATAAACCCTACTTCATCACTGAATCCAGAGAGACAAATTATAAGTAATAAGAGGAAGCGCATGAACTGAGGAGTGAGGATAATGGTAAGAGAACAAGAAGGAACCAATTCAATCACAACAACGTCATACAAAACTCAAAAACAGGATTACACGTACTAATTTACTCAGATGGGAAGAACGTTAATACTCACATAAGAGGGTCAGATTCAAGAACATGCTCAAACTGCTTCAACAAGCCAAAGCAATCTTCTTCAGAACTTGGTCCTTGTCTCATAGTCGTTTCGCTTATAATTTCTCACTATCTTCGAGCTCTGAATCTGGATTTACCTTGATGGAATCGGAATTCGATTGATCCTCAGTGAAGGTTGGATTCCCTAAAAATTCAGGGATTTCGCCGGAGAGAATGGTTTAGGCCGGAGAGATTTGAGTTGTTCTCCGATCTCGCTGGTGATAAATCAATCACACGCAAAGAAAAAGGAAATAAAAAATTTATTACTCCTATTATTATTTACCTTTTTTACTCAAAACTTGTCGAACCGAATTCATTTCTTTTTTTTTATAAGATTTTCCTTTTTTTACCACAAAAAGAAAGTCGCAAAAACCAAGCGTTGCAGCAACTAGTATCCAACAATCCATGAGACTAACCACGTCTGGAGATGGGTAGCACTAAAGTGTGTTCTAGGGAGACGGATTTAGGCGTTTTTGATGCTACCCTCGTCCTCGTGTAGTCGTGTGTGAATATTGAATACTGGGCGAGAGTGCATTCTTCCATATATTATTGTCACACTTCTATCGAGTTGTTATGTAATAATAATAAGAAGGCTTCTCCCATTAACCATGTTTTGTTTTATTGTTCTCTGTCTCCTCGACATGCGTTTGAAGATCGAGTAGCTACTACATTCAGTACCTTCATATGGTATAGACCATTATCGAGTTCTTATGTTCTGGACTCCACTAATGGCTATTTCTTTTTTAAATTATGCTTGTACATAGCTAGACTTGGATAAAACAATGCTTTTCTGATTTCCATATTTAATAAATGCATTCTTCGTTGAGAAAATAAAACAACAACAACTGAGAATCCAAATCCTTCTGCTTTAGAAAAATAATAATAATATGGAACGGAAGAAACACAATATGATACTTAGAACCAAAGCCATCTTCTATACAAACTCCCTGCAAGTTTTCCTTCAACTTCTAGAGCTCTGGTTTCAATCGACCTATGATAAAACAAGAAAATATCAAAAACATAAATACATTTGGAAAATACAGAGAGACGAAGAGAAGTAAGTTTGAGTCGCTTTTAGTTACCATTCGGTGAGAAGCTGGACATAGTCGATGGATTTGAGACGAACCCCATCTGGTAAAGGTTTTGTAGTTCACTCTCTAGTGTTGTCTGCAAGATGAGATCATAAAGAGACATGTAAATAATGCCAAAACAATGAACATGGTGTTCATACTTCTAGCTCTGTTGCTTACCTGAGGTAATGAGTTGTATTGTGGATTTGTGGTGGTAGAAAGGTTCGGTATGGTCCCTTGAAAACCGGTAAAAGGATTCAGCCCAAGTGTAGGAGTGTTCCTGTCTCTGGACTGCAAAAGCTGAAAGGAGAAAGTGGCAGGTTTAGTACTACTTATTCATAACTTGCAGACTATTATTTCAATGTAAAGTTTTGAGGGATTTCGAGCTCTTACATCTTTGGCAAGAATCCTGTCTATATCAACGTTGATTTCTGGATTCACCGTTGCAAGTTTCATAGACAAAAACTGAAAAACAATTACAGCAGTGTGACACATAATCATCAGAACGAAAAATTCTTTCAGACCATACTGTTTCCAAATTAACTTGAGCGTTTCAAGAATCTTGCATTGTTGGGATATTCTTACCTCAACTTGTTGTTGCAATGACTGAACATAGTTGATGATTTCATCGAGCATAACTGCTTTACCGGTGATCTAGTTAAACAATTAACAATAATGGAGACTTTCAGATATTTTTTATTGGACAGCAAAGGCAGTTAAACTGCTAAAAAGCAACCTCTAAGCTTAAGCCCACTCTACCTTGTTGCATCCGGGAACAAGCTCTTGAAGCAATCTCATCCTTTCACTGATTTTTTCTCTTCTAACCTTCAAACAACAAAAGAAACAGCAACCCTCTCAGAACCAGTAATTGGCAGAAAACAAAGAGCGAATACTCATAATTGGTAAAAGAGTCCTTACCCTTTCTGCAAGACTGTGACTATTAGTGGCTTGACCTCTTCTTGCCCTCATATGAATGTAGTTTTCTTTCGGAGCTTCTTCGCTCTGTGAGCTCTCTTTGTTCACAGTCTCTTTACTCTGATCATTTTTGTGTTTCTTCTGGCTCTGATCACTTCCCCTTTGAGGGTCTTCTTGAAATTCCTCCACAGCTTTCTGCCAATTTAACAACACTCACTTGTTCAGCCCCAAACCATCTAAAGCTTCAGTATTTTCTAATTGTTCTTATCAAATCTTTGGAATCTAATGCTACCAAAACCAGTTTCTGTTAAGTTTATTATTACCTTGTTCCATTGTGATTCGGCTTCAGGTAGCCTTCTTTTCCCAATTGGGGAAGCACCAAGAACACCATCATCTGAAACCTGATGATGATCCTCATGATGAGACTCTCCAGCTCTGATCAATCTTCCAACACTTTCCCCTTTCTTGTCTGAACCAAGAAAATGACCAATTTGACCACCACCACAATCACCAAACGGAAGAAGACTCGGAGGCATCTCTGCAGCATAACCCGAACCCGAACCGGGTTGGTAATGAGAGAAGCAACTCATCCCTGGATTATCCATCGCCATTGAAGGGTAATGAGAGCTAGAGAAGCCGCCAGCACCATTGACAACTGGATCCCAATCTGCAGAAGAGAAGAAAGGATCTGCCTTTGCATACAAGGGCATTGGCGTAATTCCAACTCTTGAGATCCCACTCTCATCATCTCCATGCTTAAAACCCATCTCTCCTTCATTACTCTCACCACCCATTCTTCTGATTCAACAACAACCAAACAAGAACCCTCTAAAGAAAAGTAATTTCCAATTTCAAAACCTGGTTTTGCTACTTTGGCAAGGAAACAACTGAAGCAAACCAGTTTGCAGATTTTTATACAGTGGGGAAAAATATAGAGGAAGATATGAAATTTTTATTTTTAAAAAAAAAGATAAAAACCAAATCAACAGAGCATCAAATCTAAATGTAGCAGAAGCAAGTCACAGGTTCTTTTAGGAAAGAGAAGGAGAAGGTATGGAGAGAGAACCCTAGGATAAATGCTTATTCGTACTCTCAAGTCAAGGGAAGAAAAATAATTAAAGAGAACAAAATAGACTTATCATAGACAAAGAAAGCTGAGAACTTTCAGAGCATAAAGTGGTAACAAGCAACGGATTTAGCTAAGTTACAGCTCACAAGAGCTTAACCAGGGAGAGAGAAAAAGAAAAGAGAAAAAAAAAAGTAGATTCGCTTTTAAGAGTGTGAGAGAGAGCAAAGTCACTATCTCATAACCAATCTCTTGAAAGAGGGAGAGGAGCAAAAAAAAGAAAAGATTTGGCCTTTCAAAGATGAATGTAGTTGTAAGCTTATGAGAGAAAGTATGTGGAATTTTAAATATGAAGGAAATTGAGACAGAGGAGCAAGAATGTTATGGAGACAAACCCTGTTTGAGATACTCCAAGATTGTGGTTGCTTTCGAAAGAGTACAAAAGAAGAATCAAATTCTTCGGTGGGGAATTTACATCATCACTGTAAACCTAAACCAGATATATAAGGGAAGAGATGGTACACTCGATTGAAAGGGTATCAAATGCTGTTTTTGCTTGAATTGGGGTAATGTAAGAGAATTTTATTAAAAAAAAGAAAAAAAAAACACTGAGAGATTCACAAGTTTGGGTACTTGAACAAGCAACAATGCAAGCATCAAGTTCTGAACTTTTTATAGAATCAAAAGGAACAGTAATAATAATTGTGTTTAATTAATGGGGCAATAAAAGACCTAGAGAAAGAGAACAAATAAAGCTGATAGATTACCCCTAATTTGAGATACACAGAGAGAGACTAAACAGAGGAGACATAATAATATGATTATTAAAAAAATAATAATAACAAAGACAGAACAACTACTGCCAAGCCAACTGCTTTATTTTGCTCTTTTCTTTTTTTTTTTCATTATTACACAACCTAATCTACCCTCACTCTCTAATAACATGCCTAACTTTTTTTCTTTTGATAAATACATGTCTTAACTTTTACACCTTTTTAAGTTTTTTTTTTTTTAATTTACACTAGTTTTACCACCCTTTTTCACTTTTTTCCTTCCAACACAAGAAAGACCAAACCTCTAAACATAATTATGAATCCAATTGTAATATTTACCAGTTCTATATCTATCTATTGCTGAAATGCAGCTAATTAAGGTTAGGTAGATTTGACATTTTAAATGGTAAAAAATTGCAGATCTTTACCATGCTTTCAATCAATTTCTCAAACAATATATTATATTAAAAGGGAGTGTCATTCGTTATATAATTTTTTGGTTAATATCTCAAAGTCTCAATGTACAAGCAAGAGGTTCTTCTCTTCATGCCCAAGCTTTGCTTTCTAGCTTCTACTCTCTGACATGTGCTTTAGAATATTATATCATATACAAGTACCATATACATGCATGTATATATATGTGAACAAATATAATAGTATAATTATGTGTGTGTGTATATGTAGATAATATTATTATTATTTTTTACTGACACAAATTGCCAACTAAATATTCTAACAGAAGACTCTTTGCTGTGACACACTCATATTTTTGTTCTGAGTGCCAACTAACCCCTCTTTTGGAATCATTTTTTTACGTTCAGCTTTTGTAACAGCCGTGTGATTAAACCACTACGTTTAGATCTCATCTCCTCGCCGTTGGATCCAAGCAACATCTTTCTTTTTTATTCTTTTTCTACTACTATTTTTTCGTTTCTATTACAATTTTAACTTTAGATTGTTTAGTTTCATTTTGAATAAAATTGTTTGGATTTAAAACTCACTCTAATAGTGAGTGTTGTGATCACATCATTTTTTATACTTTCTTAATTTCTCAGAATGAAAAGTATAATCTCACATTTACTAAAAGAATATGACATAAGGGAATTATTGTTTTTTTTTTTTTTGTAAATTCAACAAATATTGCAAGTTGAGGACAAAAAATCATTTCAGCAAACAAAAAAAAATCCTGCTTTATTGAAAATGCCGTTATAGTTTTACAGTGCGTAAAGTTTTATGAAGGATCCTAAAATCTAGGTGATACTATTTGTTCGTGATGTCATTTTCCGAATACATGCAAAGTTAAACTGGCGAGAGACTTTGACGACTTAATTCTTCTTTTATTTCCTTTTTTCATTTTTCCGAAAACGATACTCAATTACTCATACTCATTACTATAAAAATATAAGAAATCACAGCAAAAAAAAGAAAAAAAAAATCAGCTAGCAATATTGATAGTTGCCTGAAAACCTCTCTTTAATTAAGAGATTTTAATGGAGAAAATTTACAGAATGCTAATTAATGTACCGAATAACTTTTTTTTTTTGGTCAACTAAAGAAAATCCTAGATTAGTACAGAAAAAATATATTTATAGGAGGAAACATAAGGAATATAAGGGAATCTTATACTATCGATTTATTTTTTAAAAAAATAAAATAAAATGATTATAAGTATAGAACTTATAGTCAAGTTACAGCTGTGAGTAAGACTTGGAGAAACAAAGAGTTTCGTAGTACTACGTAGTGCTTAAGCATGAGATAACTACCCCCACCCTAAGCTAACAACCAATAAATCAAATGGTCAAACCTTTTAATTATTTGGTCAAAACTCCCCACAATCTTGGTTAGTTGTAAACTAGCTGTAAGTCTGTAACACCCCAGTTGATCCCCTAGCTCTCTTCTCTCGTGTACTTGCCACGGCTGTTGTCTCTATACATGTGTTTTATTTATGCTACTCTATTTTTTTTTTATTTTTTTTTGGGCAATATTTATGCTACTCTATATCTACTTTTTTACATTAGTACATGTGTTGTTCTTTTCCTTCTCTCAAAATTAAATCAGTCAATAGATTTAAGTATTGAGTCAAATTATATGTTCTCAAGAAATCCTATATTTGGAGGTCATTTCTGATTTTTAAAATTTATATAAAATAAAAACGTATATATATATATATATATATATATATATATATATATATATATGGTTTTAAGAAGGATGTAGTAATTATCTATAAATGTAGTTAGGTTCGGTCCGGGAAAGTATAACTTGTTTATTCAACTTGGAAATGCTTCTCATCATTGCAAAACAAAGCAGAGGGATTTAAGATCCAACCAAATTATGATAATTGAAACTTGCACACAACTCTTTCGACGACATTACTCCAATAATTATATATATATATATACTCCCATATATGGGACCATATTATATAACTCTTGCACTTAACTTTGCATACAGTATATATGTATGTACAAATTCATTTCCCTAAACTTATAAGTCAAGTATATATATATGTAGTAATTTTTGTAACCAATACATTCCATGCATGAAGTTTTAATTTTGAATACAGGAAATTTAGTCACTTCAGTAAATAACCACTGCGGTGTACTATTTTTAGAGATGCACGCACAGTTGTATAAGTTTACCAACTAATCAATGTATGTATAAACAACAGAATAGTAGTACAACCTAATAGCTCACCGTATCATGTGCTGTAAAAGAGGCAACAATATGACACACGTAGAAAGTGAGTAAAGGAATGATTAAGAAACCTTAATGGAGTAGGTTAAATTAAAGTTACACAAGTTCCTTATTAAAACTCGATTTTAATTAGGGCTTTGATTATAGAGTGAAACACCAATTAAAGCGAGAAGATCCTACGACCACGCCCGCGGACTACTTCTGTGGACCCTCTTTTTATTTAACTTAAACTAGAGAGTAGAGAGTGTGACGCACAAGAAGAAGTAGATAGAAGTGGTCCATACCTCTTTTTATTTGCAATGATGCTCAAGATTCCTAGTATCTTAATTATTGTTATCGCAAATCATATCTTTTATATCTCTATCCTCAAAACCATAACAAATCCGCTGTACCTCATATAATAAAGTAGTGTATAGTATAGTATAAGACTATATATCTGCTAAAAAGAAACCAAATTAATAGCGTTAGTCCAAAGTGTAGATCGACTATTGAAGAAGCATATGTGTATGCATGAGGAAGTTGAATGTTTGTGGTTGATAGACCTTCACTTCCATATTTTGTTTTGATGATGACGATGATGTACGAAATCTATATTTACGCAAAGAAAAGACCAAGCTGCACCTTATTTCTTTCTAGTTTTGATAAAGTAAGCATAAAGTCCATCAAAAGCTAATTGAGACGACACATCTATGAATTGGTATGATCACCTTCTTGTCGTCGTCGTCATTCATAAATCCATCAAAGATTATGACGTGAGGCTCTCTCTTGTTCAATTGGACTTTCGAGAAGGACTAGTGCCATTTGGTTGGCTTCGTCTTGGTAACTAATTGATGGTTCAATTTGTTTGATGTATCTTTTGGTCAATTTTATTAGTAGTTAGAGGATAAAGTCATCAAAGCTTTTCAAGTCTTGTGTGGTTGAGTTAACAATGAGAGGTTTGAAAGGAGTCTTTAGTGAAGCCCATAATTGCTGTTGTGGATGATATATTAGATCATATGTTTGCTAGGAAATTGATTCGGCACATTTCACATATGCGGTGGCGCGCTGGTGGTGTTTCCATTACGTCAACTATTTGATTTGTATGTTTCCAAGTAACATATAGTGTGCAATAAACGACTTTGTTGACGTTTAGCATATTAGCGATAACAAAACAAAATTAAGGATCATAAGCACTCACACGCCGTTGATTTCAGATTCGATAATATTCCATTTTTGGTGATCGACATAATAAAAAAGTGGTGACCAGGAGCTCTAGTATTAGTTGGATTCACCATAGAGAATATATACACACTGGTATGATAATATAAAGTGGATATATATGTAAATGTATTAGGTAACATATCCCGTATTAGAGAAATAACGCGAAATCTCTAAGCGGTACTCAGACAAATTGCTGATTAATTCCATACTAGGCTTTCGAAATAACCATATTGTTGTGTTGCTTTTTTTCTTCAGATTTTTGAATCTCAAAGCATATTCAGGAATCAGGATAGTGTAAATGGGCCTCACGTGAGTGAGGGGGAAGCCTTACCCGCTAATTCATGTAAAGTGTATCTCAGCACTTGACTTTCACACTCAGCGATCGGACGGGGAAGCTCATGGAAGACGCTGCTGGCGTTACAAGTTGTCATCTCCTCTAGTCTTTTACATTTCAGCTCACTTTCGTCGCCCACCCGAATCACCGTTTTGGGAATTTCTCCTCCCAAAATTCCAGAAACCCTAGGTTTCTCCTAACATGGAAGACGCCTATGCCAGATCTGTCTCAGAGGTGCTTTGCATTTCACTTCTCATTCTTCTCTTCTCACTGTTTTTATTTTTTTTCTCGGATTTGAAATGCGTAAGATTTGACTGATATGGTTGCGATCGCATATATTGACAACCCAACCATTGATGATGTTCTTGGCAACTGTTTGACTGTGATGGAAGTGATTTTTGTGTTTGTCTTTGAGGCCTCTGTTAGGTGTTGATTGGTATTATGTTGTTTGGGCAGGTGCTTGATTTCTTTGGGGTAGACCCGACAAAGGGTCTTTCTGATTCTCAGGTATGATCCTGTCCAACCTGACTGAGATCTCCATTGTTGGAGAACTTGAAATTTTTTTGAATTTTGAGCTTGTTACTCTGAAGCTACCATGATCTTGAATTTTATCATTCGTTTCCGTTTATGTAGGTTGTTCAAAATTCCAGACTTTTTGGCAGGAATGGTATGTATTACTTCTACTTCACTGGCACTTTCAGATTAGGAGTTCCTATAGAGGATCACTCAAGGAGATAGGGTGATGAGCATATGGTGATGATAGGGTGTTTATTGTTCAACTAAGTATATGGAATTTTAGTGAGGTGTCGGCTCTAGTTTTGGCATCTATTCATAAGTTTTAGCATTATAAATTACTTGTCAATTACTCTAGGCTACAAATTCTCTGTTACCTTTGCTTGTGCAGTTCGCATGAATTTTAATATTCTTGTGTGAGTGTCCTTGAGTCAAAATTCCTGCATATGATTGTCTGTGTGCTTAAAATTTCGGCACTCTATGGAAATAGTGTTGGCTTTAATTGGATACTGCATACCTTTTTCATATATGATAACAAATAAACACTCAGTTATATATCTATCTTGTTTAGTTCTGATCTTCTGTCTTTTAATTCTTTTTGCATGTTCCGTCACATGATCTGCAGTACTGCCCGAAGAGAAAAGTAAGTTCGTCAATAACCTTCTTTGATAATGGACACTCCATTGTTATTTCGAAATGTTTTGATATACACTTGTTTCGATTTAATTTCAAATCTCTGATCTACCATTATGGTTTCGAGCACCTAATTTTTGCATTGGATTTCAAATTTATTTTCAAAACAATTTCTGGTTCCTTTGTCTAAAATTAAGCTGTTCCATTGCAAAGGCATTATATATAATATATCTTTCACTTCTTTTTAGACTTTCTTAGCTTATCGTGTTAGACCTTCCTTATAGTTTAACCTTAACAGTGTACATAGTCTTTTATAGTAATGTTATCTAGGAGGAGGGTTTCGTTCTCCTCTGACATTTTTTCGATTCTTAATTGAATGCAGGAACTCCATTCTGGAAACTGGTTCTGAAACAATTTGATGATTTACTCGTCAAGATCTTGATCGTGGCTGCAATTGTTTCTTTCGTATTGGCTTTGGCCAATGGAGAGACTGGTTTGACAGCATTTCTGGAGCCTTTTGTAAGTCACACCTTCACTACTCGCACTGGCATACAACAACGGTTGATTGTTAAAAGATTTGATTTGATAAACTGAACTGGCTAGTGGTTCTTTGTGGTGGAGTTTAAACTAAAAAAACATGTTCTCCGTCTCTTTTCTATGGTCTTTGTGAAAATTAATTATTTATGTTTATCGTTTCAAAATAATATCTATAAGCAGACAATAGATCTTCATTGGCTGAGTTTCAGCATTTTTATGATTTAGTCTTGCTATATGATTCCATAAATATATAATATGATGCACCTTGACCAAGACTTCCATAATTCTAGACAGTCTTTTTGGTATCACAAGACGTGTCTGAATTTACTATTTCATCACAGGTAATTCTGCTGATATTGGCTGCAAATGCGGCTGTGGGGGTGATCACAGAGACTAATGCTGAGAAGGCACTTGAGGTAATTATCATGCTAGGGTTTAAGAGACCATTGCAGTTATGTATCAGAGATTCGTTACCTCAGTTTTATATATACCGGCTAGTACAAACTATGCTAATATGATCTATCTTGCATGTTCTTCTTTTGTCCTGTTGTAGGAGCTACGCGCCTACCAAGCAAATATAGCTACAGTGATGCGAAATGGTACTGATATAATATGTCGAGCGATTTTTAGTACTGCAAAAACCTCGCTAACTTCTTGTTTTTTCTTACAACGAACAAAAACTTAAACTGCTGACTGTCTCCTGCACAATCACTTTGTGTATCCTTTTAGCAAACATTTATTTAGCCAAACCAGTATCTTCTTGTTTTATGCTATCGATGACATTCCATGTTAACATGTATATAATTGCAGGGTGCTTCTCTATCCTACCAGCAACGGAGCTGGTGCCAGGTGACATTGTTGAAGTTACTGGTATGTTTGTTCTATTTCACCTTAATGCATTTTTGCGGGAATAGGTTAGATTTTTTCTTAACTCTAAAATTTGCTTTTCTTGATGCACTAAACAGTGGGATGTAAGATTCCAGCTGACCTGAGGATGATTGAGATGTCTAGCAGTACATTTCGAGTTGATCAAGCAATTCTAACTGGTATGTCATTTGTGTTACTCAAAACTTTTTATTTGCGTAGCCACAAGAACTAACTATGCCAGTTGGTGCTTACTGCTTAGTACAACTTCATGACAACCGTTTTCTCCACCAATTAATCTCTGAAATGAACATGCATTTTCTTATTACATTATAGCTTCAACCACAATACTGCAGTTTCTCTGAAGTGAACATGAACATGCATTTTCTTTGGGCCTTCTTTCATGTAAATACATTCAATATGACCATTTACAGTAGACTATATTCATACTCTCACTATCAGTTGTTTCCCCCCGGAAATTGCAGGTGAAAGCTGCTCCGTGGAGAAAGATGTTGACTGTACTTTAACAACAAATGCTGTCTATCAAGACAAGAAAAATATTTTATTTTCGGTAGGAGTTATAACTCATAGCTGTAGGTCCAATTTTCTGTGTAATACTTTTTCTGTTAGGGCTATATAAATCTGTTGCCAGTCATTTGATTTATCTAGACGTCTAATGCTATTCCATCTTTTTACACCTTAATTAGCTGTAGTATTTGTTCTTTTCTCTCATCATTAGAGTGTGCTTAATTTGGTAGAATATTATATGACTACCAGGGAACTGATGTGGTTGCGGGTAGGGGTAGAGCTGTTGTCATTGGAGTTGGTTCAAACACCGCGATGGGAAGCATACATGATTCTATGTTGCACACAGATGATGTAAGCTATCAATATACTTTCGTTTTATATCTGGAAATGCACCTTTCACTTTTCATATGCTTTGTTCCTGGCCAGAATGCTCTTATAAATAGAGGTTATATTGTAGCTGTGACTGACGAAAAATTTCTCCTTTGAATTTTGTTCATCACTAGTGCACTTTTGGCACAGTAGACTTTTATCCTGCTGTATAGTCTAGTTTCGCCTTCTATCTGGAGTTTCATTCAATCTGTTTTAAAGTGCGTTATATTTATAACTACTAGGATGTTCCTTATTACTTGTAAATGCTATGTCACAGGAGGCAACTCCATTGAAAAAGAAGCTGGACGAATTTGGCAGCTTTTTGGCTAAGGTGACAGCTTTTTTTGCTTTTCGAAATTATAGAATTTAACAGTTCAAAGAGGCACTTTAATTAAAAGACTTGGATGTCCAATCGCATCAGTTATCAGCATTTCTTAATTGTGTCTGAAAAGTGATGAATTTTATTAGAAAAAGGGGATTTGTCAAGTGACTAGGTGTGACAGAGATCTCTTGCAGATACTATAGTTAGTTAATTTCGTCGATATTTTATATGTTATTCAACATAACTTTAAGTTCTCTCTAAACATATTAATATATTTAATTTGTATAGGTTATTGCGGGGATTTGTGTACTTGTATGGGTTGTCAACATCGGTCACTTCAGTGACCCTTCTCATGGTGGATTTTTTAAAGGCGCAATTCACTATTTTAAGGTAAAGAAATTTGATCTTCTCTTATGACAGCTTTGAATTCTTAGGTAAGTACATAATCAGTTTTGTGTGCTCCACTCTTTCTGTAATATCAAAGGATAGATTTTGCTTCTCCATTCTTTGCTGACATCCCTAAAAGGGAACACATGCAGGTTCTTAGAAATAACCAGAGAATTATCAACCCACTAGATCGACTTTCAACATTAATATCGAAAGTCACAAAATAGGAATTTGTTCTGGAATGGGTGGATTATCCTTGCTTATATTATATAACCAAAGATGGATGTACCATACTGTTAAATTGTTGAATAATAGTTGAAGTTTGGTGACAGGATTGTTGCTTTGCTTTTATTTTCCCAGATTGCAGTTGCCCTTGCTGTTGCAGCTATTCCTGAAGGACTTCCTGCTGTCGTTACAACGTAAGTGTTCACTAATTCCACTATTAGGAAATAGCAGTATTATGAGAAAAGAAAATGATCGCTGAAACAAGGAGTTTCCCAGAAAATACTGTAGGTGGTTCTTGTGATCATCAAATGACAATTTTGTTTCAAGTTCTGGTTACTCTTATGTTGGTTGAGTCCAAAATGCTTTCAAAAAGTATTTTTGTTTATTTTAGGAGGCTACTTCTTGTTTTGGTTACTTAAAAGAGGTTATGATGCTTTTGGTATCTAGGTGTTTAGCTCTTGGAACAAAGAAAATGGCTCGTTTGAATGCTATTGTACGGTCATTGCCATCTGTTGAGACGCTGGGGTGCACTACTGTAATTTGCAGTGACAAAACTGGAACATTGACAACCAATATGATGTCAGTGACGAAGGTTAGCATTTTAACCCCAGTGCTTGGGCCTGTTAAGTGTTAACTCTTGCTGGTATCTGCCACTCGGAGTTTTCTTTTTAAATTGTCTCTAGGAAAATCTTGCATGGGCGAATCTTGGCAATGTAATTAAAATAGAGTTTCAGGTCTGACTAGGAAGAATTAACAATTTTACTAATAGAACAAACTGCAGTATACATTTTTGCATATAGATTTTGTCATTGTGTTGTCTCAAATGCTAATACTTTAATAGTCTAACTCTTCTGCTTGTATGTCAGATATGTGTAGTTCAATCTGCAGAGCATGGTCCTATGATTAATGAATTCAGTGTTAGTGGGACAACTTATGCGCCAGAAGGTACTGTCTTTGACAGCAATGGGCTGCAGGTACTTATTTCTTTTCTTCTTTAAGTTAGCAACTAATTCATACTCAACACTTTTGAGGGTGACTGGTATTAGTTTTCCTGCATACTCACAAATTTTTACCATGCAAAACTACACACGGACAGGTTGAACTAAAATTTTCATCTCACCGATTGCTTGATAAAAAATTGATCTGGATACTGGATGGAAATAGAACCTAAAATTAACATTCTACAAGAATCATGGTTTCCTTCTTCTTTTTTTGTATACATATTCTTGTACTTTACATTCCTCATAGTTCTTTAGTGTGTTTTTATACTTCATGAAGTCCTTTCATTACTAATCTCAGGTATTTAACTATTGTGAAAGATAAAAGACCAAAACTCAATAGCAAGCTTCAAACTACACCCACATGCCCTCTCACTACACAACATTCTTAAGATTAGATGTTCACTTGTTTTGCAGCTTGACTTACCTGCTCAGTCACCTTGCCTTCATCATTTAGCAATGTGTTCATCACTCTGCAACGACTCCATTTTGCAATACAATCCAGATAAGGATTCTTATGAAAAAATTGGAGAGTCAACTGAAGTTGCTCTTCGAGTTCTTGCAGAAAAGGTTTGTGTTTCTTGAAATCTTTCTTTAGTAGAATTTGTTTCCACAGCAAGAAAAAACGTGGAACATAACAGACTGTTTCTCTTTTGACTGGAGTGACCATCTACGGGATCATATATATTTGATATCTTACTAATCTTGAATATTTGATTGACATTCCAAATTACTTTTGTTGCTTATTTCCAGGTTGGGCTCCCTGGTTTTGATTCAATGCCTTCTGCTCTAAACATGTTGAGCAAGCATGAACGTGCATCATATTGCAACCATTATTGGGAAAACCAATTTAAAAAGGTGTGACTCTATTAAAACTCTACTATTTTTTTATGTTGATAGTCATTTTACTTGCTTTTAACTGAGAGGAAGGGAGAACCAGAGTTGGACTACGTCATTTTTATACCAAATTTCCTGGCCATCTTTGTTACATGTATACTTCATTGCTCCTGTAGTTTTCCGGAAACTATGAAATTGAAATATATGATACCCTGAATTTGTAGTAGTCAATACATTTCACACTTTTTGGCTATGTTGAGCTCTGGAAGAAGCTCATAACGTCCTGAGTAAATCTATATTAGCGTTTTCTTCTGCACTAGATACCCATATTAAGAGACCAGTATAATTAGAAGTTAATATTGACCTGGGAACAGTATATTTCAAATAATTCATAGTAATATAATATGTGTATTGATAATCATCTTTATCGTATATCCATTCAGGTTTATGTTTTGGAGTTTACACGTGACCGCAAAATGATGAGCGTCCTATGTAGCCATAAGCAAATGGATGTAATGTTCTCGAAGGGTGCTCCAGAGAGTATTATAGCTAGGTGCACTAAACTTCTCTGCAACAGTGATGGTTCTGTTGTTCCTCTAACGGCTGCTACTCGCGCAGAGCTTGAGTCGAGGTTCCACAGGTAAGACATCAACTCTTTTAATGAATATTGATTACATTTTCATATTACTTGTGATTTTTATATTTCTATGCTTGTATTTTCAGTTCTAATAGTATTTTTGCTGTTAAAGGTTTGAACAAAGTGGTTCTTTCATTTTCTAACCATGTCTTCCTGCAACAGTTTTGGCGATGAAACATTGAGATGCTTAGCATTAGCATTTAAAACCGTGCCACAGGGTCAACAAACTATCTCCTATGATAATGAGAACGACCTGACGTTTATTGGGTTGGTACGCCTTTCTTTCAAATATTATGGATTTAATTAGGTTTACCGAAGCTTCACCATTTCACGTTTACTGCTGAGGACTGAGTCATCTTGTGGTTTCTTTGAAGGTGGGAATGCTTGACCCACCAAGAGAAGAAGTAAAAGAGGCTATGCTTGCATGTATGACTGCTGGGATACGTGTTATAGTAGTTACTGGGGATAACAAGGTACTGGAAAAATGAGCATTTGGTTTGTTAGTTATCTCCACCTTTTTTGTATTTATTCTGATTAGCATTAAACTTCAGTCCACAGCAGAGTCACTATGTAGAAAAATAGGGGCTTTTGACAACCTGGGCGATTTTTCTGGTATGTCCTACACCGCTTCCGAATTTGAACGGCTTCCAGCTGTACAGCAAACTCTAGCATTGCGACGGATGACGCTTTTTTCCAGGTATATGGTCCTGTATTCATTTTATTGATGGCATTTTTAGAATGGCGGAACTGATAGTTTAGTTATCACATGTATTTCTCTTTTCTTCTCCAAAATTTGAGTTATAGTCATTTATGAGAAACCATAATTTTCTACTGCTTCTCTCTTTGTATAGGGTTGAACCTTCCCACAAAAGGATGCTTGTTGAAGCCCTACAGAACCAAAATGAAGTGGTAATTCCCTTTCCCTGGTCACTAAGTTGTCATTCATTTCACTTCTTCGTTTCAGTACATATGCATTCTTATTTTGTATGTCATGGAGTTGTTTCAACATTTCAAGTCTGTAGTATGTTTACTTATTAGAAAAAGGTTCTTGCTTCTAACTGTCGTACTCATGAACCTTATTAACCAAGGTGGCAATGACTGGTGATGGTGTCAATGATGCCCCTGCATTGAAGAAAGCTGACATTGGGATTGCCATGGGTTCTGGAACAGCTGTAGCAAAGGTATATACCTACTGTTTGTTTTCAATTAGTATCATGTATTCTAGTGTCTCACTTGATTTTGCTATACTATTAAAACTTTTCAGAGTGCTTCGGATATGGTTTTGGCTGATGATAATTTTGCTTCAATTGTTGCGGTATGTTTGCTTTCTTCCATTTTTCTGAGAGTTTTTCCTGTGTGCTTACACTTTGGATATTCATATATGACATCTATCAACTTTGCAAATCTTAGTTGACCATACTTCTTGCCAGTCTGATATAAATTAACGCTTCTTGATAGGCTGTCGCAGAAGGAAGGGCTATATATAATAACACGAAGCAGTTCATTAGATACATGATCTCTTCAAATATAGGGGAAGTGGTCTGTATATTTGTTGCAGCTGTACTGGGAATCCCTGATACCCTGGCACCTGTGAGTTTGTTTAACCTTGGAAGTAACCTTTTTCGTCAGTCCAATTGCATCACTTTGTGATAGTCTTTTACTATTATAAAGCTATACTAAATCTTTGATTGTCATGGTAAACAATTGTAGGTTCAACTTCTGTGGGTCAATTTGGTAACCGATGGATTGCCTGCCACTGCCATTGGCTTCAATAAACAAGATTCCGATGTTATGAAGGCAAAACCTCGAAAGGTAGCAGCTGTAACAGGACAGTACTCCTGTAGATTTTAGTTCATGGAGAGAAGTAATGTGAAAGTCGATTGCTGTCACACGGTTTGGCATCAGTTTGAATTCACTGCTTATGTATTAGGTTTTATGATGCTTTTCATCTCTCTTCGGCCGTTACAAAAATTATGGGTTTTAGTGACCATGGTGCATAGATCATGTCATTTAACTTAAAGAACGGATTTAGATTTTATCAATCGTCTGCTTGTAGTGTGTCTTTCTTTTCAAACTACTCAGACCTTTTGTCTTCATTATTGTTCTGACTGTTGTTGAATTCCAGGTTGGCGAAGCAGTGGTCACTGGGTGGTTATTCTTCCGCTATTTGGTTATCGGAGGTAAACTAAAAATGTTGGCTCTATAACTTATTTTTATTATATGTGTGCCTTCAAGCTTATATCCTTCTAAATGACCTATCTGCCTGGTTTGTTTTTCTTTCGTTACAGTTTATGTTGGCCTGGCGACTGTTGCTGGCTTTATATGGTGGTTTGTTTACTCTGATGGTGGTCCCAAACTTACTTATAGTGAACTGGTTAGGTTTATCTCCAGTTACATCGTTCAGATTATTTCATCATTCATGTGTGTCAACCTCCACATTTTCGGAGTTGTTGCTCAAGTTACTGAGCAAACAATTCATATCCAACGTTATTATCTCTAATAGAACGAATAATCTCATTTCAGATGAACTTCGAAACGTGCGCACTTAGAGAGACAACTTATCCCTGCAGCATATTTGAGGATCGGCATCCGTCTACTGTGGCTATGACAGTACTTGTTGTTGTGGAGATGTTTAATGCTCTAAATAACCTCAGCGAAAATCAATCCCTTCTGTAAGCGCAGCTTCTTCTTTCTTTCCGTGTTATCGACTTTTCTGGTTTGATTCGCTACGGTATCATAGAGTGTACTGCATTAGGGAGTCTTAACCATGCTATACAGTATAATGTCATTGAATAGACTATAAGTGGTGGAGTGTCATCCACGAACAAACATTGGATTATGCAACTTTTGACGAGTTTGCTTTGTTATCAGTCAGTTATATTAGCTTTAGTAAAGAAGGTATGTGATTGTAGGGTTATAACCCCAAGGAGTAATCTATGGCTTGTTGGTTCAATTATCCTGACGATGCTTCTGCACGTGCTAATATTATATGTTCATCCACTGGCAGTCTTATTTTCTGTAAGTTTCTCCTCCTACGATAACCTTTTTACAAAAACTGGCATACCTGTTTCTTTTCAATCTCATGTTCGCTGCTTTATAGGTCACGCCATTGTCCTGGGCCGAGTGGACTGCTGTTCTGTATCTTTCGTTTCCAGTAAGTTTTTACACTTTAGGTTTCTTCTGGATAGTATACTAGAACTCTCATGAACACTCACGCTGGAATCTAACATTACCATTTAACACCTTAGTCAGTTCTCCTATATGGATGCAAATTTGTTAAGGAGAAGCATGACAGTAGGGGGATATTTCAGCTATGAGATATAATTCGAAGAAATTAAAATGATTAGTTAAGTTGAACAAATTTGTAAATACTGCAGGTTATCATCATCGATGAGCTTCTGAAGTTCCTCTCTAGAAATACAGGTAATGCTTACTACGATTTTTCCTGCAATTTTTAAGACTACTTATCGTTTCAACTGAATTAGAAGTGTATACAGAGGCCTTAAACCTTGATCCATGATCGATGAGATTCTAAATATATCAGAGTAACCGCATATGAGATGTTTTGATAGTACTCCTGACTCTGATGTGTGTTGTTAATGTAGGCATGAGATTCAGGTTCAGATTGAGGAAGGCTGATTTACTCCCCAAGGACCGACGTGACAAGTAGGATAAGAAGAAACAAGAGATGGTTTTTTCTTCAACCTTCATACATAGTTTTTTGGCTATATAGATACAGCAGCCCCACAGAGAAGAGGAATCTTGGGAGATTTTGAATGCAATCCAAAAAGCTCCAACACCATAAACCATAAAACTCTTTTCGATTTTGGTTTGTCTTTTTAATTTTGTTGTACCAAAATTTTCACTGTATTCTTACTCCAGATCAATGGACTACTGCTCTGTGTCATGCTCTGATCCAAGTGAATCGAAAATTCAAAAGTTGATTGGCAGAAATTTTTGTTTTTTTGTCAATCGATGTATAATTAAAGTGGAGGGGTTGGAATATCTGGGACTTATCCAATATATCTGTTATATATAGTCATAAGAAGATTCCATCGACGTTGGTGTATCAGTCTACTAAATCCCATGTAAGCTCGTACTAGGAACATACTGTATGTATATTGAATTGTTCAGGAGAGGACAGTTCGAGATCATGTCACAACGAAAAGGAAAGAAGATGATTATATATATATTTTTTATAAAGTTGAGAAAACCTAAGATACAATTTGGATTCAGTGTATGTCAGTTTTGTCGACACTCGGAGGATAACTTGGAGAGAAAAAAAAACATTATTTTAACAGTGTAGCAGCCTCTAATCTATTGTTACTATACATGATTAGGTAAAGTAGATTTGGTTTTGGCAGTGGCCAAAGTGGCCAGTGGGGGACAAAACAACAACAATAATATGATATTAAAAAAAAGAAAAAAAACGAAAGATAAGATTACAAGCTTCGATGATTCATAAGCCTTTCCGTGATTTAGTGGTAAAGCACTATACTTCCCTTGATTTAATATTCATTAATCATTCATCGTATATATCTAATAACAACTTTATCAGTGTGACATGATGATAAATCCGAAAATTTGAGATACATATACAGAAAAAAAATGTTTTAAAGTCACTCATAAAAACATATATACATATTAACTAGAGGTTACGAGAACTGTAAAACTCCACAGAGATACTAGTGATATTTGAATGTGCGAACCAGTCATAATATGATGGTAAGAAATCAATCCACAGTTGTTAACTAGTAAATTCGAAATTTATATCTAGCTAGGATTTATTGATATTAAACGGTTACGTCTATCAAATGACACTATTGTAGGTTTGGTTCCTCTTTTTTATTTCCTCCCAAAAAAAAAAATAGAGTACTAACAACTAACAACAACACACAAATGGAAAATCATAGAACCCAAAACAAAGAGAGAGTCGAATTTACGGTAAACTTACGATTAAAACCAAAATTTGGATATGAAGCGAGAGCATATATAGGTTTAGCTCACTTGTAATGTTATTATTATTATTTCACGACGCACAAATTAAAGCTAAGACTAGAGAAATATGATAAAAAATCATCAAATCAACAAAAGCACTAACAATATAATCAAGAAGAAGAAGAAGAAGAAGAAGAGAAATTACAATTGAAGGCTGCCACTAGTAGTAACAGCGTAGGATTTGCTACGAGGATACAAAAGATCAGAGACTTTCTTAGTCTTCTTCTTCATCTTCGGATTCACAGACCCTTCCTCTGTTTCTTCCTCTTCCTCTATCCTCGCCATCCCAACACTCGAGCTCTTTGGCAACAACAACCCTCCTCCTCCTCCTCCTCCTCCTGCTTGCCTCTGCTGCTGCAGCTTCTCTTGTATCAACATGTCTATCTCGCTCTTGTGCCCTAGACTCCTCACCGACGCTGCTCTCACCAGCTCGCTGTAATCATCATCGATCCCGAAATCCGTGGTTCTCCGGGAAGACGCGGAAGAGGAGAAGGCGGCCGATGATGAGCTCCGGCTCCTAGGAAAAGGAGCTGAGACTGAGGCCGAGGAGGAATAGTGAGTCCGAGCTGCACAACCCGTGATGCTTCTCACGTAAAAGTCACGTGCCTTGCCTAAAGCTCTTAGAGGCGTTGAGATTATTCTCAAGAACTTGTTCTGGTTCTGTTTCATGCTCTCTTCTCTCTGGTTTTTTTCTTTCTTTCTTTCTTGGGATAATTGGTTTTTTTTTGTTTTTGTTTTTGTTTTTGTCTGAATGTCTGAATGAGGTTGGGTTTGGTTTTTTTTGGAGTATGATGTGGTTTTTAAATGTTGATTAAATTTTAAAATAATAATAAATTAAAAGAAAAGAGTGTCAAAGGAGAAATAATTGAGAGAATCAAACGTGACTTTAAGTATTTGTTTAGATATTTATTTAAAGAAAAAAGAAAGTTGGTTTTATGAAAGTATTAGTCGTAAAAGAGTGTTTGGAGAGAGCAGTCGACGAGGTCCCGTCGGTCGAAACCAATCATTAATTTAATTAGCATGATATTAATTTGATTGTAATTAAATACGAGCTACATTAGTGGATTGGACTTTGAATTAAGTATATCCTGAACATATCAATCATCACACATATGAATAATTCAACCAGAAGTTCTTATTTATATATGAGTTGATCAAACGAATAAATTATTGTAGTAACATAAAATTGTTATTTTGATGAACTTCAGTTTTCCAATACTGGATAAGTCACAAGACTCATACATAACCATGGAAGTAGTTTTTACGCCGCCTTCGACGTTGCTTCATTGAAATCTCGAGTTTGTTTTTGTTTTTGTTTTTCTTTGTTCAAATTTAAATCGTCAAAAAAATACGAAATGTCAAAGCCTGAATGTACGGGATTAGTCCAAGGTTGTGGATTTGTCGTCGATACGTAGAAATATCAAATATGTATAAGATAATAGATATATAGTTTTATCGAACATGTGTTTTGTTTATTACGTATTGCTCTTGTTTAAGTTATGTTAAGATATAATTAAAATACATACTCTTCGATTATTGACTGTAGACTGAATCTCTCATTTTCAACAACAAAAAACATAAAAATACGACACGAAAATCACCCATTTATTATTTTAAAGAGCTTACTTGTAAAATTGGCTCAAATTGATTTTATTCGGATTTGGGTCAAGGAATGCTTTTTAATTCTGTTTATATATATATATGTATGTTTTCCCAGCCATTTTGAGCTAATGTTGCTTATATATATATATATATATGTTTAAAAGAGATAAGATATGGATACAACTTTTGACAACTACTTTATTGACATCAAAACTTGAGACCTGTATGATTCCCTCCTAGTCTTACTAGTTACGAAACTTGTCTTGTTTTAGTAATACATATTTTGTTACTACTTTAGTTTATTAGAAACTTCCTAAATTTATTTAATTTAGTAGTCAAAAAAATTGAAAAACGTGGTGCGGCGGACACAGAAATATGGAAGCGTGGGAGAAACAAAAAAAACAATTGGTGGGTTTGGACTTTTGCAGGTTTTGGATGGGCACATAGCATTTGTAAAGAAAGAAGACGTTTCTTCTCTTATTATATTATCAGAGAGAATTAGATAAGAGCAACATTTGGAGCCATGTCGGATGTACACAACTATATCAATGCTTCTAGAAAAACAACTCTATTTTTGAAACATCTCAGCATATTCCGTTTTTTAATTATTAATCAAATAGGCTGATGATGATGATGATGATGTTGATGATAAGATTCCATGTGATTAACTATCAAATGACTAATCATTACATCGTAAAGGAGAAGAAATAGTAAAAATGGCTTATAACCTGATCATCAAAACTTGATTTTGAAATATGAAGTTCTACTTTCTACCACTAGATAGGGTTTCAAGGTATTGCTTACTATTTACGCGCATGCAATGCCACTTATACATATAATAAGAGCCAATCCAAATAAAAAAGTGCGACCTTATGATAAGAGGTTGGTGCGGCCACTATGAACCATCGCTCGCATTGCAAGAAAGGTGACTTAACTATCACTAAAATATACTACACAATGATAACTAATAACTTTTTTTTTTTTTTTTCATTGTTGTAGTCAATGTTAGCTTAGAAGCTTGGACACACATCCCTTCAATAGGTTATAGCGTTTGAAGAAAGAATAAAACCCATTGGGCTTTTAATATGTTGATAGGCCCAACCTGACAATAGCTAATAAACTTTTTGATTAGCAACATGTAATATTGAATTAGACTGCAATACATGTTTTTTTTTTTTTTACTTTAAGAGTGCTGAGTGCAGTACATGTTTCACTAATTAATATGTATCTTGTTAGAAAAGCATATTCACTAATATATATATATATATATATATATATATATATATATATATATTTGTTTATCGAAATGTTGAAACCGACACCCTATGCTATTGTATTCTTGACATGCATTATTATATCATCTGATGCCACTTAAAGCCACAAAATTTCCGGTCTATTAAAGCAACGTGTCCACTTGCCCAGTAGCAAAAATGGACATCATCAAATTACCTTATTTGAAAATAAAATAAAAATTCTACAAAAAAAGATTGTTTTGTTTTTGTCAATCTTCTTAAACAAACTTATTTTCAACAAATTATATATGTTTTAATGTTTGTTAAAAAATAAGTAAGATTAAAATAAACTTAAAAAGTATATAGAAACAAGATGGTGGGAAAATTTTCTTAAAGTTTGTTATTGTAGACGGTTCGTTATCCAATCAAAGCGAATTAAAAAAAAAAACTTTGATAAGTATATAAAAAAGCAAACGAATGGAAAGGTTCTAAGAAAGTTCGTTATTAAAGACGGTTCGTTATCTAATCTATCCAAACCAATAATTAAATTAAGTTTTGGTAGACGGTGGGAAAATTTCTATAAAGTTCGTTATTAAAGAAGATTCGTTATCCAGTTTATCCGAATCAATAATTTAGTTATTAACTTGTCTCCTAGAAGAAATGAACATATCAAAATTACTTAATTACTTTATATTCAAAAAAAATTATATGTTTCAATTTTTGTTGAAAAGTAAAAGAAAAAAAATATAATCTTTGATTTTTATATATAAAAACAAAACGGTGGGAAAATTTTTAAAAGGTTCGTTATTGTAGACGGTTCGTTATCCAATCAAACCGAACCGAAAAATTAATGTTATTAATCAGTTATCCAACTTGGCGTCTCTCTACCCATCCCAACCTTGAATTCTTCATCTTAGAATCTCTCACCTCTCACCCTCACGCCAATTTCATTTTCATGCATCGCTATTTCCTTATCCTCTTCTCTCTTTTTTTTATCTCCCTTAATTAATTTATCTTTCTGTCTCCATTCATGTGGTTAGGCTCCATTACAGAATCTCAATCGTTTTCGGATCACAATCACAAACCCTAGATTTCTCTCTGGGTTTCCCCTAAAGCTGTGATTTTTGTTTGTAATTGGGTTTCGTGAGATTCAATTGTTGAATGGACCTTCTGCGGTTGAGAGAGAAGGGTTTATTTTTGTCTCAGAGAAGAAGGAAATGGCTGATTTTGATGGCGGTTACGGGTGTTTCTGGCTATGGAGTTTACAAGGTTTACCATTTGCCATCCGTCGCGAGGAAAAGGAAACGTCTTTTGAAGATTCTTGGTGCCATTGTCTCTGTAGCTGAGTTGATCTCTGATTCAGCTGAGACCTGTAGTATCGTGACACGAGACTTGAAGGGTTTCCTCAGTTCCGATTCAGACGAAATCCCCAACAGCTTGAAGCAGATCGCCAAGATCACCAAGTCGAATGAGTTCACGGATTCGCTTTCTAGGGTTTCTCGGGCTGTCACGATCGGTGTCTTTCGTGGGTATAACTCCGAGTCGTCTAGCAACAACGTTGGTGATTCAGGAATTGGGAAATCGGAGTCTAGTGTTGTTGATAAAGTGATTGATAAGGTTTTCTCAAAGGCTGGATCTGGTTTTGTTTCAGTTATTGTTGGTAGCTTTGCTAAGAATCTTATTCTTGGGTTTTACTCTGATGAGCTCGAGAGTGGTGTCAAATGTGAGGGTTCTGATTCGTCAGAGACACCTAAATGGGTGAATTTGCTTTGTGACGATAAGTGTAGAGAGCTTCTAGCTGATTGTATTCAGAGATTCACCAGCACTGCAGTTGCTGTCTATCTTGACAAGACGATGGATATCAATACTTATGATCAAATCTTTGAGGGGTTAACGAATCCAAAACATCAGGATAGTGTCAAGGACGTTCTTGTTTCGGTTTGTAACGGTGCTCTCGAGACTATCGTCAGGACATCTCATGAAGTCTTCACATCTCCAAGGTCAAGTAATGTGATAGAAGAGATCAAAGATGAGGATTTCAAGAGTAATGGTTCCTCGGGAAGCAAGATGGTTTCGGGATCAGGGGATGGGATCAAGAGTAATGGGTGGGCTGAGGCTATCTCAACGACATTGGCAGTTCCGAGCAATCGAAGGTTTATGTTCGATGTAACAGGAAGAGTAACACTAGAAACGACAAGATCAATCATCGCATTTATAATGTTGAAGACATGTCAAGGTTTCAGAAAAAGTATCAGTGTGGTTCATGAAGAGGTTACAGACAAAGGACGCCAAGCAGTTGAATATGTTGGAGCCAAATCTTCAGTTATAATCACTGTGTGCCTGGCGTTGTACTTGCACGTCATAGGCAGCTGTGTTAGGAATTCTCCCATAGGCGTAAGCCAGCATTTTTAGTCCTTTAGATGAAGAAGGGATCGATTTGTTGGATATAGATGTTATTTTGCTAGGTAAACAAGATTTATCAGCTCTTTGTTTATAGTTGGAGCTGAGAATATTGTAAAAGATTGTGTGCGTGTATGTGCACAACTTCTATTCTTATTGATGGATTATATATATGTATATATACACATTGAAAAAGAGTTCTTGGGACGTTGAAGTTATAAGGTATATAAAGATCTTTAATCTTTAGAGATGGATTCATAATCACTTTTACACTTCTTCAACAAAAGCTTCATAGACCAACAAACCTTTCTTCCATTTTCCAGTCCACACTTCATACAAACCAAATTGAAGCTCGGTGTCTTGGTTAATAGCTACCTTGGGACTGACAAAGACCTCAAAACGACCATCAGTCTCATCTGGTATGTTAACCGGTCCGGTTCCGCCTTTGAGTTTCTCAATGTTATTGTTAACCGATTTGATCCTCTTCCAAACTGTCTTCCCTTTCTTTCCAACTTTCGCCGACATGAAAACCGGAGCTTGGTCCCATCCGGTTGCATCAGAAGTGAACGAGATTTTAAAACCGATTCGGTATGTTTTGCCTGGCTCAATCTTGTTGTACGAACCGGTTACTTCTAACCAACTCGCCATCTTTAGTTCAGCAGGGGTCCTGAAAACAAACAGACTCCAGAAACTTGTTTATTGAGAGAATCAGACCGGTTTGATTCGGTTTATGTATAGTGTAATTTGAGAGAGGTAACCACAAACCAACCTGTCTTCTTTAGGGATGACCCAATACCGAGAATCACCTCCCCATATGAAATTAAGACCACTTGGCTTAAAGACCCATGCTTTTCTATCGATCTATTTATTAATCATGTTTGATCCTTTATTTTGTCAGCAAGTAGCAATAAAATTAATAACCAACAAATATAAAGAAACTAGAATTGACTTATTATGATTATTACATCTTGTTCCATGTTGGATTCTGCCTGGTAGTGAGAACTCTTGACACCTCCTTTCTGCACAGACATTTCTTTCTTTCTTTCTTTCTTCTTTGTTGTTTGTTTATAAAAGAACACTTCTCTTCAGTATTGAGGTTTATATATAGATTTGTTTCTTTTCACTATATGGAAAAATAAAAACATTGTGACAGAAGAAGAATAAAAGACCCAATCTTGTCTTGTCATGATTCTCCTTGCTAGTTTTACTTTAGTGCAATAACCATGTAAAAGGCATAATTCTATTGGATGGCAAAAGCTAAAGCAAATATTCTAAGTTTGTGGCTGTGGCTCTTCTTCTATCTGAAATTTTGTATGAGAATCAACCTGTTCCACAATTTTTACTAATTAGGTCCTCTAAATGCGAGTTCAACACGCTAGATGAATTTCGTTTTTGTGTTATCGGATTTGAGTTCGAATCCAATGTTACTTTCAACCACTTAAAACACTAGTTAGTTATACAAGTGGAAACAATATATACCCCAAAAAAAAGCTGGCGACGATTGCTTTTGATTTTTTTTAGACTATTGAAGCTTTCGGTTGTTTTGATTCCTATGTCCTAATGATGTTATAAGACAAAAAAAACTTCAAATAACTTCAAGTTGCATCGTTAAGAAAATGAAAAATTGTTGTAATATTTCTTCAATGTTAAAAAGAAAAACATGCCGCTTCACTCGCACAATATACCGCCAACTGAACAATCAAATAGTTTGTTTATAACTTTATATAACCAAATAAACCTCAAAGATGCCAAGACAAAAACGGCACGTCACCGACTAACACCTAAGCTCTGAAATGGGCATAGACCCAACTCGTCACAGCAGTCGCACACACATAGACGTCTGAGCAATCTGCCGTTTTAATACATCGAAAACAAGTTGAATATGCTCTCTCATTCACATACCTTCTCCCAGTCATCCACCACTTCTTCACCAGACCCTTCCACCGGTTGTTTACCGTTAGCTTTTGAGCTGGTGCTTTCTTCTATCTGAAGAATACACTCTAAATTGGACGTGCTGGCCTTCTCAGGCTCCAAAACGCTCCAACGGTTAACCGAGGTAGCAATTGGATTGTTGCTCTTTGCAGCTCTTAAAGCAGAGGCTTGAATATCTGTAGATGATCCTCCAATGGGGGAATCTTCAGCTCCCCAGGAGTCATCACTCTCCTGAATCACAGCTTTCTTCCATGGATTTCCTTTGTTAACATCCCACGCCGAGCCGCCAGGTAATTTTCCCCATGCATTACTAAGTGATGGAGATTGCCCGCCGCTCTGGACAACCACAGCTCCATGGTATACTGAACCATGCTCAAGCCTCCTCATCGCAGTAGCAGCTCTGGCATGGTCGTGGAACACGGCTAAAGCATTCTTGTCATTCAGCCAAACAAGCTCGCATTCACCCCCAAATCTCAGTACCAAGGCGCTGATATTTGCCTCTCTCGGAAGATCCAGTAAAGATACCACGAGTCCAGGATCCATATCCACCAGCGGATCAAAAGACGGTGGGTGTGGCCCTCCTATCGAGATAGCACCACCCCTAGCTCCAATGATCCGTGTTGGCGGTTTTGATTTTGGTGTTACATGAACTACTGTAAACCGTTTTGGCTCCCACCCTGCGTTGCTAACACCAAGCTTCCACCTCTCAGCTATTAGCCTAACCGTTTCTCGTTTATCTTTCTGCATCGGGCAGAAGACATGGACCTTAAGGGCACTTGTGCTTCCTCTGGCTTTCCCAAGTACCAGAAACTTGCAGCGCTCTTCGACAGCCAGTACCCACTTTGGATCACGCCTATAAAGGTCTGAGATAATCTCTGTCATAGCAGAATTCTCACTGAAATGTAATGCCTCCAGATTTGGCGGAGTGATATCAAATGCATCTTGAAGAATCCGCTTACGCTCCAGCTTAGCACACTCGTCATCACACGAGAGCTTTCTTTGCCCGAGAGGGATTCGGTTTCCGTCAACAGGCTGAAGTGGCGCTGGAAGCTTCTGCAAAATAGAGGCTTCATCATAGGCCGCAGAGTCAATATTAGAACCGTTGGCACTGTTTCCTCCAGCATCACAAGGGACCGTAGCGGTTATGCGGCCACATGAACAAGTAATTGTGACTGGAAATTCACATCTACGGTCAGGGCAAGGCGCAGATGGATGGCAGAGTGCTCCACAAGTGTGTCTACAATCCCTTCTAGGAGCACCACACTTCTGTCCACATGTAACACGCATACCAGCTTCAGATTCATTGTAGTTGTCACAAGGTTCTGGGTGACAAGTTCTGGCACAAGCATGCATGCCACAACGCCTCGTCTTTCCACAAATCTTGTTACATCTAATGTCTTTCAACCCACAAGGTATGTTTCTGAGAACCACATGCCCACCAACGCACTTCTTTTCCACAGGGGCAGAACAAGGAGGACAATCTCCAAAATGGCATCCATGCGTAGCAGAATGGCCACAAGACTGAGGAATCGAGCATGGATGCTGACAGCTAGGAACAGGTGTCCCACATGGTAGTGGTGGAGGAATCGAAGTTCTTCCACAAGCACACGTAAGATCAGTGAAGATCATCTCGAGACAAGGAGGGCAATGTCCACTGTGACATAAAGATTCACAGGAATGCTGCCCGCATCTTAGCTTCTTCCCACAAGGTATTTGGCAGACGTGTGGGTCCCAATCGCCTGATAGATCATTCTTCTTCTTGTTCATGAGAGGACAGCAGCGCTCGCTACATCTATGTCTCCCACAGTTCTTCTTACACCCACATGGCTTAGCACACACAAACTTCTCTGTCTCTGAAGAAGTTGTTATGTAGCATTCCACTGCCCTGGATGTTGACCCACACCGGCATTTCTGGTTTACTTGGACTAAACAAGGCGGGCAATCGCCTTCATGGCATACCTCATTGCAAGTATGTAACCTACAAGGAAGAAGCTTCCTGCATATATTTGAACAAGAAGGAATTGGGTCCAAGCAACTACGCCTGATCTGTTCTTCTAAACGCGTTTTCCCACAATAGCATGTCTTCACTCTACTGGGAAGCAAGTCACAGTCCCCGCAAGGTCCGGGATGGCAAACCTCGGAACAGAAATGATTACCACATCCAAGCGGCTTCCCACAGTTAAAATTGCAAGAATACACACCATCTTCTGCTTTCAACTCTCCCTTCACATTCATATCCCCGCAAATAACAGTCTCCACTTTTTTCTTGCAGAAACATGTGGCATCTACCAGTACCTGACAAGGATCACAAGGGCCAACGTGACAAGCCCTATCACATTGATGACGCCCGCAATTGAGAAGCTTATCACAACGCTGCCCACAAACAATAACAGATCTCCGCTCGGAACATCTAGTAGTAACCATCTTCTTACCACAAGGACAACTACGAGGTGGAGCAAATGCCTTACAGGGAGGACATGGACCAGGATGACACTGCAACACACAGACATGAGGACATAAATCTTCTTTAGTTACCTCAGCTACCGCAAACTCTTTCTCCAGAGGCTTCCCACATGGTTCTCCGCATGAGTGTGGAGTCAGATATGGATCAGATGGTGGATCTTTTCTCTTTCCACAAAAGCACCGATAGCATATCTCTTTGGATGATGTCAGCTGTACAGATTGGCAACCTGGACATCTCCAATTATCACCTTGATTTTTCTCAGCCAGTAAATCAATTGAAGTTGGTGCTCGAGCCCACCTCTTGATACAATTCATATGGAAAATGGAATAACAGCTAGAGCAAGACCAGATATTGGCAGATCGCCCAACCTTATCATAGCAAATCATACACTCAATAGAACTCTTCACCAGTTTCTCCTGTAACTCTTGAACAAGTTGAGGCAAGTTTGGGTCTGCCATCACAATATTCTCTTCCTTAGCTACTCTTTTCCCCTGATTCACAGGCCGCACCCTAGATGAAACTCTTTGACGATTATCCGGAAGAGTTCCTGAAGCATTATTTCTTCGTTGTCGATTCGGTGGAGGTGGACCAGTAAGATTACTCCTTTGATGCTGGTTATGAGGCAGAGTTCCCGCAGCCTCATTTCTTCTTTGTCGATTAGGTGGAGGGGGCCCAACGAAATTACTCCTGTGGTGCTGGTTATCGGGCAGGGTTCCGGCAGCCTCATTTCTTCTTTGTCGATTAGGTGGAGATGGACCAATGTTATTACTCCTCTGTTGCTGGTTATAGGGCGGAGGAGCAGGACGGGATGCAGCACCAGTATCAAGGCTTCTAGAATATCTATCAGTAGTAGGAGGAAGAGAAGGCTCGTTTACGACCCCCACTGAGGTAGATGAGCTTCTAGGAATCCAAGTATGCTGAGAATTGAATCGAGACCTATCATCGTTCCTATCTCTCCTGAGATGAAAGCTCATATTCTTCCTCGACTCCACAGATAGAGAAACAGACCCTGTACCCGTCAGTGTTGGAGTAATGGGTGTAAACTATTCACCAAGAGCTTCTGTAGAAAGAGATGCAAAAAGAATAATCAGATTTCAGCAATGTCAAACATTGGTAAATTTCACCAAACACAAAATACGACGATATCGAAAGTGAATAAGCATAAGTAAACGAATCCAAATTTGAATCCCTATAATATGCTCTACGATTAACCTTAATGGAATCCAAAAATTAAAAAAAAATACCCAACATCGGGTTACAAGATTCTAAACTATTCATAGTTTTTCGAATATCTCAGAAGTGACCTACTTATCATATCTAAGAAAAATTCGGAAACCTAGAGCTACCAACACACATCTCGCTTCAAATTTGATAAATAAAAAAAAACAATAAAACAAATTATTTGAAGCAAATAAACAAGGGGGGTGAATTGGTACCTGGCAACAGGATACGAAAGAAAAAAAAATCAACGAACAATCTCAGGAAAATATCAAATTAAACGCAGGGAATTTCGATTAGCCCCTTGTTTTCTCAGGGAGATAGAGAGAGAGAGGGAGAGGACTGTGTAGGAGAAAATGGAGCTAGGAAGATGAAGAAGATATAAATAGAGGTGAAAGTGATATGTAGACCGCCTTGCTCCCAAAGGAAAAATTAAAGAAGATAGAGAGAGAGAGAGTCGCGTACGACTTTGTTTTTGCTTTTTTCAACGACTGTCTGAATTCTGAATTATTTTATTTTGTGCTTGACGAACACTCAAGAACCGACTCATCCCAATGGGCCCAAGATGGGCTTATGTGTTACACAACCTTCTACTTTACCGGGAATTTATTGGATTTTGGTTAAATTGCTTATATTTTGGGAATATTTAATATTAACTTGAGAGTTTGAGGGAGACGCTACAAAACACAAAAGAGGTCAAGACTCTGAATCAGTGAAGGAAGGACTCTCTAGGTCAGCCATGCTTGCAGAGGCAAATGACTCGAACGAGTCCATGGTGGAAAGTGAAGATGTTTCTTCGGAATCTGAGTGTTCATCCTCTTCATCTATCTCAGGTAGGACGATGTGATGATCGTCTTCTTCACAGTCATATTCTTCCGGTTCTGAAGCATCCTCAGACCCCATCAGTAGCCTGTTGATTGCTGACTTGGCGGCCTCCGTGAACCACTCTGTCTTCGGGAGTGAGCTGGTGAAAGAGAAGATAAGACTTTTATGTTACAATTTTGAGACCCAGTTGGAGAGATTTTATAAGTGTGTTTTCGTCATTACCTTTGTGGGTTGATGCCTCTTTCCGAGAATATGTTGATTGCTCGATTGATCACAACTGATGCATGGTTCTGTACTACTTTAAACGGATAGCCTGCAAACCGGGCGATCTCAACTGTGAAGTTCATGTCGAGGATCAACTGCAACACATAACAAAAACAAACTTCCAACTTTTAACCCATATCAATTCAAGACTCAAGAAACGAACTTCAACATCAAGTTTCAATTAATTTCATTGTTTCCCATTTCAAAGGTTCAATCTTTGACCGCTGAGCCTGAGCTCGAGAATAGCTGAGTTACACAAGAGTGGTGAAAGAGAGTGTGTTACTACCTGTTGCAACCCAGATGGCTGAAGTGGATTTGACTCGTCCTCAAATGCACTCCAAAACTCCTGCTCGTTTGATAGCCAGATTATAACCGTCTCAGTTAATCTCGCTAGTAGAATCTTTTGCAGCTTTTCTTTTCCAAGCAGAACATCCCCCGCAATTATGGCCAACTGTTGTAGCTTCGAAAACAATGCCTGCATAAGAAGAGATACCGTTGATTCTCTGTGCTAAAACTTATAAACCGGGACTATGGAAGTAGAATGAAAAAGTGAATGAGACCTGAAACGGCAAAGAGGGCAGATGCAAGTCATCCGGTGTTTCCGTTAAATAAATGAGCGCGTCTAATCGAGTTAGTCCTTCCCTGGAGTAGATGAAGCTCAAGACAAACTGCAAACAGAAGTAGTTCCTGAGTTTGTCAAATGCTTGAACCATGTGGCGTTTCCATTCTTTCAGTTCCGGTGCAGCGCTACTGTTTAGGGCAGCGCTACTCTCACCTTCTCCCCCGCCATTTTCAATCTGGAGTTCCCAGACTTTAACAAGTGATTGTGGTAAAAGTTCATCGAGTATTGTAAACGCCGCTCCAAGAAGAGCAAGCTGCTCAGAATCTGTCTCAGCTCTAGCGAGTACGGTATTATCTTGGAGCTCAGGGAGACCATCCTCATCTGAGTGGCCAGGCAAAGCTTTGATTAGAAAGTCGATGTATTTATCATAAAGTTGCAATATCCTTGTTAATACACTTTCACCAAAGTGTAACACAACTAGGTGTGTTAACTGATCAAGTATGTCCTGAAAGAATAAATAAAACTTCTGTAAATTTATGAGTCTAGAATCAAAGAAAATGGTAGAATTAGTGTTCAAAATCAACTTACTTGCACAATTTGCATGAATCGAATGCTACAATCAGTCATCGTAGTATCTGAAGCGATAGCAAATTCAGATAATATTGTCACAAAGTCAGAGGATGATTCCAAGCCCTCATCATTTTCAGTCAAGTCAAAGATAACCCTTCGAGCCCGTCTAAAATTCAACTCCAAGACTTCTTCAACATAAGGCCGGAACAGCACTAAAAACAGCTTAGACAAAAATAAGCCTTGTGGTTCCAACACTTTGCAATAGTTAAGACAATCTTGAAGGCATACACTGGCTGCACGCAATGCAGAAGCTGTTTCGGAAGGAGAAGCATTTTCTTTAACCAACCGCACCAAATACTCAACTTCCCTCTCTGCCCATTGAACAACTTTGTTGGAATATGCGGGATTATCATCATCACCAAACATCACTGCGGATTCTTTTGCAGCCACTGAGATATTAGAGAAAACAAGCTTAGACAGAGTGGCAGGGAAAGTGTTTGGACAGCTTGAACATGACGGAAGAAAGGCCTCGATTCTTCTGCGGAGGCTTGCGGCATAAAACTTTAGAAGCAATTGGTGAGCTGATGGTCCTTTTCCTAGTCTGATCAACCCAGTCAATGTCTGCTTCAATTCAGCTACACTAATCGAAGGCTGTTTAGCAATCCGAAGGAGCTGATCCTCAAGAACCGCCTTTCTTTCCATAAAAGCAGATTTGTAGGAGGACATCTCGGCTGATCCTTTAAGGTCTGAGCTGTTTCTTTCCTCAGCATCCATCGCCTCCAGTGCCTCATCCACTTTATGTTCAGCCAGAAGAAGATCAATTTTCTCCAGGAACTCAGACTTTGGATCAGTGACTTCATCAGGCAATGGATCCTCCTTGACTTCAGCGTCATCAGAATTACCAGCGGACCGATTCCAATCATCCATCTCACGGCAAACTCCAGCCATCAGATCCTGCACAAGAATCCCCTGAGATGATATATGTTTCCTTAACTCAACCAACTCGTGCTCCATTTCCACTGCTTCTTCAGATATTCTACAGAAACGAAACATAGAGAAATGAATCTCAGAAACTAGCACAATCGAATATAACTTAACTCTTACACCAAAAATTAGACTTATATTACCGTAAGAAAGCAAGGTACTTGGTACGCATATCACCGCACATATTTTCCACAGCATCCTTCAAATCCAAAAGCTCACAGCACAGCTTTCTAATTCCCTGCATTGCAAATCATGAACAATCTTAGGTTCAACTACTTTCAAGCCAATACGTTAAATTCGAGGGAAACTGAGTCCTAATCTAGATCAATCGGTAAAATTGGAAAGAACCCAACTGAGATAAGGTATCTCCAAGTGTAATGGACTGGAAAAAGTAGTGAAACAAGCATAGAAAGAAGGAACAAAAAAAAAAAAGACCTTTTCGGTGAGAGACTGATGAACGGAATCGATCTTTGACTGAGGAGTTATGCTTTCGATATATGGGTACTCGTCGTCTTCCTCGCTGCTCTCCATGTCTTCGCTCTATCTATTTCTTCCCCCTCAGTCTTCCTCGGAGTCTCACTTTCTCAGACACGGTCGCCGAAGAAGCAAGATAGTGACGGTTTTGGACTCCTCAACTCTCACGACAACAGTAAAAGATTCAGGATTTCGAGTGTTTGTTTCTTTTTTAGTTTAACAAACGGCATGTAGTGGAATTAGTCAAACTAAAGACGGCACGGTGTTTCGGATCACCTTTTTCGTCCCTTTTTTTGTTCAACAAAAATGGTCTAACATTGTCGTTTAGTGACAAATATTTTTTTTTTTTTAAATATTTAGTTCTTCGAACATTAGAATATAAATTTCGAACAACAAAATCGAACAAAACATATCTTTATAGTTTATAGTATACAACGAGCGCGTAGTATATATGATTTTATAATTTGTTGATGAACATTGAAAAAACCTTTAAAATCATTTAACGAAACTTGATCAAGATCTCAAACAGACACATGTTTTTTACTTGGTGGAATTGATTCTCTTATTTGCTTTGGGTTTAACGAATCGAGATACCCTAGTCCAGCCATCAGTACCAAGTTTGCAAGAGTACTTACTCCACAACCATAAAAGAAAAGACTTCTTCTTGCTATTGGCGTAACAATCTTGATCAACTCGAACGCTTCTTCCCAACGAAGAGACACGAAGCGGGCTACGCTCCAAACATTTTCTATAAGCTTCGAGAAAAGGGTCGTCTTCTCTCTTCCTGAAACTTGAAAAATTGGACCTCGAAGTCCCCCTTACCATATTAGTAGGTGTGAAAGGACAAATGAAAAGAGGACTCTGCATGATTTCCTCACGATACTCAACATGAGAACATGGAGGCGGCGTAAGTTTCCATTGCAGATTATCTTCAGTTTTGTTGTGCCTTCTTGAAACTCCTGGCGTCAGCTCCCATGAAAAGGGAACTTTGGCTTTAGATGCTTGATCGAACTCGCAAGTTTCTGGACTAAGCATAAAATCGATGGTTGTGCTATCGGAAATTAAATTTTTAGAGATTGTGGTTGGTCTGGCTGACTGATGATGTGTGTACGTATGTATAAATATAGAGGTTAATACAAAAATATATGATTTGATGTGTGTATATTCACCTAAGTTATGCTTATTATATAGTTGGAATGATAACATCATTATAGGAATCGCTTGGCTATATGTATAACCTCCTACTTTATGAAATTAGTATATTATTTTCATTTGTCTCGTACGTAGGCTTATGTTCAAACACAATACGTTCTAACCGAAATTACGCATAATGTTTTGCACATTTCAAATTATTTATAGAATGAATGAATACAAGTTTATTATGTTTTTTGATTAAAATTTAAATACTATTAATACTAAGAGACACCTTAAATACTCTTGATAATGTTGGTCTAAATATGTAGGTAAAAACCATCATTCACACTTATGTCATAAATAAGTTGACAAAAGAAAAGTTGACCAACAAACAGTTAAAAGGAGAAACAACAAACTAAAACGTGAACGGCAGGATTCGAACCTGCGCGGGCAAAGCCCACATGATTTCTAGTCATGCCCGATAACCACTCCGGCACGTCCACCTTATTGTTGTATATATCTTTATCTTTGCAGAAATATTGCAACCTCCGAAACTCTAAAGATGTGTACTAGGAGGATAAATACTAAAAAATGAAAACAAGTACAGTAACACAAGCTCTTAAATAGCAATGCTTAACAACTGGTTTCAAAAATCAGAAAAAACCAATGCACCATTCTTCTTTTCCAACGAGGTTAAGGTTGTTTCCTTGTATTGGGAGGGGATGCACAAAGAAAAATTTGAAATTGATGACTACGAGTCAATGATGATGATGAGGAAGCAAAAATACTACTACTTATAGTTGGTTCTATTTGGATTCCTGGGTTACAGCTTAATGCTTGGTTTACAAGTGAAAGGCTCGTCGTGTCAAGCATCTCATACTCATGTATTCTAATGATAGCAATTCCTCATGTCTTCTAATGATAGCAATTGAATGGATCAATTAGCTGCAGCATATATACTCTCTTTCACGAGGAATTAAGTTACATCAATTGTTATTTGAACGTAATACATATATTCTCATAAGCAAAACATCCATTATTTCTCTGTTTCTCTTGTTTCATCTCAAGAAACCCAAATAAAAGAGTGAACAAAGATCCCAATTAAAAAAACAACATCAAAAACCATAACAGGGAAAAAACACAAACGTGAGAAGAAACAAAACCAATACTATATGTTATCGATGGAGAAGTAGTGTGACGGCTTTTGATTCTTTGATGGCCAAAATCATCCAGAGAGATTGAGTTGTTTTCATTAAGCAGCAACGACTTTTTCCTTAGTGGCATTATCTCCTCCTCCTTCGAGCTGGCTCAAGTTTCCTTTCTCCTTGATCAGCTGAATATGATGATGCTTGCAATAAAGCTTACCTTCGTGAGCTATGTAATTCGACGGGCTTATCGTGCAGCCTCCATGTGTACACTTGAAGCAGCTCTTGTGGTACAATGTCCCATTCACCGACACCTTCACATAGGAAAGCAGTCACAAGTTATGGAAAAATGTAGCATTGTCAAAGATTCTAATGTTTGACAATGAAACTAGAATGCGTCAGCTCTGGTTTAAGCCAAGAGAACAGATAGAGATTAGTTATGGAAACAATCTAAGAAATCGTCTTATAAAACAACTTGATTCTGGTTTGGGAACATTTAGATAGGATACCTTCTCGATTGGATACACAGTTTTATCGCAGCCAACGCATTTCTCTCGTGTTCCACCAAACATATTCGAAACTTTGGTTCCAGCAGGTCTCTGTAATGTAAAAAACACTCTCAGATCAACTGTTATAGTTCAAGAACCTCAAAAACAGAATCAAGAAACAGAAAAAGGTTTTTGCTTTATTGTCTGAAAAAAATTACCTCTCCCTCCAAAGGCCTATCCGGTTTTCCAATCTTTGGTGTCCCTATGAATAAAAAAGAATCAAACTTTAGATTCATATTTCCAAATTTCAAAATCCCCCACTCCCTCCCAAAGTTTTCACATTTTGATCTGTTTTTTGTTTTTTTACCTTCGAAGCTTTTCTCAAGACTTCCAGTTCTCTTGAAGTTTTGATCGAAATGTGGTCTGCAATAGAGGACTCCTTCGAAGGAGTTGTAATTGCTAAGCTGTTTCATCAACAAAGAAAGAATCAAGACAATCACATCTTTACAACAAAATCAGATTCATCTCCCAAGAACTCTAAAGATTTCTACTTAATTGATTGGTCTTGTTTTCAGCTAGATCTACTTCAGGGCTTATCAGAAAATCATGAAACAATACAGTAAGAAATATAAGGAGCCAGAATCAAAGGATCAAACCTTGAGAGTTCCTTTGCAATGGTGACATCGGAAGCAGGCTTTGTGGTAAACCCGGTTATCAGCGGTTAGCTTGTCGACAAGATAAACGGTCTTGTCACAAGCCATGCATTTCTGGGTAGTTCCTGCAAACGCCATTCTTGTAAGAGATCAGCAGACTAAAGAAGACTCCGGAAATAAAGAAGAAGCTCAATCGTCTAGGAGAGGGAGATAAAGAGAGGAATAAGATGAAGATGAAAGAAAGAGATTTGTGAATTATTGTTGCTTGGTTTTTAATATGGGGACCGGATATGTTGAAAATGAACATGTCTCTCTTCTCTTTTCTTCTACTTTTTTTTTTATCATTTTAAAGTTCAGAAAAAAAGAAATCAAATTTCTAATGAAATGTGACAAGAAAAAGTTCAAAATTAGTTGCGTATAAAAGTTTTAGCATTATAAAAGTTTAACAATCTATTTGCAAATATTTATGACTAGATTTAGAGTTTGAAATTTTTGCAAATTCGAATTCGAATATTTGGGGATTTCCTGACAAATACTCTAGATTTTTGTTTTTGTCATTGTCTAATCCACAGATCAAGATAAACGATGAATAGAGGAGATAAGTAATTTGTACGTTAGCAGCAAAAATAAAATAAAGAATCGGTACTACCAATATAAAAGTTTCAAACGGCTTTTTTTCTGTGTCTTAATTATATATATTGTCCGAACTTGTGAAGCGAATCACCCGTCAATATCAGTCTTCTTGATAGTAGTTTTGGACATTAATAACTCGGCAGTTTTATCTCTAAATTAGCTAATTAGTTAGAGAATCCATGCAGATGCACAGTTGTTTGACAATGCTTACCATTGTTTTTTGTATCAACAGTGAATATATAATGCTCACTAGTAGTGTTTTGTTTATTTGGCTGTAAACATTAATTTCACTCTCTTGGGTGGAGCAAGAAAATAGAACAGGGAAAACCCAACTGTAAAGAATCTTTGTCTGGCTTTTTATAATTATTAAAAGCTGTATTGGCTGTGCTAAATTAGTTGGAAATCTCTAAAAATTGTTTCTAATATATGTTGTTGTTGTGTGTGTGTGTATTGTGTAATACTATATACTACTTGTATATGAAAAATATCTGAAACATGCTTTACCATAAAGTTTTTTTTGATGAGCTGTAGAATTGACATAATTGGTTGAAGCGAATGAGTGATCATAATGACACCTAACATCCTTTATTTAATCAAAACACCTAACCTTATTTTGTTTGTTTACTAGTACTAATTAAAAGACTCAAAACAAAAAATTTCATTTATCATTTTGCCACGGGCTTTCCTTTTCTGTCTGCATGGGCCTCCTCTCTTATAGTATGTAAACGTTTTAAAATCTGTTTTCTTCTCACATTTTCTCTCAATATGCTGCTATTTGTGATAGAAACGTAAAGTTAAAAGGCTTAAAGCAAAAACTGGGAAAATCGTAAATTAATAATATGGTGTTGCCATATATTTTAGTTCTTTATAAATAAAAGTACTACGACACATCTACACAAATGACAGAAACGAATGATATGCTAATTAGGCGATCAATTACCAAAAAAAAAGAAAAAGAAAAAAAAAAAAAACCCAGTACAGATCGTTACCGAAACTAATGAATCTGTTTGCCAAATATAAAATTGGGCTTTACTTAATAAAGCCCAACATATAAAAGACCACTTTAGTAACGAACAAGTAGAGAGGGGTCAACTGTCCGAGCGTTGACCAAATCTCTCACTTCCCTTCCAACCACCTTGTGAACAGTGTTAGTAGTAGCCTCCTCATATATATATTTATCAAAATCACATGATATGCTTCTTCTTCTTTTTTGTCAACACACATGATATGTTGCTTCAATTTGGTTAAAGCCTTAAAGGCTTAAAAAGCTTTCGTTTTCTTCTTCTATGTATCATCAACTTTCCTTTTCACAACTCGTTTTCTTGTTGGAGGATATAAATCCCAAATCTTGTAAACCCATCAGAAATTTAAATTTACAAATGAATATTCCAACTTGCTGCTTATGATGGTTAAATAACTTGTGTTTTTCCTAAGTTTTTCCAAGTCAAAACTAAAGTTAATTAACAATTGCTTGTGGTAAACCAACGAAACAAAAAGAGGTTTAAGCTTCTTCCGCAAGGAAGTCAACCAGTAGGATCAGCAAAATACATCTGGGATGACGTTTCTGTTTATATAGGTGAAAACTTATCTTTCTATTCGTCCAAGTACATACGTGATCTGATCAATTTATCACATTTAATGAGATCTGGTCAAATCAGCAATCCACAATTAGTTTAAGACAAGTCTCTTATTATTACAGATAACAATAAAGCCGTCTCTCTTGTCCAAAATACTAAATCCTTCCCTATCTACTCCTCCATAACCATCTTCTCAAATCTCCTCCACACATAAAGAAGAACTAGTAACAAAAACCAGAGGATCTCTTCTTGATTAGACCGAATCGTTTTGAAGATATGTTGAGTCCCTTTTCGTCACCGAGGAGATCGAGAAAAGGAAGCAAAGAAAGCAAGAATCCTTATTCAAACCAAGGACTTGAAAAGTTCTCCGCACTTCTATCTGATTTAGATGAGAAAAGACAGAGCATTTACGCCAAGAGGCTTGATTCCGATGGTCCGCCTCTTGTCCGGTTTATGTTCACCAGCTCCGGCGAGTGCGTCCCTGTGATGATCAAAACAAAGAGGGCAGGTCAGAAGAAGGATGTTCAAGATGATTTCAAGGTCGCGAGCGAATCAAAAACAGAGGAAGAGAAAGAAACGAAGAGAACAGAGTCAGAAACAGAGCAGAAACAGAGATGTGTATTATTGAACGAAAATCTGAAGAAGATTTCTAGACCGAAGCATTTTTTGCCGATGACAGTGGTGTTGGTTCTGATCTTCTTGGCGTTTTTCGGACGAACCGTCTCAATCATGTGCACTTGTATTGTTTGGTACTTGGTTCCAATGATCAAGGAACAGAGCAGAAACAGAGGATCATCATCATACGCGACAAAGAAGAAACTTAATATCGAAAACAGAGCAGCATCGTTTAACGAGAATAAGGCTCGTGACCAAACTGTTCTTAAGAATAAATCTCCGCATCTAGCTGCTCCTGGTAAAACTCGGTGACGAGTTTTCAAACTCGTTTTTTTTTTCCTTTTGGGTTTGTGAAAGTTCTTTTATTCTTTTCATCTAACATTTTTTCCTTGATTTGTTTGTTTTGTTAAGTTTTGAAACAGATACCTAAAACCTCTTTTTTTTTTATCCTCTTTAGTGAAATGTAACTATTCAAACATATAATTTTCTAGGTCGTGGTTTAAGTGTGTTCCTGATTCAATCGTGTACAAAATTTCGTTGTAATTGATAATCTGTAAATGTTAATTTTTCTTTTTTTTTTGGTTTGCTTTGGGTTACTTGTATTTTAGACAACCTGTACTATTTGTATTTGTTTATTATATATACTCACGATCACGTTTGTTTTTCTTTTAAAGGGAAATAGCACGATACGGCTGGACGGTATATATATTAAATGTTGCAATTAAATAAAAAGGTAATAGTGTATTTCAAAGATTTTGGAAATTATCCTACCAAAAAAAAAGATTTTGGAAATTAAATTCTCCACTAACGCAGGTCTATCATTCGGTTTAGTAATCGAGTTTTGAATGGTTTGACAGAAACTGACCAAATGTTGGTTTTTGGTTTAATGTGGATTTGATTTTGCTTCGGTATTGTGCTGTTGTTATTGCTCACTCTTCGGCCACTTTTTTTTTTTTTTTGTTCATATCTGAACCGTTTAAACCCGGCCCAAAGGATGGAATGAAATTTTATAAATGCGAGTCCATGTCGTCCCTTGATATAAAATTTGATGTAAGCTAAAGAGGATATGTGAAAATGGTTGCCCCTTGATAATTGATATATAATGCATTCTTTTTAACAAGCTTATAAAACGGCATGCATGAATACAACAAACACAACCATATACTATACCGGTAATGGATGCTTGAGAGAGCATGATTTAGTTAAACTTGGGATAATGCAGTTTAGTGGATTGTTACGGTGTGTCCAAACCAAACTAATAATGATACTATTTGTTAGTATAATCAAAAGATTTTGGGTAAAGAAAAGCAGTCAATTTGACCGAAAGACCAAAACGAATAAGGTGTGATAAATGCAATAGAGAGAGGCTGCTGATTCGTACGGGAAATTGGTTCCATTTGTTTGTAAATCGCGACAAAACCCAAAAAAAAAAGACCCAGCTGGTTTCAGTTACGTGGCAAATTTCTAAAACAATTTTGTTTAATTATAATTATAAATGTATATATATACAGACTACTAGTCTCACTCGGTCATCAGGGTTCATTGCAGACTTGTCACTTCTCTCACCGTCACCGCCGGTCATCTTCATTATTGTTTTGACGTTTCTTTTCGATTTTACTAAAAACACTATTTTTGTCGAGAGAACAAACGAAAAGATGAAGGAAGAAGAAGAGGAGCAATGCAAAAGAAACCGAGAGGCTTTCAAGAGGTTCTTCGAGCACATACCCAGGACCGCTTTGATCGGCGTGCTTTCCTATCTCCTCCACGACAGGTTGAGTGTCTACGAGACAGACCCAAGCAAGCCTTTCTCCACTGCTCTTGCCTACGCCTCCGCTGCCTACATCTTCTTTCAGGTCGCACACGCCTTTGCTCGCGCTACTCATCCTCCTCCTTGTTTCTTCTTCGACTTCCTCTCTCTTCTCTGTGGACTCGCCGTCGTTTGCATTGCCTTTGCTGCTTTCTTCCACATCTGAACTCAAGAGTTCTAAATACATACTAATAATCCTCTTATGGTTGATATGTCTGAGAGAGTCATTTCACTTTTTTAATTTCTTGTAACGAATCCTTCGATTATGTATGTAATCTGAATTAAAACATTTTTGATTACATCATTGATCATTTACTCGAAGACACCATTTTTATTTTGTCTTTAGTTTATCCGGTCTTATACTTTCTGAAAATGTTAGATATCGGTTTTTACAAACCGGTTCCGAATCAATTATGAGATCAAATCCCAAACTGGTTCCCCAAATTTTGAATTTCTCTCCGGAATGTTCTGGAATCAGATGAATGGGACTGGGACCTGTCGAGTAAAGCCGCTAAGGTTTGTTTGGGCTTCTTATCAGGCCCATTATTCTGATCCATTTCTTTCACTTTTCACTCCACTACGCCTTTAATAACCGACTTATGAGGGTTTTATGTTGTTGTTGTTGTTGTTAGGTGTTCCTTATTTATTTTTCTCCGATTTAACAATGTCTTCTTCCAAAAAGATTTTGGCCGGCGCGTCTTCTTCGAAAATGAATTTGGCGGGTACCTCCGCCGCCGGCGGGTCTTCATCCGAGATTGTGGAAGCGGTGGCGAGTCTAACAATGTCTTCCGGAAACAAGATTGTGCTGACGAGCTCCGACGGCGAGTCGTTCGAGATCGACGAAGCGGTGGCGCGTCAGTTTCAGATCGTAGCGCACATGATCGAAGATGACTGCGCCGGTAAAGCGATTCCGATAGAGAACATCACGGGAGAGATCCTGGCCTTGGTAATCGAGTACGGGAAGATGCATGTCGGAGAAGCCGGTAAGACTGAGGAAGATGAAGACGAGGAGGCGAAGAAGAAGCTCGATGAGTGGGACGCTGAGTTCGTGGAGAAGCTAGATCTGCAGACGATATTCAAAATCATCCTCGCTGCTAACTACCTCAACTTCGAAGGGCTTCTCGGATTCGCTAGCCAGACGGTTGCGGACTACATCAAGGACAAGTCACCAGAGGAAGTCCGAGAGATCTTCAACATCGAGAACGATTTCACTCCTGAGGAAGAAGAAGAGATTCGTAGGGAGAACGCTTGGACTTTTAATTAGTCATCCTACTACCTTTTCCTCGATCCTTCGTTTCGAAACTTTAGGGTTTTTTTATGTTTAGCCCCTTTTAGAATTCGTGAATGGTGGTTGGTCTTTTAGTTTTCTCGATTGACTTGGTCTCAAGTTATGTTCTTTGTGTAGTACTAAGATATTGACCAAATGTTCTTGCTCTGTTAGCGTTCTGATTCGATTCTCGATCATGTGAAAAGCCCTAATTTGAAAAAAACCAGTGTTCTTCTTCTTTAGTAAGTTTTGATTGATGATACTAAAACCGGTTTTTGAATTAAACCGATTAATCTATCTCAGTGCTCCACAGAAAGTTCTGGAATCTCTCTTATCCACAAATTGGTTTTTGGACACGTGTCCGTCGGAGCCATTGGTCATGGTCTTTCTGCTGATTGTGTTGTGAGACCGTATCTCTGTTGTCGTTTTATAAATCACGCGTTGGTGTGTGTTGTTTTTGGTCAGATGAGGATGATGTGTTGTGTTGGTATATGGTAAAGAAGGTTCGGGCTTTGTGAAAATGATTTCACTGAAAATCATGGAATCTTTTTAGCGGGAATTTTGAGTTCGTCAAATTTGGACAACATTTAGGGGGGGAATACTATTTCGTTGTTTCTGAAGAGTTTGAATTCATGGCGGCTCCACAGTAATGTATGATATACTGTATGTTCTTGTTGAATTAATAACATCGGCAAATGAGTAATCATCAGATATAGCAGAGTCAGATGGATAATTTGAATGCACAAATCAGTTGTGTTAACGCTAAAAGGCGGGTTTTTTTTTTTGACTTGGTTATGCAAATAGTATAAGCTGAAATTGTTTAATGTACCTGTCTGTTTTGACCACCTTTTTACATAATTAACTAATAAGCATGATATTTTTAAGATGCCAAGTCATGTTAAAGATTATAATAATCTTGATCAATCATTAATTCATTATAGAGGGACTAATACGTAAAAAGAGTGTATGATGGATGGGTCTGACTCTGAGGCTTGAAGTCACTATACATGGCGTGTTAGCAGGTCCGCATCAGAAGAACAGAGCATGTGAAATGTCCGTATCTGTATGCCCATTCAATACATAAAGTGATCTGTAATGTAATTATACTACACCACTAAAATTGAATGGAGTGTTGTTTACTATGTTGCAGGCTCATTGAATATTTGCCGATTGTGTGGTTCGAACCAGGAACCCTCGATTTGACGAGCTCTCTGTCATATGCATTAACATATAATTTAGTCTTCAGTCGAACAAAAGGTTGATTTTTAATTTCTCTTAGGCCTGCATATTTTTAAGTATCTGAGACAAAAGTTATCTTGTAAGATTAGGTAAATAACGTAATAATTTTATCTAAAAATAGTTAGACACGCATAGCATTGCGGTATCAAAAATTCCTCTGCACAGAAGAAATGTCTCGGAGAGCAAGTGAAGAGACTGGCTGCTCTCTGATGCGTGATAAGAGGATGGAGGTTTGCTCAGTTGCAATATCTAGCCTCTCCTTCGATTTAGCTGATTCCGAGACCAGGGTCGATACCAGATTCTGCAGAAGCTGAACTCTTTCCCCATGATCCTCAGCATTGCTCCTGAACGTCTTGCTAAACGACGTACTGATCCTGCGCCACCTAAGAGGAAGATACCTATCCGGGACCTGAAAACAGTTTCCGGTAGAGAGAACACGGAGTGCGTGTCTGCAGAGAAACCCAGAGAACTCAAACAGTTGGCAACTGCAGCTTATGATGCCTTCTTGAGGAACCCAATAGACTTTTCTTCCTCCATCGAGTTTTGTATGGTGCCTCACGAGATACCCGTCATCCATCTGGAATGATGCGTAGTGAGCTGCAAGCACAAGCTGTTCTTGGAGTTTGGAGAAGGCGAATGGAGTGAGGACCGAGGCTGCGTGAGATTCCATGGGGGCGCCAGTTTTTAGGCTGATGTTTTGGAGATTCTGCTGCATTGTTTGCTGTTCTGTAGCTTGGTCTTTGAAATCCACAGCAACAGCCACCTATATTCATCCATAACTCAATTAAGCAAAGTAGCAAAGTCAACACAATAGCAGTTGCATTTCATGAGATAAAATGCATTAACCCCCAAAAATAAATGCTTGAACCATTTATGCATAGAAGGCCTAAGAGCTTAAAATAGCTCACTTCACTATCCATAGCCTTCTTCTTACTATGAGGGTTAATGCATAGTAAGCACTGTAAGAAGGAGAAGAAAACACACTTGTTCTACAAAGTGAGCTAGCCGGGTTTGTGCGCTCAAGAATCTCTGAATGAAGGCGTTAATGGCTTTGGATCGGCCAGTCAAAGTCATTCCAGCTAAAAAATGGCTTCGCAGATATGGTAAAGACCACAAGGAACGTGAGGCATACAAGTTGTTTATGTGTCTGTTTGTGTGCAGCCCAAACGAGTTCACCATGTCTCTCCAACCCAACTCGAACTCCTCAACGGATTCCAGATGGTAGAGGCGATAAAATTCAGCTTTCCAGTCGTTGTACCGCTCCCCAAGACCAGCATTAAACCAGGATGGAAACTTTCCAACAACCATCCATATGCAGAGTGCATGCTTAGTGGTTGGCATCTCTCCAGCTATGGCTTCTTTGAGACACATGTTATTGTCTGTTAATATCGTTTGAGGTGCCTTCCCATTCATGAACCCTATGAATGCCTTTCATATGAGACAAAAAGAAAAGAATGTCAGAGTGGAAACAAAACTGATTTGCTTTTTGAATATAGGCGCTTCTACAAATACAAATTGCTTTGCTTATTTGCCCTACCCACAGACAATTGCAAAGGATCTAAAACATAATTTAGTGGAAAAAGAACTTTATCAGCTAAGTGTGCCATTTTGTTACCTGTAGCGCCCATGACCATGATCTCAAATTTTCATCCCGTAAAAGCACACAACCAAAGAAGCAAGGCACACCATAGTTATTAACTCCAACCCATATTCCAAGTGGCATCTCAACTGCACTTAAGCGATGTGTTGTATCGAAAACTACAGCATCTCCAAAGATTTCGTATGACTGTATGGAAGAAGCATACGACCAGGCAATGTTTTCCAACTTATCATTTGCATCTAAAGTAAACTCGAACTTAAAGTTAGGGTCTTTCTCCTTTATGCTTTGGCACATCCTCAAGAAATCGATGTTCTCATCCTCAGGATCAAGTTTCTTGAATGACTGAAGCAAATTTCTAACATCCTTTTCAGTGAATGGTAAAAAGCCTGGCTCGACACACTTCTCAAGCTCCATGAGCTTCATCATCTGCTGAACTGAAATTCCAGTCTTTGAAAACATCAAAATCCGACTTTTATCTGCATCTGATATGGACCTGTATGCAGGAAGAAAACGAACTTGATTTGGTTCTAGGAGTTCATGATTGTGGTGATTAGCAAATCCCGTAACAAGCCATTCAGTTGAACCTAACTCAGTAATTTTACTAATCCTCAAGTATGCTTGACATCCGCATCGAGAAGATCTTCTGTTTCTCTGTGGTTTTCCTTCACTTAGAGTTTTGACAGGTGTGTTACCAGCACGATGGCAAACAAAGTACCGCCTGGTAAGTCCTTTGCCAACTCCATCTTTTCCTTCTGTCCTGTGGCGACGTATGGAGAACCCGCAACGCTTTGCAAATGTACTGTAGAACTCGTAAGCAGCATCATGTGTAAGGAATCTTTGTCCGTTATATGGAATGGCATCGTGAACTGCTTCTAAAGAGAGAGTGGTCCCGTCTGGAGATTCCTCAGTACTGCTGGCATCTTCCAAAGACAGGGATCGCTGATCTGAGGGATCATCATAGATGAGCAACATCTGTCCAGCATCATCTGACATTTTGCTCCTTAGGTATATTCAGCACTTTGCCTGACAAGCACATAACAACAGCACTGTTATCTTCTTGAGTATGTACCATTACCAAGGTGCAATCGGTAAAAAACCTCACTTTGGAACCAAGATGCAATCGGTAAAAAACCTCATTCTGGAGCAGGAAATCAAAGCAACGTGCTGAATCGAGAATATTATAACCAATTATCTCAAACCATAGCTGAAAATGAATCCATTCAAAGAGCACTGATATAAACCGGATAACATCCAATGAATTGATTTATAAATGTTTAAGATGACTTCTAGTATACAGATGAAGTTATCGTCTTGTGGAATAGGAAGCAGATACATGACTTCACAGAATCATCTTAACTTAAAAAATCCTCAAATTAGAAGCAGTTCTACTCGTAAAATGAATGTGCAAAGCAACCAATTGATACTTAAGAAATCACAATGCCACTTTACATCGATAACAAGCTCTAACTCATGAGTACGAAGCTAGAAAGATTCATAATTCAAAAAAAAAAAAATAGCATAAAGATTGAAACTTTAATGTAATTTAGAGATTTCGAAAGCTACTCAATTCGAATTTTCCGAGCTAAGCACATTTTGGATGCCGACCAATGGCCAGCACAAGATGGGTTTTCAATACTTTTGCTGAAGAAATTTGAAACTCGAGAATCTCTGTCCTTGAAAAGTTAAATTCATTACAAGAGCATAAATTTTCAATGAACATGGCATGATCCGAATTCCAATTTCGTTCATCTTCTTAAAACAATGATGGCTCTTCATACAAAAATGTGTCAAGAGAATATAAACAGAGAAGTTGCAAAAGTTAGGGATGGAGAGAGAGAGAGAGAGTACTGATTTTAAGCTAGGAGTGACGAACATACACAGTCTTGCGAAGGAGAAGCCCTAATTTGCGCAGGGAGGTGACAATAATCCTATTCCTTTCTCCTGCGCATCTTGTTATCTTACGCCTTCTCTACTCCGTCTTTAGAATAACTTTACACCTATTTCCCAAACAGCCCCTCGGAAAGTACAACGTCGTCGTTTCAGGGTTATTCGGTTCACTTGTACATAAGTCGCATTTCTTTCTTCACATCCAAGGGTTTAAGCTACGAGCTTTGTCCATCTTCCACTCCCACCATTGTCTTTGGTTTCGTCTTACTCTCTACCTCTAAAACCCTAAATCATTTTACTTCCACCATGTCTCTCACTCACCTCCTCCGCCGTATCTGTACCACCACCACCACTTCTCGTAGCCCTCTTTCGATCTCGTTCCTCCACCAACGAATCCACAACATCTCACTTTCCCCGGAAAATGAAGATCCGCAGACGAACACTGGTTATAATCAGGTTTCAGAGACAAACCCAAACTCTAATCCAATTCCAGCCAATGATCCTTCTCAATTCCAGATTCCTCAGAATCATATACCTCCGATTCCCTATCCACCGATCCCGCAGCGCACCATGTCCTTCTCGTCAGCCGAAGAAGCCGCAGCTGAACGCCGCCGCCGCAAACGTCGTCTCCGAATTGAACCTCCTCTTCACGCTCTCCGACGAGATCCTTCGGCTCCTCATCCAAAACGTGATCCAAACGCGCCACGGCTTCCGGACTCAACCTCCGCACTCGTCGGCCAAAGGCTTAACCTTCACAACAGAGTCCAGTCGCTGATCAGAGCATCGGATCTCGACGCTGCGTCACGCCTTGCTCGCCAGTCTGTGTTTTCGAATACGCGACCCACCGTGTTCACCTGTAACGCTATCATAGCCGCTATGTATCGAGCCAAGCGTTATAGTGATTCGATTTCTCTGTTTCAGTACTTCTTCAAGCAGTCTAACATCGTTCCCAATGTAGTCTCTTACAATCAGATCATCAACGCTCATTGTGACGAAGGGCATGTGGATGAAGCTCTTGAAGTTTACCGCCACATATTGGCTAATGCTCCTTTTGCTCCATCCTCAGTTACTTATAGACATTTGACCAAAGGTTTGGTTCAAGCTGGAAGGATTGGAGATGCTGCGAGTTTATTACGGGAGATGTTGAGTAAAGGTCAAGCTGCGGATTCGATGGTGTACAGCAATCTGATCAAGGGGTATTTGGAACTTGGTGATTTAGATAAGGCTAATGAGTTCTTTGATGAATTGAAGTCTAAGTGTACTGTTTATGATGGGATTGTGAATGCGACCTTTATGGAGTACTGGTTCGAGAAAGGAAATGATAAGGAAGCCATGGAGTCCTACATGTCTTTGTTAGATAAGAAATTTAGAATGCATCCGCCAACTGGGAATGTTCTTTTGGAAGTTTTTCTTAAGTATGGTAAGAAGGCAGAAGCTTGGGCTTTATTCAATGAGATGCTGGATAATCACACTCCTCCGAATATCCTTTCCGTGAATTCGGAGACGGTTTGTTTAATGGTCAATGAATGTTTCAAGATGGGAGAGTTTAGCGAAGCGATTAATACATTCAAGAAGGTCGGAAGTAAGCCCACCTCCAAACCGTTTGTGATGGATTATGTTGGTTACTGTAACATAGTCACGAGATTCTGTGAACAAGGGATGTTAACAGAGGCTGAAAAGTTCTTTGCTGAAGGCGTGTCTAAATCTTTGCCTGCTGATGCTCCAAGCCATAGAGCAATGATCGATGCTTATCTCAAGGCAGAGAGAATCGACGATGCTCTCCAGATGTTGAACAGGATGGTGGATGTGAATCTAAGGGTGGTTGCTGATTTTGGTACGAGGGTCTTTGGTGAGCTGATTAAGAATGGTAAGTTCACGGAATCTGCTGAAGTTTTGACTAAGATGGGAGAGAAGGAACCGAAACCAGATCCTTCGATTTATGATGTTGTGGTTAGAGGGCTTTGTGATGGTGGTGCACTTGACGAAGCCAAGGACATTATTGGTCAGATGGTTGGACATAATGTTGGGGTTACTCCGGTGCTGCGGGAATTCATCATCGAGGTTTTTGAAAAAGCGGGACGTCGTGAGGAGATTGAGAAAACCTTAAATTCGGTTGCCCGGCCTGTTAGAAACTTTGGGAAAATTGATAACACTCCACCTAGTGTAACCGGCGTGTTTGGAACCACACTTGCAGCTCCCCAGCAGCCTAGAGACAGGACCTCATGGCCGAGCCAAGGGACGGGGCTGCCAAATTCAGGTTGGGGCAATGGAACTGCAGGTCAAACAGCAGGAGGAACTTACAAGGCTAATAATGGCCAGAATCCGTCGTGGTCCAACACTTCAGTTAACCAGCAGCAGCAATCGTGGTCTAATCAGACAGGAGGGCAACAGCCACAATCATGGTCGAGTCAGGCACCAGGATATCAACAGCAGCAGTCTTGGTCTCAGCATCAGGGTTGGTCAAGTCCTTCAGGTCAACAGCATCTAGGGGCTAATCAGACGCCTGGCCAGCAGCAACAGTGGGGTAATCATAACACTGGTCATCAGCAATCGTGGGCTAACCAGCAGCAACCAGGGGCCAATCAGAATAGTGGTCATCAGCAATCATGGCCTAATCAAACTCCTACCCAGCAGCAATCATGGCCTAATCAAACTCCTACCCAGCAGCAACCATGGGCTAATCAGACTACCAGCCAGCAGCAACGGTGGGGCAATCAGACAACCAGTCAGCAGCAGCAGTGGCCTAATCAGACAGCTGGCCAGCAGTCAGCGTGGACAGGGCAGCAACAGTGGTCTGATCAGACAGCTAGCCATCAACAGTCACAGTGGTCAAATCCTGCACCAGGACAGGTGGCTAATCAGAGATCGTGGTCAAACTCTGTGGGCAGTCATCTCCCTCAACAACAGGTGTCAGGGTCCTCCCATGAGTTGCAAGACAGAGATGAAAAGAAGGTAGCGGAGTTGGGGAATTAGTTTGACGCATCTTCTACTGAACCATCATTCTCCTCATAGTTAATTTGCCTTTTGCTTTGTGGTCGCAATTTTTGCAAACTTATTATTTAAGGTTCAACATCATAATCTAATACGTTTTTCTTGATCGTTGACGGTTGTTCTTGTTTCACTTGTATGTATTGTTCCCTTGAAGTGTCCAATAGCTTCTAAAGAGTAATGGAATTCAAAATCAGTAATTCTATCATTCATTTCTTCGAAAAAGAATATATATTCGTAATCTATGACTAGATTAGCATCCGCAGGTCAGCAGAAGTAAAGCTCTTACATACAAAAAGGCTTGACCTTCACGATCATCTCTATAAAACCCCAAATAATGAAGAGATCATAACCAAAGCAAACTAACCAAAAAAAAAGAAAAAAGAGTCCTATGTATATATCTCGTAGAAAACCTCATCTCATCCCTATAAAAGTAGAAAGAAGAAGAGAAATTAATCAAATTTTTTTTCTTCAAAATCCCAAGACAGTAGAGCTCAGGTTCATAAGAGGAGCTAAGGCAGAAGGAGAGAACTTCCGAGCAAATAGGAAGCATAACGAAGTTGGCTCTTCATTGTATAGACAATCCGTCTCGTTTTTCCTTATTGATAGTAGAAACCCTTCAGTGATATTAGCTGCAGCATATGTAGCTGGATGCGGACCGCCTATGGACCAATCAACCCATGTCACGCTTCTATTCGCGTTCATTGAACCGTGAAACATGTTTAAGAAAGTGGGGATATAATGCTCGTCTGGGTAACAAGCTGGTCTGCAGAATTGTTTGAATAGTGAGTAGTACTTCGAGTCAGAGATGATGTAGATGGCGATTTTTCGGTTTACTTCAAACCACTGTGACCCTTTGCGCCAGTGATGGAGTTTGATATCGGGGAGCATCTTGCGGCTGTAACGACCACGTCCATAACGTGTTGGCTCATCATAAGAGTCTACAAAACTGTAAGCAGAGTTTATTAGGTAAGTGTAGACAGTTGAAAAGTTGTAGACTGGGACACAGCTCTCTGAGAGAAGAACAAAACGCTCGTTTGAGAAGTCCAGCAATGCGTTGGCTAGAAGACGCTTCTCTGCGTCTGTCAATAGTGGGGATCCCCATTCAACTTTCTGAAAATTAAGTATAGAAAAACATCAGAAACAAAACAGATTCTCTTGATTTGTAATCAACTAGATCTAGCATAGAATGATACAAACTATCCATGATCCATCAACGTATTGTCAGAGTATGATATGGACCAGGTTGAATAAACAAAGAATTTTTACAAAACCGATTTCATTGTCATGAAAAAGGAAGTCTGTGCAGTTTACCAGGATCACTGTGACATGTCGAGAAATTAAAAGAGAACAAAAGTACAACAAAAGATGTTTAAATCAACACGAGAAAATTATATAATGTTTCTATTAACTGATATGTTTTGGTTTCCTGATTCACATCTAAGCAGTTCCACTCTCACTCCTACGTTTCAAGCTGTTCCCAGTCCTTATCCAAAAACCAGCTATGTTCCACATCATAACATAATAGCAAAATTACCCATGAACGTTAAAGGCTGTGTCGCCACCTGAAGCTGCATAAGACATAGATGGCCCACTCAAACTAATGCCTAAGAGTAACGAATCTTCATCTATACACAACCTGGAAATAGATGCAACTCTCAATGAAAAGTTCAAATCCTAAGCACCAACCAATGCCTAAACTAGTTTCCTAAGTATGTAATCAAGCACCAGTATAACTTGGTTTCTCTCATGCCGATTAGATCTACATGTGGTTTCTCTAAACTACTACATCTCTATGATCCAGAATGACTATAAATCTACATCCAGGATGTGCTAATGATGCCAGAGTACATGAATAAACTAGAAGATTCATGAGAGTTGGTAACAGTATGTGTCGATAGGTACAAGTTCCTGCTAAAATCTTGGATCAGTATTTCCAGTTAATTTCCGGAGCTAGAGACTAGACCACATAACTTACCTAGATAGTTCCCAAGTTTCTAACTCCAAATGGAAAACTGCACTACAAAGCTCGTCTACTTATCTAATACTCTATTCTTGTACTCTAAGGTAGATCACTTGTAAAACTATGTATTGGTTTAGTTCGAATCCACAGAGAAACATAAGCAAGACACAACACAACAGCATTGACTGGATTGCATCAAGACGTACCTGGCTCGGGATCTGGCGGTCGTAAAACGCAGAATCACGAGAGACATTCATGTCATATCCAGGAGGCGTATGAACGTAAACAGATAAATGCTTCTCATTGCCTTTAAAAAACTTCTCCCAGAGCGGAAGCATAGGCAAAGGCCCTCTGGTCAGAAACATGAAGGCAACTTTAGGAACCCTATCGTAAGGAAACTCCTCCTTGACCGGAACCATGGAAGCTCGCCAGAACAGCTCGTCATCAGTCATTCCATGTGTGAGATTCCGAGGGCGAACAAACCCATCAATGGTCCAACAATCTCGATCCTTTGGTTTCTCCGCCTTGACTCGGTCGTCGTCGTTCTCGTCGTTACCTGTGCAATCCCGGTGAATGACAGTGCAATTGGAGTAATCAGGAGAAGTCGAAAAGGGAATCGTTTGGAGATGGGTGGATGATGAGAACATCCTGGGCAAAGAATTGAAGTAGCGATCGATGTGAGAGCTAGCGGCGAGGCCGATGATGATTCCGGCCATAAATATAAGCAAAAACGAAAGCGTTTGAGCCAGCTTTAGTAACCCTATATGCTTTTCTCCTTCCTCTTTCCCTCCTCTCGCCATTGTTTTTTTTACAAACAAAATAAAAAACAAATCTTTCTCTCCCACACAGTGATCTTCTCTTCTCCCTCCTGCTCCCCAAAAATTTAAAAAGTTTCAGGGAAACATTCATATGCTTTAAAGAGAATCTGATTGTTGCAACCACAAATCCATATTCCTGCAATCTCCGGAGAAAGTTTCCTAATTTTGTAACAAAGGATCAAACGATCTTTGGAAAGAAGAAAAAAAAAAAAGTAACTGGGGAAAAATGGGAATACAGATCTCTGTTGTATAATATTCGTAGGAAGTGGAGAAACGATGACTGAAACAGATCAGAGATGAAAATTCGAAGCAGAGAGGAAGAAGAAACATAAACAAATCTGGTCTTTTGTTTCCTTGTAGTTGAAAATCTATGTGTGGTTGATTTTGATCTTATATGCATATAAACTATAATAAAAGAATAAAATTAATTGGATTTTAATGCGTAATTTAATTAGTTTAATCGAGTTTAAAGCTCCACGTCGAAAACATAACGAGTTCAAAATCCGCAGATCTTACCACGTGTGAGTAACCTATTGGTTATTTAAGTTATTGGGTTCGAGGGCCCACTAATTTTGATTGTGACGTGGGTTTAGTGCTCGTCAACTCTTTGGTCCGACCATTTCATTTTTCTATGTTAATTTCATTTTTCTATGTTAATTAATTCTAAATTATCTAATTTCTAATCCATTTTTATTATCATATATTTAACACTGTAATACGTTTTTACAAATTTGTATGCATTATTTACTCAGCCAAACATGGATAGATATGTGTTTTAATAGATACAAGAGTTTTTTCTTCCTTTTTTTGACATAGTTTGATATTTATTGTTTGGTATGAAATTTTGTTTAGGGTTAAAGCTTTGTGGAAAAGTTTCCAAAACCATCACCCCTACAATAATTATATTCAGAAATTTCCGAAAAAAAGAAAAAATGAAATTCAGCATCGTATAGATAAGTACTGTGCCTAGCAAATATATATTGCTTGGAAAATATTGTTTGAATATTATTATGTCCAATGTTTGTGTTTTTTTTTTTAATAATACATCACAAAGAATTGTCAACATTGCCAAAGGCCCAAACTAGTCCTAAGTAGGCATGACCAAAAGCTAACATTAACCGTATTTTTAACCGTAATCGTACCGTTTATCAACCGTAACCGGACCGTAACCGTATAAAACGGTTAAAAATTGTAAACGTTAACCGTAAAAGTAAATTAGTTACGGTTAAAAAATAATAATAACCGTAACCGTTAATTAACCGTAACCATAATTAACCGTAATTAATCGTCGGTTAACCGTACGGTTAAACGTTCGGTTAACCGCATATTTAAAATTTTAAAATAAATTATATTATAACTGTATACAATACCCAGATTTAACTAATTCACTATAAATAATTGAAATCAGATATATTTTTTACTTGTAAAATAAATAATATTTCATAAAATTTTATCTCTAATATTAATATTATAATAATCATCAAATAACCGTAACCGTATTTAACCGTAACCGTAATTAACCGTAACCGTATATAACCGTAACCGTCTTAACCGTATATATAATGATTAAGGTTATGGTTAAAAAATTATAACCGTTAACCGGTGGTTAATTAACCATAACCGCATTAACCGTAACCGTGCCCAAACTAGTACTAAGATGTTGGAAGGTATGATAGATATGAGATTTATCAACAAAAGAATCACAAAATCTAGGTCAAAAATTACGTTGCTAAGATCAATAATTTAAAAACCAACATACGAGCTTATGAGTTGTGTTTTATGATAACTACAAAAAGTTTTTGGTTACCTAATTAAATGGGAAATGGCTGTGTTCGTGTTGTGTAATTATTTTGTTGTCTTAGCTTATAAGTTAAACCTTAAAAGTCGATTTATAACTTTGAATAACATTAAAAAGTTCAATTTTCCCATGTTTGTGTTATATTATCTATCCACAAAACTTTGAGATATATGTCTAAAAAAAACTACATAAACTTAGCTACATTTGAAAATTTTAACACACAAATAATTTAAATTTGATAAAAACCCCTAAATCGAAAACTAATGTTACATTTTCCGTTAACTGACGATGATTAAGATGCCAGTTTGCATTATCGGATATCACGTGAAGACATTGTTACATTTTAATTTGAAACCTTGACATTTTTTTTTGGTAATGAGGGATTCCAACATTATATCTAATCTACTTTGAATGGATCTAACAGATTATAAATTTTAATATTGTTCGTTTTCTTTTTTACGCAGAAAATTGTAAATACTTTTATAAAGTAACAAAATTAAGGATTTGTATCCTGTTGAAAAAAAATTAAAAAGTAAGAAAAAATAAGTTTTTTTTTTTTTTAGTTTCCAAAGAAAAGATATGAAATTTGTAACTCTTTTTGAAATTTGAATCTTGTCTCATTTTCTCTCTGTGATTCTTACGTCCTCTTTATGACCTCGTCTTCTCTCATTTCTGCCTTTCCTAACGAAATCCCCTACGAAAAATCTTAGCTCAACATCGTCGCGACCGGATTCCTTATTCCGGCCCTCTTCTTCACGGGGAAATACGCCGCCGGTTTCGGTTCTGGTCAGATCCAATCGAGTGGCTTCCTTCTTTCCTCCAGATCTCTTACTTTGATTCGGTTACTCGATCTCGATTTGCGGAGGGCTTTTGCAAGTCGCTATGGAGGCGATCGATGAGTTGTCTCAGCTCTCAGATTCGATGAAACAGGCGGCGTCTCTGCTCGCCGATGAAGATCCTGACGAGACCTCTTCTTCGAGGCGCCCGGCCACTTTCCTCAACGTCGTAGCGCTTGGAAATGTGGTGAGTTATATCGCTCTCACTCCCTGCTCGCCCATTTGGTTGGTTCTGTGCTGTGTTCTAGTGTTGATGTTCGATGCGATATTGTGGATCTTTCGGATCTAGATTAGGTTTTTCTCGATTTTTCCTGGGACCTAGAGTTTTATTTTCTTGTGTTTCTCTTTATTAATGGATATATGAGATCAAAATCCGGGAGGAACTGGCGCAAGTGAAACAAGCCGGAGAAGGCTGATGTATTTTGATATAAGTAACTTATCACCTTTTGCATATTGAACCAGGGAGCTGGAAAGTCTGCAGTTCTCAACAGTCTAATTGGGCATCCAGTCCTGGTAAATTGTACATTTAATCTATGGGAAATTTTGTATGGTTATTATTGGCTCATACTTTAAAATGATACTTACCTCTGCTGTGTTTGCTACACTTACTATGGATAGCCGACTGGTGAGAATGGTGCTACACGGGCTCCTATAATAATTGAATTGAGCAGGGAGAGTTCTTTAAGCAGCAAGGCAATTATCTTGCAAATCGACAATAAATCTCAACAAGTTTCTGCAAGTAAGTCTCCCTCTATGAACATATGTAATTTATCAATGTATGTAAGGCTCTTTATGCATGTATGCTATTAAGCATTCGACCAATGTTCTCTTAATATCAATACTGTGTTCTACATGGGTATATTGCAGGTGCTCTAAGACATTCTCTACAAGATAGACTTAGCAAAGGAGCCTCGGGGAAGAATCGTGATGAAATAAACTTAAAACTTCGTACCAGCACAGGTAAATACCGTTTTACTTTCACACTGGGCAGATGAATATATGTGTGATATCAGTGAACTGGTCAGCTTTAATATCTTGCCATTTCTATACTCAATCTAGTATATTGGTTTAGAGCTTATAGCTTTAAGTTGGTGGGTATCAGATTATATATCTTACGGAGCTTTAAAATTAATAGTACTCTTTTGAACATGAGTGATGGCAGATGACCTGCATTATCTTAGTATTAAATTTACTTTAATCATCATAACATAGTGCGCTTACACTTTACATTTCAGCTCCACCATTGAAATTAGTTGATCTTCCTGGACTGGACCAGAGAATTGTGGACGAGTCAATGGTGAGCCTTGGAACTACTTAATGTCTTTGTCGTACCCTTATATTTACCTGACAAGTTAACACAGAGTCATTATTATGTTTGCCCTTCTGAAATTGTCGTTTGTATCTTCGTTATCTTTGCAAGATTTCCGAATACGTGCAACACAACGATGCCATACTGCTGGTTATAGTGCCTGCTAGCCAGGCATCTGAGATTTCATCATCCAAGGCCCTGAAGATTGCGAAAGAGTATGATCCAGAGAGTGAGTACATTAGTATTTCCGATCTGTCTTATCTTATATTATCTACTATTTTATACCTAATAATAACTGTTATTTACCAGCCTATTATCACTTCAGTGTGCTTAAAATCCTCATTAGCTCTCTTCACTCCTATCTACATATAGGTACTAGGACGATAGGCATTATTGGAAAAATTGACCAGGCAGCAGAGAACTCGAAAGCCCTTGCAGCTGTTCAGGCTCTTCTTTCAAATCAAGGACCTCCAAAAACAACTGACATTCCATGGGTAGCTATCATTGGCCAATCCGTTTCAATAGCCTCAGCACAGTCTGGAAGTGGTGAGAACTCCTTAGAAACTGCTTGGCGCGCTGAGAGTGAAAGTCTTAAGTCCATTTTGACTGGGGCTCCACAAAGCAAGCTTGGCAGAATTGCCTTGGTGGACACCCTTGCAAGCCAGATTCGTAGCAGAATGAAGCTCAGGCTTCCCAGTATCTTGTCTGGGTATTGCTTCTCTCCAAATGTTTATAGTGACATTGGTTACTTGAACGCATATGAATTTCAAATTCTTTGTACAGTCTCCAGGGTAAGTCTCAAATAGTGCAAGATGAGCTAGCGAGGCTTGGTGAACAACTAGTTAACAGTGCCGAAGGCACAAGGGCTATAGCTTTGGAGCTTTGCCGTGAGTTTGAAGACAAATTTCTTCTCCACTTGGCTGGTGGTGAAGTAAGTACTTTCTTACATATGCGAACTAGATTTAGACGAAAATTTAAGAATATAGTGAGAGTGAAGGTGAATGTTTATCTCAAACATTTTCTACTTTTCTTTTGTTCAGGGAAGTGGTTGGAAGGTTGTTGCAAGTTTTGAAGGAAATTTCCCCAACCGTATTAAGCAGCTTCCATTGGATAGACATTTTGACTTGAACAATGTTAAAAGGGTGGGTGTCTGCTTTCGTCCTAAAATTTACTGCACCAGAAAGTTTTGAGACTGAACTTTTCAAATTGATGTTTGAATTTGTCAGGTTGTTTTGGAAGCTGATGGTTATCAACCTTATCTTATATCTCCGGAGAAAGGGTTGCGATCGTTAATAAAGATTGTCCTTGAGTTGGCTAAAGACCCGGCACGTCTTTGTGTAGATGAGGTGTGCTTATTTAAATGTTTCTTAGGTGCATAAAGTAGGATTGAATTCAGAAATATACTGCATAATGAACTGTTCATGGCTCGTCTCACTTTGACACTTTATTCTTTAAACTGTTGTTTTGAGTTTTGTCAAGTTTACTCTGGTTCTAGTGCAGTTATTTGGTTTATATAAGTCTTAGTATAGCTCCTGTAGATTCAGCTACGTTTTTTGTTTTTACTCTAAAACTCATTGCATCCAGATTTCCCTTCTGTCTTATTTCTCTGTTGAGCTAAAATGGTCTTAACTTTTGATTAGGTTCACCGAGTTCTTGTTGACATAGTTTCAGCCTCTGCAAATGCTACACCTGGACTCGGGAGGTATCCTCCTTTCAAGCGAGAGGTAACAATGTATTTTGTTGCTTAATTCAGTAGCGTTTAGCATTTCGATAATAGGTGTTCCTTTCTAACTATTCATCTATCAGGTTGTAGCTATAGCAAGTGCAGCACTTGATGGTTTCAAGAATGAAGCCAAGAAAATGGTGGTTGCACTAGTTGATATGGAACGCGCTTTTGTACCACCTCAACATTTTATCCGTCTTGTACAAAGGAGGTATATTGGCTTACCTCGCTTTGCATTTTTAGTTTGTTTTCCTAATGGTACATGACCGAAAATCAATTTTCTCTTTCTGACGACGTTATCAGAATGGAAAGACAACGTCGCGAGGAAGAGCTGAAGGGACGATCTTCTAAGAAGGGACAAGATGCAGAGCAGTCCCTTTTAAGCAGGGTGTGTCTTCATTCACAATTTGGCGTGTATTGGAAAATGCATTTTAGTCGTTTTAAGTTATTTTACCTGAAAGTATTTAATGTAGAAATTGTAATACCTGCATGTTTATCAGGCTACTAGTCCTCAGCCAGATGGACCAACAGCTGGTGGTAGCTTAAAATCAATGAAAGACAAACTTAGTCCGCAAGATAAAGAGACGCCGGAGGTCTCTGGTTTGAAAACTGCTGGACCTGAGGGGGAGATAACAGCAGGTTGTTATTATAGTATACGTCTACCCAATTGCTGTTTAAAGAAATTTCATTTTTGCATTTTTTCTCCCGATCTACTGTCCTTACGTTGCATGATTTTATTTCTGCAAAACTTTTCTCTTAGTCCAAGTGCATGATTTCTCCATGTTGTTTTCTTCTTCATGATTTAAACTTTGATAAAACTAACTTCCAAGGTAGATAACAAATTATTACTCTTTTCATCTAGGGTACTTAATGAAGAAAAGTGCAAAAACAAATGGATGGAGTAGGCGGTGGTTTGTTCTGAATGAGAAAACTGGAAAGGTTAGCATTTTAAAACGTATATCCTTTACGTGTTGGTCAAAATATGCAAAAAGAGAAAGCACTGTGATTACTTACTGGCTTTACCATTTACCTTTTCTAGCTTGGCTATACCAAAAAACAAGAAGAAAGAAACTTCCGGGGCACTATAACTTTGGAGGTATCATTCTCTTCCTATGCTTTATTTTCTGCCTGAGGTGAACTATAATTAGAAAAGACTTAAAAAAAAATAGAGAAGAATAATAGTTCAACTACACCTTGTTGTTTTCTCACACTGGTTCCTTCTTGTAAAGTAACACAGACTTGTGTATTGTAAAACGTATGCTTCAATATATAACAAAACCGCTATTATCGATGAGAAAATCTGGATGCTCTATAAATAATATTTTTCCATGTATTTCTAATTGTACTTGCTCATAAACTTTGATAATCCACTCAGGAATGCACTATTGAAGAAATTCCCGAGGACGAAGTAGAAAAGTCAAAGAGCTCGAAGGATAAGAAGGCAAATGGACCTGATTCAAAAGGACCAGGCCTTGTATTCAAAATAACCTGCAAGGTTCCTTACAAGACTGTACTGAAAGGTACATAAATCATATCATTATCAGAATCAAACTTCTTAGTCTTCTATGCGCACTTTTATGAGCTTTTCCTCAAACTATTATGTTGCAGCTCACAATGCTCTTGTGCTTAAGGCTGAGAGTGTAGTTGATAAAAACGAGTGGATTAATAAGTTGCAAAAGGTTATCCAGGCTCGTGGAGGCCAAGTGGGCAGTGTGTCCATGAGACAGAGTCTTTCAGAGGGTTCACTTGTGAGTCACTCTCCCTTAAATAACTGCTACATACGTTCACTAGTCTGTCGCAATACCAATATCACTATGAAGAAAGTTAGAAGCTTTACTCGGGAAGAGTTGAAACTGTTGGAAGAGCAAAAGAAAGTTATTTAGGTTTTAATGAACATATGGCAATATTTTTTTAGTATGAAACAATTTTGCTGTAAAAGGGTCAGTATATGGGTAGGCATGATGATACTTTTTCTCTTAAACTTGACAGAAGTTATGTTTGGCATTTAATGTATTTAGTGGTTACTTTCTGATACTTACGTTTTTTGTTGTCTTGTCTGTTTCTCAGGATAAGATGGTTAGGAAACCCATCGATCCAGAAGAGGAACTCCGGTGGATGTCCCAAGAAGTACGGGGTTATGTTGAAGCTGTTCTTAACAGCCTAGCAGCCAATGTTCCAAAGGTGAACTATTTTTATTCTAAAGCTCCAAAATTTCTTGTCCATCTCTTTTATTCTACAGAGATTCCTCGGTCATGCTACTAAGCAATGTAAATTCACCATGAACAGGCTGTTGTTCTTTGTCAAGTGGAGAAATCAAAGGAAGACATGCTGAATCAACTATACAGTTCTATAAGGTTTAATATCTTTTCCTTCCCTGTGCCTAATTTCAGTTCAGTTATGGTGTGCTTATTTGTGCTCTCCTTTATTGGATCTCTAGTGCAATAGGCAATGAAAGAATTGAGTCATTGATTCAAGAGGATCAAAATGTCAAAAGACGAAGAGAGCGTTACGTGAAACAATCCTCTCTTCTTTCTAAGCTCACAAGGCAGCTTAGCATTCACGACAACCGAGCAGCTGCTGCTTCAAGTTATTCCGACAATGGTAGCACTGGTAAATTCATCTGCATATAACAGTTCTTCATAGGGATTCCTGTTTATGGGTTTGGGAACATTTAGGTTTTTGGGTTTATGAAATAGAGAAATGAATGGAAAGCGAATACTGTTTGGTTTTGTTTGGTAGGGTTACGGATTCACCGATTCAGTTTCTTAGAAAATATGTAAAAGATCTTCAATGAAACTTGGGTTTAAATATATTGGTATCACTTGACCCACAGAAAGTAGCCCAAGAACAAGTGGTGGTTCTTCAGGGGACGACTGGATGAATGCCTTCAACTCCGCTGCTAATGGACCCTCAGACTCTTTGTCAAGGTACGGTTCTGGTGGTCACAGCCGTCGCTACAGTGACCCTGCTCAGAATGGAGATGCAGCATCACCAGGCTCTGGTAGCAACCGACGCACCACCCCCAATCGGTTGCCACCAGCACCACCGCCAACGGGTTCAGCTTACAGGTATTAGAACCTGAAGAGAAAGAAAAAAACACCGGAAGCGCGCAGTGTCCCGTTTTCTGGGACTAAGTTACCCATATTTTTCTTAGTTTAAGACCAGTGATTGGATGAATGTACTACTGTTTTGTCTTCTTTGTAGATAGATATTCATATTATCACACACATATATGTGTTGGCAGCTAAAAAGAGTTTGGTCTCTCATGAGTCAAATGTCTGTTTGAATTTTTGTTTTCTTCTTATCAACTTTTGTTGGCATCCATTTTTCTGAGCAACTTATGCTGTAGTAGTTATAGAATGAAGTTTGTATGATGACAAGAAAAAAGAAAAAAAAGAATGAAGTTTGTATTTGAGATTCTTCTGAATCTTGAACCGTTTGGGTAAACAACTAAATTTAAATCATCAAAGTACTTCCACGGTTTAATTTGTGACTTAATAGAATTTTCCAGGGCTAGGCTTCAAAATCACAAATTTTGGGGGTTTATTGGTAAAATAATCAAATACGGTTGCAAAACAAGAATTTATTTTTATTAATTATTCAAAGCCTGATAATTAGTTAAAACGGCATCGGATTAGCCCTCGAACGGTCGAACTATATGAGCAGAACGATTGGTGTTTTTAATCAAATTCTAAAATAGATGTTCTTGCAATAATATTTCACGAAATTTGGCAAAGGGACACTCTTCTAACCCTAATTTACTTATTAGCGTTCTCTATCTCTCGAGCTCTCAAACTCCCTCACCATCTCTCAAATTCCTCTCATTCTCCTCTTACTACGGTGAGCTCTCTCTTTTCTTCATCATCCATGGTTTGTCTAATTGTGTGGATCTCGAAGTTCAACGGAATTTAGTAGACACATTGATATATAAGCCCCGCTCAGGCGCTACTTCCTCCTCCCTCTCTCTCTCTCTCTCTCTTTCATCACTTTCTATCTAATCTCTCTTCTTTTACAGCGGCCATTGGAGCTCTCCAAGTTCCGTCTCAAGCCTCACTTGTGGTGATTTTGATTTTTTAATCTCTCTCGCTTTCTCTTTCTGGTTTTGTGGATTTTAACGTCTGTAAATTTCAATGTCTTTGAACCGATTTGGATTTCGTGAAACTTTCTTTTTGTCGTCTTTGCTTGAGGAAGTAATTTATGATTTTAGGGTTTTTAATTTGTTGTCGACGAGTTGTTAGGAGATGCAAATGGTACTGGGGATTTTGTGGATTTCTGATTGTGTGCTGGTGAATTTTGGTTCAGGTTAGGTTTTCTCTTATTAGAGTTTGAGGTCATAGTTAGGTTTTTTGGGGCTTTGATTGAGTTTTTGGTTCTTCATCACTGTTTAAATGCTGTTGTAGATTTTGAGGGCTTCATTTAAATCTGGATCTGACCTGTTGTTAAGATGTTTAATTGCATTAGGTTGATAGATTCTCAAGATCTTTCTTTTATGATCCATTGATCCTTGTGTATCTGTTTGGTATTCAGTGGATTGCGCATGCCAATTTGTATTCAGCGGATTGCCGCATAAATTGTTTGTGTTTATTGTGTGGCTTTGGTATCGTAATTTCATAGTCCAAAGATTGGTTCTCTATCTTTTAAAAAAAAAATATGAAGTGTTACAGAAGGAATGTCGAACCAATGCCACCGTGTCAGATCGAATCTCTTGAGCTAATGATTTGCATTTATGGTTTTACCCTGTTAAAACAGATCTGCATCTATATCAAATCATGGGACCTTGTAGCTAGTTAAACCTTTATGTGGAAACAAATCTATCATTTTCTAGGAACATTTGTCTACTCCTTTAAAATCTTCTGATTTTACTGAATCTGTTCCCTATTAGGGTCACTTAAACATGATATGCTTCTAAACATTAAACTGTATCTAATCGCTTGTTTTGGTCCTTTAATTTTTCATTGAGACAGGTGCGAAACATCCTGAGGAGTCTGTTGCAGATCCTTTATTTTAAAGGCTTCTTACAGGATTGTAGTTTGGGACGGAGTAACTCTCGAGGACATGGAATGCAACAAGGACGAAGCGAAAAGGGCAATGGATATTGCTGAGAGGAAGATTACAGAAAAAGACTACAATGGGGCAAAAAAGTTCGCTAACAAGGCTCAAAATTTGTTTCCTGAGCTGGATGGTTTGAAACAATTATTGATGGCTATCGATGTTTATATCTCGGGAGAGAAAAAAATCTGCGGAGAAGCTGATTGGTATGGTATCCTTGGTGTAGATCCCTTTGCTAATGATGAAGCAGTCAAAAAACAATATCGGAAATTAGTTCTTTTGCTCCATCCGGATAAAAACAAGTGTAATGGCGCTGAAGGTGCGTTTCAGCTGGTTGCAGAAGCTTGGACTCTACTGTCTGACAAGGATAAACGATTTGAATATAACATAAAGAGGGGCAAAGAAGCTCAAAGATTTCCAACCACACAGAGCGTGATTCCTCCATTCCAGCCAACTTCTAACGGGACTCAAAATGTAAGGGAGCATGTACTTCCAAATGCCAAAGCTAGATCTAAGCCCGCTGCCCGTATGGATAGATCCCGTGTGGGTTCGCCTGCTTTTGTTCCTTCGATGCCAGAGCAGAGTAGTACCTTTTGGACAAAGTGCGGCAACTGCAACACACAATACGAGTATCTAAGGGTTTATCTTAACCAGACCTTGCTTTGTCCAAACTGTAGTCATGGTTTCGTTGCTCAAGAGATAACTCCACCTTTAATTGTTCCAAAGCCGCCAGTCAACCTTTCATCTAACCAACAGTACAGGAGTTCCAAAAATCAAGCGTCAAACAAAAAGCAATATGGTCCTTCTAGGAGAGAGCCTGCATCATCTGTTAACCATAATTTTCAGTGGGATTCTTCATCAAGAATGGCTGGTTTCAACAGCCGAAGTGAAGCTGCGAGTCTAGTTCAACAAGCACAAGTGAAAAGAGAGCTTGGGGAGTCACAAGAAAGGGATGCTGCTAGAGGATTCACAAACTCTGATTTGAGGAATTTCAAGAGGCCGAAGACAGACAATTTCCACATGCGTGGTCAATTTGCAGGCAATCAAACAGGTGGAAGGAATGTTGCCAATGGAAATACTGAAACGCCCAACATCTTAGGCTCTCGTCTTCCTCATGTACAAGGAATGTTGTTACCTTGTGATATAACCAAAGCTCTTATAGAAAGAGGCCAGGCAGAAATTTTTAAGAGACTTCGAAAGATGATCTCTGTAACGGAAGCAAAGGTTAGGGCAACTGATGGGGAGAAGAAAAGTATTAAGGCAACGAGCAAGTTGAGTGGCAGGGCAAATGATGTTGAAAGGTCAGTTGAGGAAATTTCCCATGTTTCAGATGAAGAGAAGGATGATGAAGTGAAGACAATCATTGTTCCAGATTCAGACTTTCACAACTTTGATCTTGACCGATCTGAAAGTTCTTTCAAAGATGACCAAATTTGGGCTGCCTATGACGATGACGACGGAATGCCTCGGTTTTATGCCCGCATACAAAAGGTGATTTCTTTGAAACCGTTTAAGATGAAAATCAGCTGGCTCAATTCCAGAAGCACCAGTGAATTTGGTCCTATAGACTGGATAGGCGCTGGTTTTGCTAAAACATGTGGGGATTTTAGGTCAGGGAGATATGAATCTACAGATACTCTAAACGCCTTTTCTCACAAAGTTGATTTCACCAAAGGTGCACGAGGACTCCTGCATATTCTTCCCAAAAAGGGACAAGTTTGGGCATTGTATCGAAATTGGTCTCCTGAGTGGGACAAGAATACCCCTGATGAAATTAAACACAAGTATGAGATGGTGGAAGTTCTTGATGACTATACTGAAGACAAACAAAGTCTCACTGTGACTCTCTTACTCAAAGCTGAAGGATTAAGGGTAGTTTTCCGCAGAAGCACAGATGGAAACGATGTGAGGGAGATTCCAAAGGAAGAAATGTTTAGATTCTCCCACCAGGTGCCTCATTACATTCTTACAGGGAAAGAAGCAGATAATGCACCAGAAGGTTTTCTGGAACTAGACCCAGCTGCAACTCCTTGTGAATTGTTTTCTGAGAAAGGAGAAGGGAATGAGAAAAGTGAAGGTATTTTGGCTTACCTTGCTTTGCTTTTTTAGTTTGTTTTCTTAAAGGTACAGGACTGATAATCAATTCTCTTTCTGACGATGCACTTTATTGACTCCATCAGAATGGGAAGACAACGTTGCGAGGAAGAGCTGAAAAGACGATCTTCTAAGAAGGGACAAGATGTAGGGCAGTCCCTTTAAGCAGGGTGTGTCTTCATTCTAATCAATTTGGTTCCGTGTAGTGGAAAATGCTTTAATCGTTATTTTACATGAAAGTATTTAATGTAGAAATTTTCCTGCATGTTTATCAGGCCAGATGGACCAACAGCTGGTGGTAGCTTAAAATCAATGAAAGACAAACTTAGTTCACACGATAAAGATAGACCTGCTGCACCTGAGGGGGAGATAACAGCAGGTTGTTATCATAGTATACATCTACCCAATTGCTGTTTAAAATTTTCATTTTGCATTTTGCTCCCGATCTACTGTCCTTACGTTGCATGATTTTATTTCTGCAAGCCTTTTCTCTTATCTCAAGTGCATGATTTCTTCATGTCTTTTTCTGCTTCATGACTTAAACTTTGATAAATCTAACTTCCAAGGTAGATAACAAATAATTACTCTTTTCATTTAGGGTTTTAATGAAGAAAAGTGCAAAGACAAATGGTGATGGAGTAGGCGGTGGTTCGTTCTGAATGAGAACACTGAAAATGTTAGCATTTTGAAATGTATATCCTTCTGGTGTTGATTCAAAAGGACCAGGCCTTGTGTTTAAAATAACCTGCAAGGTTCCCTAGAAGACTGACTTAAAAGGTACATAAATCAATCATTATCAGAATTCGAACTTTTTAAGCTTCTATGTGCACTTTTATGAGCTTTTCCTCAAAGTATTATGTTGCAGCTCATAATGCTCTTGTGCTGAAGGCTGAGTGTAGGCGATAAAAACGAGTGGATTAATAAGTTGCAAAGGTTATCCAATATCCAGGCTCGTGGAGGCCAAGTGGGGAGTGTTTCCATGAGACAGAGTCTTTCAGAAGGTTCACTTGTGAGTCACTCAAGGCTAGCTTTTATGATTAATCTTCATCTTACACTTTTGCTCCCTTAATTCTATGCTAGATAGGTTCACTTGTCGTATGCAATACCAATATCATTATGGAGAAAGTGAGAAACTTTACTCGGGAAGAGTTAAAACTCTTGGAAAAGCAAAAGAAAGATATTTATATTTTCGTGAACATTTTGTCGAATTTTTGTTATTATTGAGTTAGAAACAACTCTGATGTAGAAGGGTCAGTTTATGGGTAGACATGCTGATACTTTTTCTCTTAAACTATGACAGAAGTTATGTTTTTATTGGTTATATTCTGATCGTTATGTTCTTTTTTTTCTTTTATTGTCTGCATCTCTTTAGGAAACCTATCGATCCAGAAGAACTCTCGGAGTCTCGGTGGATGTCCCAAGAAGTATTGAGTCCCGTTTTCTGGGACTAAGTTACCCATATTATTCTTAGTTTAAGACCAGTGATTGGATGAATGTACTACTGTTTTGTCTTCTTTGTAGATAGATATTCATATTATCACACACATATATGTGTTGGCAGCTAAAAAGAGTTTAGTCTCTCATAAGTCAAATGTCTGTTTGATTTTTGTTTTCTTCTTATCAACTTTTGTTGGCATCCATTTTTCTTAGCACCCCTATGCTGTTTGTATTTGAGCTTCCAGGGCTAGTTTACGAAATCACAAAATTATGGGGGTTTAAAAGTTAATAAATAATACTTGGTCAACCGTTGTATTATTTATTTTTAACTCTGAAAGGCTGAAAATAGTTAAAATGGCTTAGGATTAGCCCTCGGAAGGTCGAACCAAATGGCAACATAATTTTTTTTTTTTTTTTAAACTTAATTTTGCAATTTGTAAAACAAAAGGGTTTAAATGATATTCTCCAGAACAATTTGTGTTTTAATTAAATTTTAATAGATGTTCTTGCAGTATTTCTATTCTAAACCCTAATTTACAGGTTAAATTAGGGCAGACAAATTAGCGTTCTCTAAACTCCTTCACCGTCTCTCATTCTCCTCATAGTACTGTGAGCTCTCTCTCTTTTCTTCGTTGTCCAAAGGTTTGTAAGGATCTCGAAGTTCAACGAAATTTGTCGTAGAGAGATTGATATATAAACCTAAATGTTACTGTTAAATAGTTATGCATGGCAACTAGGTTGTTGTTGAGCTGTGACAGTGACAGTAACGTTTTAAGATCAGAAAATCGAACTTTATTCTAATGATTTAGCTGACGTTTTAAGATTAAGGATCGAAGTCTTGGCATCTGATATGACGTGAATGTTTTTAGCATAGCATCATTATCCTTGCTTGTTGTTCCTTTTGATGATCTCTTCATTTCCCTAACTAATTCGTTTATTCAATGTTGTGCAGATCAGATAAGAAAAAACAATGGTGAAATATAATTTCAAGAAGATAACAGTTGTGCCTGATGGAAAACAGCTTGTTGATATCGTTCTTTCCCGCACTCAGCGCCAGACAAAAACTGTTGTTCACAAGGGTGACAAGATCAGCAATCTCCGTAGCTTCTATATGATGAAAGTGAAGTTCACACAATCGAACTTCAACGAGAAGCTCTCTGCCATCATCGACGAATTTCCTCGCCTCAAGGAGATTCACCCCTTCTATGACGATCTTCTACATGTTCTTTACAATAAAGATCACTACAAGCTCGCTCTTGGTCAAGTCAATACCGCTAGGAATAAGATCAGCCAAATCGCCACTGATTATGTGAAGCTAGTTAAGTATGGTGATACTCTGTACCGGTGCAAGTGCTTAAAAGTGGCAGCTCTTGGGCGTATGTGTACTGTTATCAAAGGAATCGGTCCTAGTTTGGGTTATCTTGAGCAGGTAAGACAGCACATGGCGAGGCTATCTTGATTTGTGGATGTCCTAATGTGGGAAAGAGTTCTTTTATGAACAAAGTTACTAGGGCTGATGTGGATGTTCAACCATATGCTTTCACCACGAAGTCACTCTTTCTTGGTCATACTGATTACAAATGTTTGAGGTACCAGGTGATTGATACACCGGGGCTTTTAGATAGGGACATTGAAGACCGTAATATCATTGAAATGTGTAGTATCACCGCCTTGGCTCATCTTCGAGCTGCTGTTTTGTTCTTTCTGGACATTTCCGGTTCTTGTGGTTACACCATTGCTCAGCAGGCTTCTCTTTTTCACAACATAAAGTCTGCGTTGAAGAACAAACCGTTGGTTATTGTCTGCAACAAGACTGATTTGATGCCTGTGGAGAAGTTATCTGAAGAAGATAAGAAACTGATTGAAGAGATGAAAGATGAAGCTATGAGGACTGCAGTGGGAGCCAATGAAGAAACAGTGCTTTTGAAGATGAGTACTCTGACCGACGAAGGTATCATGTCAGTGAGGAATGCTGCCTGTCAAATGCTGTTAGATCATAGGGTAGAGGCGAAGATGAAATCTAGAAAGATCATTGACCACTTGCACAGGTTCCATGTGGCCATGCCGAAGGCTCGTGATGACCAAGAAAGGCTCCCTTGCACACCTCAGCTAGCCAAGGAAGCTGGTGAAAAGGAGAAACGAAAGACAGAGAAGGACTTGGAAAATGAAAATGGCGGAGCTGGTGTTTATTCTGCTAGTCTAAAGAAGACCTACATCTTGGCAAAAGAAGAATGGAAGGATGACATAATACCTGAGATCTGTGATGGTCATAATGTTGCAGACTTTGTTGATTCAGACATTTTGAATAGGCTCGAGGAGTTGACAAGTGAAGAAAGTCTCAGGCAGGCAGAGGAAGCAGAAAATGGTTTCGAGATTGAAGGAGAAGAACTTACAGAGAAGGAGAAGAATGATTTGGCTGCTATGCGTAAGACGAGAGCCTTGCTCATTCAAAACCATAGACTCAAGAAGAGCAATGCAAAAAACAGAGCAACTGTTCCAAGAAAGTTTGACAAGGATAAAAAGTTTACAAGGAAGAGAATGAGTAGAGAGTTATCATCTCTGGGTCTTGATCCGTCTTCTGCTTTGAACCGTGCAAGAGGCAGAAAGAGGGAAAGATATGATGATGCGATGGATATGGATGATGAGGTGAACGATCATGAGCAACAGAAGAAGAAGTTGTGTCTGAGATCTAAATCAACATCTTTTTCAAGATCAAGATCAGTGTCAAGGCCACCACATGAGGTTTTACCTGGTGAAGGCATCAAAGATTCTTTACAGAAGATTAAGGCAATTAAGATTGGGAATAAGTCTCACAGAAAGAGGGACAAAGCTGCACGTTGTGGAGAAGCAGACAGAGTTATACCATCTCTTAGACCAAAACATTTGTTTTCAGGGAAAAGAGGCAATGGAAAAACCCATAGGCGTTGAAACAAAATGATTAGGTAACCAAGGGCTAATATCTCTATATATCAAGCTTGCTTCGTGTCCTTCACTTGTCACTTTTTATGACTTATATTCTCTGGTTCTTGCAGGGGGAGTACGCAGTTGATGAATGGTCTGAGGATTACCAATCAAGTTTTGAATTTTTGAAGCTTTTTACTTAATTTTGTTTTTACTACTATGTGTATTGTCTCGCATTCGTGATTCAAGTTCGACAAAAATATCAAGAAGAGAGAGTTGATTTCTTGGAGACAGCTAAAAAGGATATCTAGCTAGTTATATGTTATCGTCGATTTATGCCATGCATGTGTTGTGTGAAGATTCAATCAACAAACCGGTACCATTTTTACTTGGCTCAATCAATCATAATTAAGTCTCCACATTCCGGTTTAGTAAAGCTTTAAAGTTAAAATTATAAACATGAATTTGGGAGTATCTCCAAGGTTGTGGGTGCGATATACAAAGGAAGTGTGCATAAAGCTGATCTTTTGTGGGGTTTTTTTTATTTTATCAAATCAGAATGATGAGAAAACTTGATTTAGTGAAGCAATATATAAAATTTATGCACTTTCTCTTACAACGTTCTTTTTTTTTTTGGATTAATAGGAATTATAGTACATTTTTAAAAAATAATTGGGAAAGTAATACATATACTATTTATAATTAGGAAAGTAGTCATGTGTACCTACAATGTGAGATATAAAAAATATGAGATAGGAAAAAAGAGAGAAAAAAAAATGACGTTAGGGGCAATATTTTTTCTCTGGATTTTGTTTTTTTTTTTTTTTTTTTTCATTTTTTTTCCTCTTAGTCTTATCACCCCAAAATTTTTATAAGTAACATACTATTTTTTTGTAAAAACAATATCAATAATATTTTTGACACATAAAAATCTTTGTTTTTTTCTCTATAATTTGATATTCATTTTGCTAATAAATTTTAAAATTTTTAATAAATAAATATTTATTTGTACAGTTTAGCATATGTACAAATGTTTTTTTGTACAATTTAGTATATGTACAGACGTATCCATACATAAATATGTACAGCCGTATCTGTACAACTTATTAAATGTACGAATATATGTAAAAAGTTACTCATTTTTATCCGTACAGCTAGTATAGTATACCAAAATATGCATATTTATACATATTTGTACACTAATACGCTGTACGGATGATATTATGTAATATTTTTATTACTGTACAAAAACATAATTTTGTATGTATGTACAGTAAATATGTTGTACGAATTATATTATATAATTATTTCAATGGCAGACTCGTAAATACTATGTTTTTCTGAGTGATTAAGTGTACATGAAATAGTATCAAATAGTGATAATGTACTAGTTTCCTAATTGTAAATAGTGTTTGTACTAGTTTTATAATTATGTTTAAAAAATGTACTATTTCTCCAGCACACCCTTTTTTTTTGGGTTTAGATGTTAAATTTTCTCTTACAACGTTGCATGTTAGCAGAAATACGTACTGTAAAACTTCTATCATTCAGAAACAAGTACTCTCCGGCACATGGGGCAAGTATTTTTGCGGGAGAACCACTTCAAGAGACAGCGGTCGTGGAAGACATGCGAGCATGGCAGACGTGTGGAACACCACCGGTCTTGGAACCCGAGAGATGCTCCAGACAGATGGAACACGGTTCTGCTTCCATCTTCAATCTCTTCAGTTCATGTCCATCGATCGATCCCTCACAAACCAGCCTCTGAAACTGAAGCACAGACTCGGATGACACAACATATTTCCGCTTCGTTACAGTCAAGAGCAAGGTTATAACGAAGCCGTTAACGCCAAAACCTAAGTTGTTTGCAGCAGAAGCGATGTGTGAGGCTAAGATACTGCTTGACCAACGATGAATCATTAGGCGATCGAGGAGGAGATCACGGATGTGACTGTGACAGGTGCTTTCGATACTAAAGTTGATGCTGAAGTAGGCCGCTTTCGATTCGACTAGGGCATGGATTCCCGTGACCGGATCTTGATGGATCTTTTCAGTAACTGTTTCAAATACGACATTGACTGTGTTTTTCATCCCTTCTGATGGCGCTAGCTTTTGTTGGTGTATCTGACATTCTAGTCGAGGATTTATATCTGAGAAAAGGAGCTGATTAAAGAGTTGCAGAAGACTGAAGAGAAGGAAGCGTTGATATATCTACTGTATATACATAGACGTGTTATGAAGATATTCCTTTTTTAACTCTTTAAGAATTGTGAAGTGTATGGTTAATGCAATGTCGGTGATGGCACGCGAGTTAAAAGAAGGAAAAAAGGAAATGATCCTTGGTGGTGTGACTGGTGTCCCGTGAGTGTTTTGTAATTTTCCTTATTGTCTTTTATTGTAATTTTTAATGAAAAAAATCGATAATTGTGGGAAAAATGCCAATGAGAACATGAATCAAAGAGGAAGGCAAGGATGCGCTTACGTTAACGGCATGTTCTCTACACCGGAGATGGTCGATGAACATTTCAAAGCTCTCGCTAGCAAATTTGCATCTGCTTGATCGGCATAAAAAGGCGACTTCACTGCCCTTCTCCTGGGCATAACAATTAATATTTTTGAATTATGTGGAACTAACACTATATTTTCTTCACTGCCCTATATATATGTATGACTTTTGATCAGTGTAGTACATAGCTTATACAAAAGAGGGTTTGTTTTGATTTTTGACTTCACTTGCCTTAGAAAAACAAGGTGATCCACTTTGGTTTATTTACATTCTGCCTTAGATTGAATGTTGTGGATTGTATATATCATTCGGACTGGGAGATTGAATGATGGCAATACAGCCTAATGAAGTTTTGTGATTACGTTTCAACATGTAACTGTGTTGTTGTTTCCCCTCTGTTAAAAATTAGACTCTCAAGTTGTAAAGACATCTTTGACATGTCAGTTTGGGACAATGCAAACGTCAATTGCTTAATTGTAATATTTGTGACAGTTACATATCGTACTAACTATTTTAAGTCATCTAGAACTGACTTTCTATGAAAATATCATCCCTGACTCTGAGACTCAAATACATGAACCTTAGAAGGTACTATGTAGTAAACTGGGTTAAATTTCTGGTTACAAACAAATGAATCAAAGCCTCAAAGCAAGGGTTATTTTCTAAGTTTCTGCTGAAGAAGCTCCTCATCCATAACAGTCAAGTTGAAAATAAATGTGTAGCGTAGTTGTTAGACTGTGAGAGATCCGCCATTGTCACCTGCTGTAAGGTTAAGAATCATCGTAGCAGCCTTTACAGCCCTGTTACATTTGCAATCCGCAGCAAAGGTTTAGTTAGGGTTTTAGGCAATCGATCCATCAAACAAACACAACTAGAGAGATCAAACAGAGCACGCATATGATTCGAAGTAGTTACAATACCCTAGTGAATAAGAGAGTATTTCATCAGAAAGGGCAAGTGGATACATTTCATTAGAAGTATATAATTTCTGAGGTTGGGTGTTACTTACCAAGCATCAGGAGCTTGATAAAACGAAGCTGAGTTCCCAAAGCAGGAAGTGAGTAATTCTGTGTTGATCACGCCTGGATTTAAAGCAACCACTGCCATTCCCTCAGCTACCTCTTTTGCCACTGCTCGGCTTAAACCCTCAATCGCCCATTTTGATGCACAGTATGGTGCAACCTGCAGATCCAGTATTGGTTTCAAAAGTTAACTTCACTGCTTCTGGGAACAGGTTTGACAAGAGAAATTATAAGAGTCCAAAACGAAACTGTATGGGAACCTTCCTAGAGTAGCATCATCTACATATCCTGCATATACAAAACAAGGATACCAGAAAAGTGCCCCGACGACATGAAAGAGGCTCACAGAATGATTGTAGGTTTTGCAGCCTATGGCACAGGGACCAACCAAATAATTTACATAGACCTTTCAGGTGAAGCTACAATCTCTCCCTACCACCATCTAAATTATTAACTCACCATTTTTTCTGTTTCCCTGTAAGATAATTTAGGAGTGTATGCTCCAATATCAGGGAAAAGTATCTAACATCAATATTATATTTGGACAAAGTCTAGCTCATGGTAATTTCGTAATTCCATATATCAATAGTTCTCTTTGTTTCAATTGACTATGTTACCTTTCTGTGGCTAGAAAGACAAACACACAGTAACAGCTGGTGATTCAAGTAAGAGTTGATTGAAACTCACCAGGGCAGCACCAGATCTTCCCCATCCAGAAGACATATTCACAATAATCCCTTGCTTACGTGGGAGCATCAATGGGATAAAATGACGCAGCACATTTGCTACCCCTTTAACGTTTGTATCCATTACATTGTCAAAATCTTCTGCAGAGACTTCCCAAATCTTGCTATTCTTATTGATAGTACCAGCGTTGTTAACTGCAACATGCATTTACCAAGATCTAAGACTACGAAAGTTACAATAGAAATGATGCAAAACACTCTGACCAAAATTCGCAGGAGATAATGATCATGTAACCATCAAACCAACAATTCGTGAATGCTACCCTTGAGAAAAATGAATAGATTCTTAGTAGCCAACAATAATTACAATTGAAAATGGGGTTATGACGTCAACTTCAGAATACTCAAGAGTCAGGAACTCAAGGGAAAACCAATGCTATAACAGTTCTGTCTATAGAACGTAAAGAAAGGAAAAGGCCCAGAGATTTAGAGCTGGCAGCGTCTATTTCCATCTACCAACGAAAATATACACCTAGAGCAAAGAATATAACTTTATTACAAAAGCTACCCAACCACTTTAGGAACAATGTAATGGTTTCTCCAAAGCAACCAGTTGTTACAAAGAAGGGTGTATATATATATACCTATGATATCTGGGACACCCTTCTTCTCCATAATTGTGTGTGCCAGTTCTTCAACACTGCTGTTTACTTTCTGCAAACATAGACCGTAACTTTTGCTAAGTTCAAACCTTAAAATCGCAAAACCCCGCATAAAAAAAGTTAATCAGGCCGTTGCAGACAGATAATTCATCAGGAAAACAACGATTCACCTAAGTCCAGTAAACGACCTTATCAATATTTCTACAGCTTGATAAAACAAGAAAATATCAGCAATCATCAACACCGACATCAGAATTTATCCAGAAAATTTCTTGATTTCCGATAATGACAATCCAATTTCTTCTATCTAATACAGACCAGAAACGCCGACTGAATAGCACAACACAAGAAAGACATAAGATTCGGAAGGGCGGCAGAAATTACCACATCAGCGGTGAGGAGGAGATGATTAGCCGGGGAGGAGAGATCCGACTGAAGAGCAGTGAGCTTCTCTTGAGTACGAGCGCATCCTATGACAGTGTGACCTCTCTTCGCCAGCTCGAGAGCTAGGGCTCTTCCCAGACCTTTGCTCACTCCCGTTATCAGAACGGTCCTCGCCGCCGCGACAGAGTTCGCAGCCCCACTGAAAGGCGTCGCAATCGTCATCGTGTAGCCCAGTGGCCGATTTAACTTCTCTTTCTTCGGTGCGAAATGTGCCGCGAAGAATAAAATATACAACACTCCTTTTTTCAGGCATAGTTAATTAATTCATTTGTTTACCTTAATTATTAATAAAATACAAATACTTATTATCACTTGGGAAGTTTATACTAATTCACTGTTTTAACATTAAAAAAAAAAAACTATTCGATTTTCACCAAAAACTCTTTTAACTTTTTAAGTGATAAAATTAAAATATCTACAGATGAGAAATGATGAGGCCAACAAGTCACAAGAACATCTCTTAGTTTGGTTTCGCACTGAGATCACACTGGTCTCCAACGCTCAATCTCTTCTTCGACTTCCTCTGATTCCTCAGCAAATTTACTAGTCTGGTCGTCTGAGTCTTGTGCTCGTCTTCTTTTACTAGGGCGATGAGGTCTCTCTCTCTGTGTTTCTCTGTCTGAACTCTCCTCACTTGATAAACCACTTAGTCGTTTTTCTATCGTGCTTCGATCAGAGTCAGGATCTTGGGACTTGTATCTGTGCCTCTGTTTGCTTTTGCCCCTATCTTCTTTATCTGCCCGACATTCTCTGGGACTTATCTCTACACTTCTCTTCCTGTCATTGTCTCGAATCTCTGATCCTTTATGCCAACGATGTCTACGTTCAGTTGAATCTTCCTCGTGCGAATATCTTGAGCTGCTTCTTTCATGCCGACGTTTCGATCTTTCTCTCTGTGATTTATCACAAACTGTATGAACCCTATCATGTTCATGATTCTCCTCTTGATCAGCTGATGACCCATCCCTTCTATATTTTCGTGAACTCCTGTGGGTTTTGCTGTCCTTTTCATCGTCCATCTGTTCTTGAGCTTCTGCATCTGTCCTTCTGGCTTTTCGTCTGTGACCCGTTTCTCTCCTACCAGAGTCATCTCCATCAGGAGAATCATCATCAGAATACCTCCCATGGCCTCGTTTCCCTATCACTCTATGTCCAGGAGAGTGTTCAGACCATCTGCTATCACGATGCAGTGTGTCCTTAGAGTACCGTCGCTCATTATACACCTCCCTCTCTAAACTACTGTCTCTGCTAGGACTGCTATCTCCATCATGAAAGTTCTCGGCATGCCTACTTAGTTTGTCGCCACGAGTACTGTCCCGAGTTTCACCATGATTGTTACGGCTCCTATAGGAACGCTTAGAACCAACGTTCGCATGATCCCTCGATATAGATCTTCTAGAAAGTTGCCTGACATGGAAACAAAGCACATGAGCATGACGCTCCCTAACCAAATTAAGCAGGATATACACTGATCTGTTAGTTAACAATGACGGTCCTCAAAAGTCAGAACTCCAACTATAAAGCTACCTACCTGTGTGAATCTGTTGGTAGATCTGATCTCGAATCGTTTAATGACCCAAACGATTCATCCCCCATGTGCTTTTCATCTGAATAACCAAATAAAGCGGTCATTTTGTGAATCCAGAATCTTGGAGGTGGTTTGTCATGGTCAGCCCATTCGTAGTCTCCACCAGGATTTCGGAAACAATGGATAAAATTGCAAGCAGAACCACGAGAACAAGTCTGTAAAATAGATGAGAATCATGAAACAGAGATAAGCAAGAAGTAGGAATCTCAGATTAAGAACCAGATGAAGAGTCATACTTTAAGCCTGGACTTCATGTACTCCCCACATATGGCAACTTTCCATCTTGAGATGTTGACAAACTCGCAGTTCACCTGAGAGGATGTGCAATTATCATGGATATAAATGTCAGTTAGCTGAAAGTACCAGAAATCAAGCCTCAGCGTACACATCAGCAGAGTATCAAAATTCTTCCGAACTTCTTTTCTACATAATACGAAGACTATAATTAACCAGTAGATATGAACAAAAATTGCCACAGAACGCAAAGGTGAAACTTCTGACATAACGTCATACACAAAGGCTAAGTTAACTGAAACCTAGAAACAAACAGTGAGGAGGAAAGTAGAATGTGTTCTACCAAGGTATAACAAGCTAGTGCCAATATGACAGGAAGTCACTAGACCAATTCGTTAATCACATTTTTCAATGAAAGGAAGTGGGAAAGGTCTCCAGACTAACAGTGTACCTGTTTACCAGCAAAGTATCGACCATTAATGGACTGGTAAGCAAGAATAGCTGATTCTAATGATCTGTAGTGTACGTATACATTGCCCTTCAAGTGGAATGAGCCATTTCTACACACCTGAAATGGATATAAATTTTGTTTTTGAAAAAAAAAAAGAGTATTAGAAAAGGTTGGAAGACAACACATATCTACCAACAAGTTTTATTCTCAGACACAGGGTTATATTTAGTCATCTGATGATGAGCAAAGATGCCGGGAACCACTAATTTTCAAAATGGCTTGCCTAGTGTGGCTTGCAGGTTCAAGAACTTACATTTACATTTAGTATAAAATGAATCTATGGCTGATAATGGAAAAAAAATAAGAGGGGTAAGAGGAAAAGGCAAAGAGGGAGCAGAATAGAACCAACAAACCTTGAAATTAATAAGTTCTCCATACTTTTGAAACTCTGTATGAACATCTTCATAAAATTCTTCATAACAATGTTCAGCCTCCTCATCTGTATACTGCAACGAAGCCAGGAAAAAAGAAAGAGAGTAAACTTAAAGTAAGTGACTAAAAGCAAGGAAACCAGGTGAATATAATGCATGTGATGTCCACTACTTTTATAATCAAGCATACCAGGATAGCTACAGCCTTACTAAATTATAACTGCATTAGTTTCTGTTCAGATAATACTAGCTGAAAGCAGCCAGCACGTATGAAGAACACTATTCTGTTCTTGATTCAGGAAAAATCAAGCAATTCCGAGGTATTAAGTAGCAAATCGGATGAATCATTTGTTACATACCACTCACTCCCACGAGCAAATTAGAAAACACTTAAAGAACAAGATATGAAACAGTGACAAACAACCTACAGTCTCAGGTACTGCTATCAAGGCAAGAGAGGGCACAGATAGAAGGCCACAATTTCTGTGATCGAGATAACAATCACATAATAACTAATCTATCAATCAGGTAGGATACAAAGAAGTGAAGCGCAACACCAACCCCGCCCAGGTTATAATCATGCACCTCCACTGAAGGGAAACCAACAATGTCTGATGTAAGTTAAAGAAGAGGTAACAAGGATTAAAAAAAAAAAAAAATAGCATAATTCTGTAGATTCAAGAGCACACAGCAAAACAAAACTGAAAAGTGGCAAAGGAACTGTGGTAATGTAAATTTAGATAATGAAAGCCGAGAGTAATAGAGAAGAACTAATATTATCAGGATACAAGCATCACAAGTTGACAGCGGTTACAGACCTCAAGCCCCTCATCCTGTTCCCAAGCAATACCAGGACCATTATACATGTTCTTCATAAGTAGTGTGCACGATTTACTAGGGTAGAAATGAACTCTGCTACAACGCGGGCCAAATCGACAAGCTCCAGTTTTCAAATGGAAAGGACAATGAGCTTTATCCTGGCGATTGAGAGAATAACAACAAAACAAAGTTACTAAAAGAACATAAGAATGATAGCTAAAACTAATGCCATCTCAATCAAGGCATACAAGAACCACCTGCTCAGTTCCAAAGTTGGGTACTTCTAGTGCAACATTCTCCAAAATCTGTTGCGCAGAACTAACATTCTGATAGCTGGCACAAGCTTCAGTTCCCGGAGGTAGAGGATTTGATGTAGGCCTATCAGAAATCTGCAAAACAAACTCCACATTGGAACTCTAGAAAAAAATCAAAACACTGAAGATGGCATGTTCACCTAGATGATGGTTTACCTCGTTTCCATCCACCTGAACGACGGGCTTCTTTGGAACCCTCACTTTGTTCTTTCTGAGAATGATCTCATTTCCCTGGAATATAATTTCTGGAGGCCCTTCTTCGATATATTCATATTCACCATCCTCATCCTCGCCACACTCATCGTTCCCACTAGCCTGCCAAAAGAAGCAAAAGGGGATGCAATTTAAACTTAAGATCTCCTACATGAGTTCAGCAGCAATCAAAGTGGGCTCGAGATAGCGTCAATAAGATATGAGAACCCTAACAAATCCTAGTTGATTCTCAAGACTTTTGTATTCCCTCAAAGTTCCTCAGTTAACAGCCACGCGATGATGAATTTAACAAAAAAAAAAAAAAAAAAAGTAATTTAACAAAAAAAAGTAAGCAATACCTCAAGCTTTCGCAACTCGTCTAGATCCTTCCAACGCCTCTCTTCCTCTTCTCGCTTCGCTTCTTCTTCCTCTTCTTTCTTCCTCTTAATCTCCATAGCCTCTCTCCAAGCTCTCTCACTCTCCTCGAACTCCTTCAACTCCTTCTCTCTCATCCGCGCCTCCTCTTCCTCAATCGCCTTCAGCCTCTCCTGTTCCGCCGGATCGTTTAACTTAGCCTCGGCCTCCTCTCTCTCCTTCTCCGCTATCTCTTTCCTCACCTGCTTCCTCTTCAATTTCTTCATGGTTTTCCGCTTCTCCTTACGACTCATCTCCGCCGCTTTCTGTTTACTCTCTTCAAAACCTTCCCTATCTCCCGCCGCTTCTTCGTGTCCTTCTCCTTCTTCCTTTTCGTTTTTCTGCTCCATTTTTTTTCCCGGCAGCACTAGTCTCTCTTTGTTCACGGTGGTGGAAATTTTTAATTTAGAGGTGCAAAATCGGTTAGCTTGAACCGAAACTGTATTGCAAAAAAAACACAAAATTGGATCAAGCTATACCAAACCGGAAAACCCTAGTTGGTTCACCTATTGACCTCGGAGACTCCAGATTGCTGGTGGTCGGAGCTTTTGAAATTAGAGAACTTTCACCGTCATTTGGGGTAAAGCCGATTGAAAATCTCGCCAGTGTCACACTTTTGATTAGTGACTTTTTCATAAAATTCGAATCTTTCTTCATCTTATAGAGCGAGGATTTCACCGGATGCGAGATACGAACACCCTAATCACACTTAATCCATTGTGAGTAACAAAATGCTTAAATTACTCATCTTTTTGTCTTTGGGTTTCATATACTTTTTGAATTTGCTAACTAATGTCAGCTTTTGTTTTATTGGTTGTGCTTTGTAGATTGCTTAAACTTTTATCCTAATTGCATGCATTGTTCTTCCTTCTCGGATTTCAGTTTTTCTCTGAAGGACGCACTTTATCTTCTCCAACGTTTCTTCAACTCTTCAAACCAGATTAAGCAGATTCACACTGTCCTCTTTACCACCAACGCATTGGTCGCTTCGAGATGGAAGACAAAACTCGTCTACAACACTCTCATTCGATCTTATCTCACTACAGGACAATACAAGACCTCTCTTGCTCTCTTCACCCACATGCTTGCAAGCCAAGTCCGACCAATCAATCTCACTTTCCCTTCTCTGATCAAAGCAGCTTGTTCATCTTTCTCTGTTTCTTGTGGGGTTGCCTTACATGGCCAGACTCTTAAACGCGGTGTTCTATGGGACCCATTTATTCAGACTTCATTTGTTCGATTCTATGGTGAAGTATGCGATTTGAATAGCTCGAGGAAGATGTTTGATGATATTGTAGACCCTTGTGTTGTAGCTTGTAACAGTTGGCTTGACGCTTGCGGAAGAAACGGAGAGATGGATTTTGCTTTCGAATTATTTCAGAGGATGCCTGTAACTGATGTGGTTTCTTGGACTACTGTTATCAATGGGTTTAGTAAGAACGGGTTGCACGCCAAAGCTGTAATGCTTTTCGGTGAGATGATACAGAATCAGCGTTCGGTAATAACACCGAATGAGGCTACTTTCGTTAGTGTTCTTTCTTCGTGTGCTAATTTGGATCGAGGAGGTGTTCACTTGGGGAAGCAAATTCATGGATATGTTATGACGAGAGAGATCATCCTCACTACTTCTTTGGGTACTGCTTTGCTTGATATGTATGGAAAAGCCGGTGACTTGGAGATGGCATTGACCATTTTCCATCAAATTTGTGATAAAAAAGTTTGCGCTTGGAATGCAATAATATCAGCTCTTTCCTCCAATGGTAGACCTAAGAAAGCACTACAGATGTTTGAGATGATGAAATCAACTAACGTGCATCCAAATGGGATTACTCTACTTGCAGTACTCACGGCCTGTGCTCGATCTAAACTTGTGGACTTAGGTATCCAGTTGTTCTCTTCCATATGTAGCGAGTACAAAATCATTCCAACGTCAGAGCATTACGGTTGCATTGTTGATCTCATAGGCAGAGCTGGACTATTGGTTGACGCAGTTAATTTCATAAGAAGTTTGCCATTCGAGCCTGATGCTTCTGTTCTCGGAGCTCTTTTGGGCGCTTGCAAGATTCATGAAAATGCTGAATTAGGAAATAAAGTAGGTAAACAGCTTATCGGACTGCAACCTCAACACTGTGGCCAGTATGTGGCATTGTCGACGTTAAATGCTTTGGATAGCAATTGGTCAGAAGCAGAACAGGTGAGGAAAGCCATGACAGAAGCTGGAATTCGGAAAATACCTGCTTACAGTGTGCTTTCTTAAGGCTTAAAAAGTAAGAAGTCCACCCATATGAGCTTCCTATAAAATTCGTTGGTAAAGAAGATTAAGAACTTATTTGAAAACTCATGTCAGCACATCAGCTTCCACCAAGAACTCTCTTAGCCTTGGCGGGAACAAGATCTCAAAGTAGGCTTTGATGTCTCCTCTTTTCAAAGGTTCATTTACTGTTTGAGATCACAATCTCCTGACTTGGTTTTACGATACCCAGAACCGGGACTGTTAGGTTCCTCCTGTCCAGAGTTGTGTCGCTAATGGTTAAAGCATCTATAAGAGAGACTTCCTTCTTGAAAATCAGATGAGGTAAAAATAACTACATTTACTTTTTTTTCATAGATGTTGCACGAAAGATAAACAATTTTTTTCAAAATATTCAATAGGTGAAATAGCCTGATTTTCCGGAGGCAGCCAAATCTGAGTTGGTCCTTGCAAAGGAGGGCCTATCTCCTTCACTGAGATTGCTTTTTCTTACTCCGGAGGCCAGATCTCCAACACGTTTTTTCTTGATATAATAAACCGGTATATCTCCGACACGATTCATCTTCTTAAACCAATGACCGATGGTCTCAACTCCAAGATAGGAAAAGAGTACCGTCAATGATCCACCGGCAACAGAGACAATGACAGGAAACAACCATCGTGTTCCGTGTGATTGTGGTATGGTCACCCAAGATGCTGCAACATAAGCCGTCGCCATGAACCCTACAGAAACCCACATCATCCTGTGTGTGGCCACCAATAATCTTTTTAAGGGTTTTCTCTTGTAAGGTATGATGCTAACGAGAAGAATAACGATGCACAACGACGTGAACAGTGCTATGTTGTTGCATATTGCAAAGACTTTGAACGCTGCTGTATGGCCTACAGTCGATTTCCCTCTCCATGGCTCATCTTGGTAGACGCCGCCGGGAGGGTTTATCCCACCGGCATAAGAAACTGAAGCAATCAGGACTGCCACAATCGCGATCGTATTTCTTGCATTTTGTAAGGCTTCTATATGCATCTCATTTTCCATGCTCTTACGACCTCTTTCTGCCTCCCCTTTCTTGCTTCTCTTTATCTCTGCTATCTCTGATGTTTTTGTTTCGATTAGCTCCAGCAACCGTATTACCTCATTCATTTCAGAGCTTTTGCAGCTCTCTAAAGTGTTAATTTGTTCCTGGGATCGTTTATGGAATGAATCGGACTTGGAGTGGCCATCATGCACTTCAGTGTTCTTAGATTCCAGCTCGGTATCGAACCTCAGCCAGCTTGATAACAACTCAAAGTCTTCCGCTTCTCGAGGGAGAAGGTGAGAAGCTGTGAAACCCATCTTGTTCTTGTAGCTGATGTCCACTATCTTTTGACCAACAATGTACCGTATCAGCTGCCATTTATACAGTAGGGATATGTCAGAGGATATGCCACAAAATCCAAGAAACTCTGAAGCAAAAATTGAATCATATCCCTGCTGACATGCTCATGAACCATGGTTCATTTGTTTCTCATTATATGAGATTACTTACCATCCTACAGTCCATATGGGGTTTCTAACAGAGTATATCGCAAGTCAAATTATGTAAGTAAAAAGTGCTTTGGGTTTATTAAGGGGAAAACGACAAAGAAAAGTAGGAAAAACTACTAACCGGAGCACAGCAAGCCATGGAGGCAGCAATATGTAAAACAGTGTTGCCATTTTCATCTGTTTGCTGCAAAAGAACTTGGCTGTTAATGCCCACCCTCTCCGCCATAAAAACGAAGGCATCTATGTTTTTGTTCCGTGCGGCGAGATGAAAGACTGTCTCCTTTGATGGCGTGAGAAAGCCAAAAGACAACGGAGCCTTTTCCAGGAACTCCTCCAGGATTACAACCGAGCCTCTGAGAACAGCCAGATGCAGAGGTGATAAACCGTTGGTGTTGAGAGCTTCTTCTAGTCTTTGATCGAGGCCTAACAATATACTTGTCAGTTCGAAATCTCCTCTATCACAGGCATGATGCAGAAGCGTTGATAGCGACCCACCTTCAACCACCCAAGCTTCTTCCCTAGCTAGGTCTGGGAATCTCTCTAGTATAATTCCGGCAATACCTGACAATAATCCAAACACACTAATGAGCCACTGGATTTATGCAAAGATAATGGAAGAAATTTGAGCCAGCAAAGACACTTGAAACTTACAAGTGGATCCACTTGATAGGGCAAATTTGAGTTCATCAAGGCCGATTAATTGAGTCTTTTCCGCAACGAGTCTGGCAGCCTCCATGGAAATGCTGCGGCAAGCTAGCTGGAGGGGTGTTTGGTTGGTATTGTTGCGTGCGGAACAAGCTTCTAATCCAAACTCTAACATGGTCATAACTATGCTTACGTCTCCAAGGAGAGCAGCGAGATGCAACGGTGTGTTTCCGTATCTGTTTCGGGAATAGAGGAGGGAAGGTCGGAGCTCAATAATCTTTGAGACGAGTTCTCCATGTCCATGCCTGGCAGCCGTGTGCAACACAGTGTTGCCCTGTTGTTCATCGCTTCTCTCCTCCAGCCACGAATCTCTCTCTGCCACCAGACCCAGAAAAGCTGGAACGTCGTTTTGCAGAACCGCTTGGAAGATCGGCTGCATCTTTTCTCAAGTAAATTCTTACCTTTGAGAGGGAGATCCCAAGTCTTTGTTATAATAACTAGCGACTGTAGACCACAAAGAGTTTGGAAATTTACGATAAGAAAACGAAAACAAAAGAAGAGTTGACTCCGCCATTTACTTCAATTTTTCATTTAACACTGGTGGTTGTAAGGTATCTTCTATTGAATTTTCAATTTTCTTGATAATAGCCATACACTAAAACGCGGTTAAGCCATGGCACTTGTTCCTGCTTCCTACGTTCGTGAGCAATTTTCTTTAGCTTTCCCACAAGATAACAAGTGAAGACTGTGACAGGACTAAATCCAACACTAATATTTATGTGAACAAAACAAATGTAATTTGTAACAAGATACTTTCTAGGAAATTCTTGACGAACTTGTTTCCAATCTTTCCCTTTTTCTTCGAAATTGTTCCCAACCTTTCCCTATTTTCTGAATCCTAAATATATGCAAATATATATATTTTCGTACTTTTGAAGGTTCTATCTCTCCGCTTTTCAGAAAAATTTACTTTGTCTTTGTTCCTCTTTCACCATCAGGCATTAACACACATCAGAGTCAAATAGGCCAAGTTCTGACTTCAACAACCATCAGTTCTGCCCGGATATCCACAGCCTCATCCGATTCGGGTTTTTGTTTTATTTCATAATAACACATAAAAGTTTACAAAAAGAAAAAGAAAAGGAAAAGAAAAACTCAAATGTATGTACACTGAATTGGCTAGCAGCTTTCTGTAGAATCCGTTGTTAAAGAAGATCAAGTGCTTACTTGGACACTAAATGTAAACTCATCAGCTTCCACCAAGGACTCTCTTGAGGTCATTCTTCTGTTCTGACGTTAGCCTTGACGGGAACAAGATCTCGAAACTGACTCTGAGGTCTCCTCTTTTCAAAGGGTCTTTAGTAGGCATTCCTTCATTTGGGATCACAATCTCCTGACCCGGTTTTACAATATCGAGAACGGGGATTGTTAGGTTCCTCCCGTCCAGAGTCGTTACGCTAACGGTGAGACCAGTTAAAGCATCTATAAGAGAGACTTTCTTCTCCACAATCAGATCGTTACCGTCTCTTTTGAATACCGAATGCGGTTTCTCGTCTACCACGAATATGAGATCTGCGGGAGTGACACCAGGTTCTTGGTTGCCTTTCTCCGGGAAAGTGATCTTTGTGCCTCTCTTCCAACCTGGTTTGATGTCTATCTTCAAGATCTCTTGGACTGTCTTTGGCTTTCTGTAATAAATAATATATCATCAGAAAGACAAAATCAAAGCTCATATTTGGTCCACCAAAAGATCAGTCACAGAGAAGATCAGTTCTGCAGAACCTAGCAGCTACAAAATCTTACTGGGGAAAAAGATCATCAAACAATGTGAATGTAGCTTATCAGGAAGATCATGAGACAATGTAAGAAAACATCATCAACTGGATCACACGAGAAAAAGTAATAGCAAAATCCAATCATTCACTTTACTGTAATCAGTGACTAACGAGATCGGTCAAATGCATTCATGAGATCAGGGAATAAGAGGAAACTGACCCAAAATCATCAGGAACAACGCGAGAAATTCGCATCTTCTTCTTGGCACCTTTGTAGAGCTCCTCCAGTGTGCAAGCCAATTTACTCTCAATAGCCGGCGCCTTCCTATTCGCCGGCGGAGGCGTCTTTTTGTTCGTCGGCGGCGTCTTTCTATTAGCCTGGCTCCCTGCTTCTGCACTTCTAAATCTCCGGCCAACACCATCGGCGCCATCTCCACGTGTTCTTCCGCTACTCCCTCCGCCAAAAGCATCACCAGATTCGCCGAAAAACTCCGCGAAGATATCTTCAGCATCACGCGGATAGTACCGAAACTCAGAGTGACTGGAGGAGTAGCTCCGCTGCTGCTGCGCCGCCGTCTCCGCCGCAGTAGGTAAATCGGTGGATTTAAGACCTTCTTCTCCGTACTGATCGTAGATCTGACGTCTCTGAGGATCGCTCAAGACGTCGTAAGCTTCAGAGATCTGCTTGAACTTAGCTTCAGCTTCTTTCTTGCTGGTAGGGTTTTTGTCAGGGTGCCATTTCATAGCCATTCTACGGTAAGACTTCTTGAGATCATCTTCGTTAGCGTTTCGATTCACCTTCAGCACATTGTAGTAATCGACCCCCATTGATCCCCTCCCCCCCAAACAACAACAAAAAAAAAGTCAAAACGACAAAATCGAAATCGAAATTGCGTAGAGAAAACTTGGGATCTTCGTCAGAGATTGCAGACGAAGAAGAAGAAGAATCGGATTCGAGATTTGGTATTTTGGGGAGTGAAATCTGAAATGGGAAGAGAAGGCGTGAGATGAAAAAGGAAACCAAGAGTGGAGTGCGTGTAAGGTAGTAGAAGAACATGACAATGGAGAATGACAAAATATTCTTAATGGAGCCACGTGGCATTTATTGCCACTTATCTTTAACTTCATCTTTTATTTGGTGGTGAATGTGGTAAAAAAAGAAATAGAAAGTGATCACTTTCAATTTCTTTTTTTTCTATTAGACAAAAATTCTCTTGATAGCTTAAATGGAATTTTACATACAGTTTGTATTCTTTTTAAACTAATTAAACGTAAAGCAACCATTTTTAGTTTCCTACTTAAGTTAAACGAGAAAGAATTATTTCTTTATTTAGCCGACAAACAAAAAATAAAACAGATACAATAATTAAACCGACCATACCACTTAATCTAGAGTATTAATTGTGTATAAAAACTAAGTTTGGTTAGAAGTTAGAACATTGACCAAGTGGTTTTGATGATTCACAGAAAAAAAAAAAAACTCAAATGTTATGGCGAAGTACAGCTTCAGAAATATCCTTACCATATGACAATCCATGTTTTATCTGTTTAGGAGACTCATGTAAAATATGATCACAAGTAATTTAGCTGAGCTTAATCTCAAATTTTATTTATCATTTCAGTACAACATAACTTATCTTAGTAAACCCATTACATTCTTCCCCACTAACATATTTGACTTGCATCCTAGTAAACCAGTTTCATATGACTACAGTCAATTTGTTCAATCTCAGTCCCCAAATACACATATTTAAGAGGATCCACATCCTTGACTTCAGGCTTGCGGCTTAGGAAAGAGCTTCCTTGCGAATTCAGCGAGCTTGGTAATCTCTGGCATAATAGGTTTCACAGAGGGATCATTACAGAACTGATCTGCCCATTTGGACAGAGAAGGAGTCTTGATCTCATCAAGAAATTTATGACCCGCATCCAACTCTACGACTCTCAGCCAACCCAAGAAGCTCCCAAAGGCAATGTCGAGGTAACCGATATGGTCAGTACCGTTGAAGAAGGGTTTTCCTTTGCTGCAATCCACGAATGCTTTCTCAAGAAGCTCAGTCCTTTCTTCGACTTCAGCTATGGCTACTTTCTTATCTGCTTCTCCTCGAGCTGTTAGGATACTTCTCAGAGAGATAAACCACTTTTATACATATCCAATTAAGACAACATACAAGATTTTCAGATTAGCTAATACCACCATGTATACATATCTCAGTATAGTCTTTGTAAATCAAAGTTAAAACAGCAAGTGAAGAAGAAGAAACTATGAACCTTGTCGTCTATGTAGGCAGCCCAGAAACGAGCGATGGCCTTGTCGTATGGATGGGACGGGAGAATGGACGGCTGAGATGATGAGTTCCAAGCCTCGTCGATGTACTGAACGATGATGTTGGACTCGCAAACCGGTTTGTCAGCGTGAATCAGCACCGGCATCTTCTTGTGAACCGGGTTAGATTTGAGGAGCAATTCGCTCTTTGAACCGAACGTCTCCTGGAGGAATTCGTAGCTAATAGATTTGAGGTGGAGAGCGATCATCGCCCTCATGACGTAAACACTCGCCCATGAGCCGATCAGCTTCACTTCATCGGCCGCCATATTTTACCGGAGATTATGAATGAACCGTGAAGCGGGGAGAGAGAGAGAGTGAGAGGCTAAAATTTGATGGTGAGAAAGCTAAAGTGGTTCGGTTTGAAGCAGAGGGTCTAGGTAATGGATAATGAAAAACCACGAACGTATTATTGGGCTTATTTAAAAACTTTTTATAAACACTACTCTTGTAATAGGCCCCTTAATGGGCTTTCGTTTTTATGCAAAGTCAGGCAGGCATAAAACATGTCCGTCCATTCTCTCGCTCTCCCTCGGTGATTTGATTTTTGGTTAGGTGAGGCTGTAACAGCGGTTTTTTGGGACATCAATATGTGTCCCATCTCCCGGGGATCTGATGCTCGTTGGGTCCGTCCGTCTATTAAACCTTTTATGGGGGATACTTGGCGTACTAATAGGCCTCCATCCTGAGTGGGCTCTATTCCAATGGAATCTCTCTCACTAACCTCCTCTGTTAATATCAGCCTCCTGGTTTTCCCCAGTTTGCTTCCTTGGTTTTACTTTCCAAGGCTTTGAAAATATAACCAAGCATCTCCAAACTAGTGGACATAAACAGAAGGTAATCAAGCATCCTAGCCAAACCGGACGGACTTATTGTATCAATATATTTTGTCGTTGCCTCTTACCACGAGTAGTTTCCCTTTCTCATTTCTAGGTTTGTTTGCCTAATTTGACCTCGTGTGCATTTTTTTTCAAGAAGCAGAGGTTGAACCGTTTGCCTAGCGTGCTCCCTACGTACCATAGTGACGAATCAACCAAAGGCAGGTTTTAACAGCTGTGATAACGTTAGGATTTTTAATGTTTAGAATTCTGGGGTTTTCTTAATGACCTAGCGAAGAGAGACTCGGAGGACTCAAGTTCAAAAACATAAAGCAATTTATAAAACAGTACCACTCTTAAATTATTCTTACAAGATCTCAACCCACAAATAAAAAACCTAGTTCACCAGCCAACTTAGGCCTGCGGCTTGGCAAAGATCTTCTTTGCGAATTCAGCTAGCTTTGCGGTCTCGGGCATGACAGGTTTTACTGCGGGATCGTTGCAGAAATGATCAGCCCATTTACACAAAGAAGGTGTCTTGGCCTCATCAAGAAGTTTATAGCTAGCTGCTAACTCGGTGACTCTCAACCAAGCCAAGAAGCTCCCGAGGGAAATGTCAAGGTAACCGATGTGGTCACCGTTGAAGAACGGTTTTCCTTTGCTGCAGTCGATGAAGGCCTTCTCCAGAAGCGCGTTCCCTTCCTCAAATTCTGCTATCACAGCTTTCTTCTCTTCTTCTCCTTCAGCTTTTAGGAAATTTCTTAGAGCGACGAACCACTTCATTAGTGTCGAACATTGAAAATAAAAGATTAGCTTAACAATGTCAGGACAATGTAATACATAACAAAACATCTATTTTAACTATAGTAATTACTAATTAGTTTATTGAGTTCTTGAAACTGTGTGTTTCCGTTTATATTTGCAGTTGTGTGTTTTCATATTCAAAATTAAAATTAGACTAATTAATGCTAACTTTTGAGTAAATGTAATATATATCTTGCTTTGCAAACTCTGCACAACAAACCCTAGAGATCAAATTAGACAAAATAATGATAAGCAAGTGAAAGACACCTTTTCGTCGATGTAAGCAGCCCAGAACCGAGCCATTGCCCGGTCGTAAGGAAGAGAAGGGAGAAGGGAAGGTCCAGATGAGCTCCAAGTCTCATCGATATACTCAACGATGATGTTGGATTCACAGACTGGCTTATCAGCGTGAAGCAGAACAGGGATCTTCTTGTGGACCGGGTTTGACTTAAGAAGCAACTCGCTCTTAGACCCAAAGGTCTCTTGGAGGAACTCGTAGGGGACAGACTTGAGGTTTAGAGCAACCCTTGGTCTCATCACGAAGGGACTCGCCCATGCACCGATCAGCTTCACTTCGCCGCTTGCCATTTTATCCGAAACAGAGAGCTTTGGTGCGTGTGAATGTGTGAGGAAAGAAAGTAAAATGGGGTGTGAAACGTTGATGCGCTTACCTATGTTAGATCGGTGTGGCATATATGGAAGGAAAGAGGGGTAGGTAAATTTGATGGCGGTGATAGATGATAGCCAAAGAAGACCAATTAGAGCTTGACGCGTGTATTAAACGGGTGGGAAAGCTGAAATGTTGGTCCATCACTTTATTGTGGTCGACGAGACGGCACTTGTATGTTTGTGGCTAACAATTGAAACCATTCAGCTCCGGCAATTGCTACTATTAATCATCTTCACTTGTTTATGATTTGTATTTCATGTTTAAGACATTTGTATTATCTCAAGTTAATACCTATGTTTCCAACGATTCACGATGTGATGTTTTTTTTTTTTTTTTTGCCAGGTTAAGTGATATTACATGAAAGAAGTGAAACTATTAAATGATGATTACATCTCAGGGAAGAAAAACACAAAACATGTCATGCATCACAGGACCACACGATATGTAAACATTGAATTGTAGTCACGGGAAAAAAAAAAACCAAAATAATGGTCGTCCCAATTTGTTTTCTTACGCTTTAAACTCATTGTTTCCACTCAAATGATCTGATGGAATATAAACATATTCTGTTACAATCTCTAGTTATTCTCGTCTATATATATATTGTTTCGTATATCCCATATAATGTGGAACTGCTTGTAACCTCTTTGGCTATTTAAAGTCATGTACATCAATGTATTATTCTATGGAAAATCATTCTGATAACATTATCTGAAATGCATGCATTAAGAATTAAAATAGTTAACGGCTATCGTCTAATGTTGTGTATGTAATCAAATGGTACATGCATACAGATGGAACGAAAAACATAACTAGTGGTAGGTAGATCTACCTAGGTCCCTCCAAATTAAAAAGAGATTAATACATTTTATTTATGAGGGAGAGACGTCGATTCCTTTAAATGTACGGTGGATCACATGTCGACCCCTAGCTGAGGAAGACTACAGGCCCAAAAGGTAACTGAAACTTCTTCGGAAGAAGAAAAAACCAATTAAGAACATGTAAATAATATTAATATTATACGATTCTTGACGAAATGGGAACTCTTCATGAGAAAGATCATATATACAAGTTGTGTAACTCAGCCAAGTTGTTGATTCTTTTAAATGGTTCTCTGGTTTTGAAATTATGGGTTTTGGGATACCTAGTGCTGTAAAGTTTCTAGTGGATGTGTAATTCCTTGTTATTTTTTTATTTTTTTTCCTTTCATTCCGATCATTTATATATCTCATCCTTATAATTCACATCCACAGAAACTTTAATATATATTTTTTCCAAACAAGTATGACATCACATGATTAAACTATGTTTAACTCTTATTTACATTTTATGATAGTGTATTATTTTTAGTTATTCTTTTTCTTGTTTTTTTACATCTTTTTAGTTATTCTATTTTTAGTTTTTTACAAACCTGTTCATTTATACTAGTTTTTAAGTTCTATAAATTTAAATTTTCCTAATAAACATTAAAATAGTGCCTTTGTAAGACGCATTATATATCTCTCACGAGTTAATTATAAATACAAATACATTACGCATACAATGAATTAAAAAAAAAAAACTAAAGTTGAGAATTTTAGTAGCAACTTTAGTTAGCCTTTAGGTTTCTTTACGATATTCTCTTGAATCAATTCCCTTATCCTGCCCCGTTTCCTTGGTTGGGTGGGGGACTTTAGTGTGAGTGGCCACTTAACACTAATGATGTTCTCTTTGCAATATTATGCCTTATTTCCTGGTGAGTTCGGGACACCTAAAGGCACATTTTGTCTAAATGATATACTTTCTTAAACATATTTTTCTATGCCCATACTTTCCAATTTCTTAATAGATTCGTATCACCCCTTTCTCAAAGAGCCAACTGAACCATCAATTTCACAAACTTCATTGAATCATCAATGTCACGAACTTTTTTCGATCATTATTCAAGTTATACAAGCCAGTGAGAAATATCTATATCCTCGTAAAATGATTTTCATAGTATTCAATTTTTAATTTTTTTTTTAAAGAGAGCTTTAAGAAAAAAAGAAAAGAGAGATTATTGAGACATTTGCATTCTCCAAATTTTGAATGTCGTGATAAATAAAATTTATGTGTTTGCACATATATAAAAAGAAAAATTGTTTCTGCAAGTCATGATCTGATGTTGTAATCCGTCATATGGTGTATACATAGACCCCAACCAAAAGAATCTGCATATCATTAAAGAACAAATTAATTAAACAATAACCAAAATAATCTAAGATTTAATTTAACAAAAAAAAAAACAAAAAAAAGCTAGGGAACTATATTTATATGTACAATTTAATATTCTTATATTGGGGAAACATTTCAATATATGTACATAGATATGAAACTTAGTATTCCTCAATCCTCATTGCATCTATATTACATTGATCACACACTCAAATCATCTTGTGCTTAACTATCACTCTTGCTCTAACAAGCAAATGAGTTTCTTACTCTTTTTCTTCTTCCTCCTCCTTTCTAATTCTTCTCATGTCTCCTCACAAGCCTGCCAGAAAACATGCGGGCAAATACCCATCAAGTACCCGCTCGGAACCGGGGCAGGTTGCGGTGACCCACGTTTCACACGTTACATCACGTGCGACCCGGACCAACAGACGTTGACGCTCACCACTCACACGGGCTGCTACCCTATCACTTCCGTCGACTATGCCAAGCAAGAGATCTACGTCACCGACCCTTCCATGTCCACGTGTGCATGTACCCGACCCAGCCACGGTTTCGGCTTGGATTGGGACGCTCCGTTTTCTTTCCACGACGACACCGTTTTCACGCTCCTTGACTGCTCTCCAGACGAATCCCCTGTTTTCACTCCGTTAAGTAACGGCACCGGGCCTGTCTCCCTCTGTGACCGTCAAAGCTCCTCCATTTGCACCTTCTTGTACTCCAATTGCAGGTAACCCCCAAATTATAAATTCAAATTCAACCGAACTAATTAGTTCTATCTAAAGCCGGTTTGTTACTTAACCCTGGTGGTTTGGCAGGGCCATAAGCCTTATAAACCTTCAAGTATCGACGTGTTGCGTCTACGTGCCTCTAGACCTCGGACCATCGTTCGAAATGGATCTGAAGAAACTCCGATGCTCGTCTTACTCCGGTTTCTACAATCTTGGTCCGGGACAAGAATCTCACCCGGAGAACTGGAACTACGGAATCGCTCTCAAGTACAAGTTCAACGTTTTCGATGAGTACCCTGGCGTCTGTGGTGGCTGCGAGCGTAGTAACGGTGCTTGTGGCTTCAACACTCAGACAAGCTCCTTCGTTTGCAACTGTCCCGGTGGGATCAATACTACGTCGGACTGCTTCTTTCTTTATAACTCTGCTTCTACTTTTGTTCCTTGGCTCTCAAGTAAGCTCCACTTTCTCACTTGTTTACTCTCTATAGTCAAATTATGAACTCTGCTATAACATCTATGATCTTCTTAATTGAATTTTCAGTGTACATTTAATCATGTATTTAAGAGTATATTGATTGGTCTTATATAAAAGTGTGTTTTTATTGTTGTTGGTAAAGCAGGAGAATGGGTAGTGTACCCTTTATCATGGGTCGTTGTTTGGATGGTGATGAGTCTGCGTTAAAGGTTTTCGAGTTAGTCAATTCAATCGGAGAGCGAGCATCAAGGTCCAAGGATGGAGTGGTTCGAAGAGAAAGCTTAATAGATCGAATATTAGCTTCTTCTTTCTAAAACTAGCTTTGTGATATCATATAGAGCATAAGATTCTCTATATATTGCTTCTCATATTATTCAAGTCACCATTTTATCTTACATATTTGCTTTTTTCTACACTTTCCAACTCATAAGGAATCACCTTACTATATTAATGTAATTCCCAACACTTGCAAATTAAGAACTAGCTTGTTCATATTTTGAAGTTTAAGTAAATTAAAATAATTTACAACTGAATAGCATAAAATAAGGAGGATCCATCTAATAATAAGTTTGACCAAAGATTGTATAAGGAAACTGAGGCCCACAGGCCCAGTAATGGCAAGGACGTGGGGAAACAGTGTAATGCAGTTCGTTACTATGATCCCACCAAGTCCTCCTCGTCGTCCTCCTGCATCCTGGACACAAATTTGCCGCCTTCTCATTAGGCATTCACAACCTCTGCTCTGATTATCCTTTCCAACATTCGATTAATCTCATTTGGGTAGTGGATCTGGAGAATTTTGGAAAATGGAAGCGAGAGCAAGAGGATCAACGTCGTCTAGCATCGGCAATTCCGCTGAACTCGAAGGGAATCTGACACTCAGTGATCGTCTTAAGGTTTTCAAAGGCTCTACTTTCGATCCCGAAGCTTATGTCACCTCTAAATGCCAGCGTATGAACGAAAAGGTCTTTTCTTTTTTTTCTCATCATCTCCCTTTTTCAAACTACCAAAATCATTGCTTTCATAAGTTTGTACTATGTATGTTATCATCATCATAAGGTTCCTTTCATTCATTGTCCATCACGAAAAGATAAAGTAAGGTCGTAATTGGTTCAAGACGATGGTGATGATGTACATTGTGTGATTTTTTCTTTATTGTATCAGGATTGATCTCTTAATTTGTTCCTACATTGTCATGTCTGTAGCCTAGCTTAGCTCTCCAAGTGTTTTTCAAAATGGTTGAATCATAATTGGATACTATTCTATAATATTGGTGGGTGTTTTTTGATTTACAGGAGACAAGGCATTTGTCTTCTTACCTCGTTGAATTAAAGAAAGCTTCTGCTGAAGAGATGCGTAAGAGCGTCTATGCAAACTACGCTGCTTTTATTAAGTGTGTCTTGTCTTCTTATCATTTTTTTGTGGATTAGTTGCGGTTTTCTTGTAATTTGGCTTCTTCATGTTCTTGATCATGTGCAGGACATCTAAGGAGATTTCAGCTCTTGAAGGACAGCTTCTTTCTATGAGAAACCTTCTCTCTGCTCAAGCAGCTCTGGTTCACGGCTTAGCTGATGGCGTTCACATTAGTTCCTTATGTGCTGATGACGCTGACGACTTGAGAGATGAAGATCTATATGACATGGAGAACAAACAGCTCTCGAAAATAGAGACTTGGGTTGTGGAGTTTTTTGATAGACTTGAAGTCCTCTTAGCTGAGAAGAGAGTTGATGAGTCCATGGCTGCTTTAGAAGAAGGACGTCGTGTGGCCATAGAAGCACATGAGAAACGGACGCTCAGCCCCAACACTCTTCTTTCTCTCAACAATGGCATCAAAGAAAAGAGACAGGAGTTGGCTGACCAACTGGCAGAAGCTATCAGCCAGCCTTCTACAAGAGCAGGCGAGCTTAGATCAGCCGTCTTGGCTCTCAAGAAACTCGGTGATGGTTCTCGAGCCCACACATTGCTTCTTAGGTCTTACGAGCGCAGGCTACAAGCCAACATTCAAAGCCTAAGAGCTTCTAACACTTCCTACGGGGTAGCATTTGCTGCTGCCCTCTCTCAGCTTTTTTTCTCTACCATTGCTCAAGCTGCAAGCGACTCTCAAGCTGTTGTTGGAGAGGATCCGGCTTATTCATCAGAGCTTGTGACATGGGCAGTTAAACAAGCAGAGTCGTTTGCTCTTTTACTGAAAAGACATACTTTGGCTTCATCCGCTGCTGCAGGAAGCTTAAGGGTAACCGCAGAGTGCATCCAACTCTGCGCATCCCACTGCTCTTCATTGGAGTCTCGCGGTTTAGCTCTTTCCCCTGTTTTGTTGAAACACTTCAGGCCGGGCGTGGAACAAGCACTGACCGGAAATCTCAAGAGAATTGAACAAAGCAGTGCGGCTTTAGCTGCTTCGGATGATTGGTCACTCTCTTATACACCAACAGGATCACGTGCCTCATCAGCTACCCCCATTGCACCGCATCTCAAGCTTTCTATAAGCGCTCAAAGATTCAACTCCATGGTTCAGGTAATCAACAGAGACGATCATATTTGCTGCTTCATTTTATCTTTCTTCTTGCTATAAGTTTGATGTTTCTGTGGATTTAGGAATTTTTGGAAGATGCTGGACCGCTAGACGAAGCATTACAGTTAGACGGGATTGCACTAGATGGTGTTTTGCAAGTGTTTAACGCATATGTTGATCTCTTGATCAACGCATTACCCGGTTCAGCTGAGAACGAAGAGAATCCAGTTCATAGAATAGTTAAAGTAGCTGAAACTGAGTCCCAACAAACAGCTTTGCTAGTCAATGCACTTCTTTTAGCAGACGAGCTAATCCCACGTTCTGCTTCAAAGATTCTGCCACAAGGTACGAGCCAATCCACTCCAAGAAGAGGTTCCTCAGATAGACAGAACCGACCAGAGCAGAGAGAATGGAAGAAGAAGCTTCAAAGATCAGTGGATCGACTAAGAGATAGCTTCTGCAGACAACATGCACTTGAACTCATCTTCACTGAAGAAGGAGAAGTCCGTCTCAGCTCTGAGATTTATATCGTCATGGACGAAACCACTGAAGAGCCTGAATGGTTTCCTTCACCAATTTTCCAGGTAAAGAAAACATTAAACTTTTAATGTGAAAGCCAAAAAAGCTTCATTCATGAATGCTCTGCTTTTTTCAGGAACTATTTGCGAAATTGACGAGAATAGCATCGATTGTGAGCGATATGTTTGTTGGAAGAGAGAGATTCGCGACGATATTGCTGATGAGACTTACAGAGACAGTGATTCTTTGGATCTCTGATGATCAAAGTTTCTGGGAAGAGATGGAGACAGGAGATAAACCATTGGGTCCACTTGGTCTTCAACAGTTTTATCTAGACATGGAGTTTGTGCTGATCTTTGCCTCACAAGGAAGGTACTTGTCGAGAAACCTTCACCAAGTGATCAAGAACATTATAGCTCGAGCCATCGAAGCAGTTTCAGCCACTGGACTAGACCCTTACAGGTATGCATTTACACGTCATTATAGCATAAACATGTATAAGCATAATGGTTTGATGATAACGATTATTGATGATGGATGATGAAACAGCACGTTGCCAGAGGAAGAGTGGTTTGCGGAAGTAGCTCAGATAGCGATAAAGATGTTGATGGGAAAAGGCAACTTCGGTGGCCACACAGAGAGGGACGTCACTAGCCCCTCTGTTTCCTCTGCTAAATCTTACACGAGTAATTGATTTACTAATCTAATAAGTCAATAATTAACTTCGTTTGACGTAGAATTATTCATTCTTTCGGACAATTATCATTCTTATTCTACTTTTATTAACATAAATGGGAGACAGTACATATAGTTTCAGTTTTGTATCAGAGATTCAAAAACTAGTCTCTTATTATTTTTATAAATAACAAATCTTCTGTCATATTGTATGATACATGTCTATATATATATATAGATAGATACAGATAGAAGGATGGATATAAAAGAAAAAAACATGAGCTAATTTAAGCAACCTTTTTCTGTAAAACTTTAAAATTCAGAGTTGAATCGAAGTTATCCCAAAAAAATCCGACTCTATCTCCTACCTTGAGGTGCCTATCAAAAAGGACAAGAACCCAACCAAGGTTCAGGAAGTATCCCCTCGCATCTTGATGAACACTAACGTCATATGTTTTCTCCGTATCCCAGTCATAAAGTTTCACTTCCACGGGGTTTTTAGCCGCAAGCTTGTTGCTCCATCTCTCGATTATTTCGTCTCGTGTCTCTTTTGTTGGTAATCGAATCATATTATGTGTATCTCTCAGACACAGCGTCTTTGTTATGACCCATGGATCGTATTGAGCAAGTCCCAGTTCAGTCTCGATTTTTACAGGCATTTTGAAGATTTCTTGTTTTGCTTTCGTTTTCGTAAATGGCTCATGGACTCACAGATTATTTATAATGTTCATTAGCTGAGAGGTATGTGGTTTTGTTGTAAAGTTTATGGTAGCATGCGGTCATTAGTTCAAAGGAATATTTATTGATGTTTGCTCGTATTAATTAATAAGGTTTGGATTGCATGCTTATATTTATTAGAAGAAATTGATCGTCTTCTTATCACACCCTTTTTTTCTTTTGGGTTCAAAATCAACACCTTTTATGTTTAGCAACGTACGACAAAAATTCGTAGCTTCTTTTTCTGTTCACAGATGTTCAAGTACTTGGCTCACAAGAAACAGAGCTAGGGCTGTTCTTGTACAACCAAAGTCTCAACTCTTAAAAGAAAACAAAAATCGTTCAAATATAGTAACAATTACCATAACACAAACCGAACCAAACAAAAAGAAATATTAATAAGGAAACAAGAAAAAACTGTAAGAACAACAAATAGGTATAGAAGCACACAACAAATGGAGAAGGGCACTATTTGATACTGCACATTTCCAACATTCCCTACACATTACAGAGCCATTCCAAGAGAGTAATACTGATATGAGACCCTAAACTTCATCATCATCTTCATCGCAGAGCTTATAGGAACTAAAATGCTCCACCCTAAACTTCCACTCGCCTTTCACAGGATCAAATGACACAAACTCAGCTCCTTGTGCCTCAGCTTTCTTCTTAAGCATCGTCTTATACCTCTCAACCCTCTCTCCTTCAGTAAACTGTTTTCCTGTCTTCTTATCAACACATTTTATGTTCAGCAAGGTTACCTCCGCCGGTTTATTCAAACCTTGCCCAACTGCCGGTTTCTTGCTCTCATCCATGTATACAATCACTTCCCTGTTATTGAACTGAACCAGCGATTCCAAGTCTAGCCTACGCACATCTGTCTCTCCCATGAACTTTATGCTACCAAAACCGTGACGTCCAACCACAAAGTCTCTAACCCGCCTGCAATAACCCGGATCCGCTCTTTCCTTAGCTGCTAGTTCCTGGATTCGGGGCTCGGTGAAATAATCAGATTGGCGTAGCTTCGGCATTAGAGCCTCGATTTCCGCACCGTGTTCATAAACGATCGCAACTTCTCCTGCTCTGTGTCCATTTAGTGTTTTGTAGGGACGGTCTTTCTCGCTAGTCTGATCTGAGCATGTTGGGCCATTAGGTTTCTGATTAGCACTGACTGATGGATGATTTCTTTCTCCAGTTGCACCAAGTTCTCCATTACCATTTTCTGTGAATAATGTCTCTCAAATCAGACAGAGAATGATCCAAACATAGCAAAACGTGTCAAAAAATAATACTCACTGTCATGGTTTGTTGCATCAGTGCCCATGTCTCGACCCTTCCCTGAAACTTACCATAAGTATTGTTAAAAAGAGCCAGGAATGGTTTAACTCAGTATCTAGTACCTCCTCATTAGGTAATCATTTCACAGTCCTTCTCACACGCAGAGCAAACAAGTTTCAAAAAAAAACCATGCATGAACAAGAAAATGTGCTCTTATGAGAGTACAAAAGAGTGGACATAAAAAATTCCAACTTAAAAATGCTGGCCTTAGATTTGAATGCTCTCATCTTAACAGAAATAAATTGAAGGAGAGAGTCTCATAAAAGTTTATCTCTACGGAAAACTTAAAGCAGGACTTCATGTAATGCAATCAATAAGCAAAGGAATAGAAAAAAGAGGAAGCATACCATTTTCATGTACTGGAGCACTCGGGCTGGCCTTTGGAAGTGTTGATTTGTCCCTCGAAGACCACTGTTGAGCTGGGCGTATAACTAGGGCTCTAGGGTTCTCCCTTGGAATGAAAAGAGCATCCGCCTTTGGTGTACTTGAGCTTTCCTCGTCATCAGTGAAAAATGGAACCTACAGAGCCATTTTAAGATTTAATCATGAAGAACGAACCCTAGCACCAGAAGTTAGATTGAGTAAAAATAAATTGTGAGTAAAAATTCGCAAAAAGAATCATTGCCTTTGGACCATTCTCGCCAGGACGGTACTTTCTTGCTGGCAATCTGACCCGCCTGTGTAAAAGGTGTCGAGAAGTCAGGAGAGATGATATTCTCACAGGAGCAGGTTTGTCAACAACCTGACAGGAAAAAAAAATGATTTAAGAACCAAGGAATAGTTGAACCAAAAAAAACAACCAGGGAAAAACAATCCACTTCACTATTATGATTAGTAACAAGCTTCAAAGATGCATGTGGAAGAACTGAATGTTTATTAAAGGGAAATGCTGAACAGAGACCATATTGATAAAAAGAAAAATGCACCATATAATAGTTGCAGAAAGTACAGCCGGCTTACAGGCATGCTGGAGATTCCATATTGAATGGAAGGTGAATTTCCACCTTGATTTATTGAAATCTGAGGCATAGCGGGAAGTGTTCCAAATGGGTTTGTAACAGCAACTGGTTGCAAAACAACAGAGTTCAGCGGAGCAGGCCTGTCACAAAAAAAAATTAAAACAAAAAATAAAGCCCCAAGAGCAGCACCACTTCCACAAAATGAAACCAATTCTAAATAAATAAGTTATCCGAAAAGAACAGACAAAAAATTCTTGCAAACAGTTATGTCAAAAAGACCATACGATTGCCCGAAGTTGCCTTGACCAAAAAATCCCAGTCCACCAGCATTTCCAGCTGTATTAGCTTTAGACCATGAATATAAATTATAGAAGAGTTAGCATCCAGAAATAAGATGATAACATCAGTGATTTGGTCGACTGACATACCTGCTTGCGTTTGACCGAAGTTGTTGAAACCAAAACCATTTGATGCTTGACCTGGCTGAGCTGATTGAAAGGGTGTCATACCAGCAGTCTACAGAATAATGCAAAATTGAAAGGCCTAAATTAAAAAAAGAAGGAACTAGGTGCCAAATTCGATTAAGAGATGCAAAAGAACTACTAACTGTGAAGGGAACATGCATCACCAAAAGATATGGGAAAAAAAAACAAGTGTTTAGGCTTAATAGCGAATGTGAAAATTACCATTGTTTGTCCAAATGGAGAGCTGCTAGACGTAGTTAGTGTAGAAGAACTTGAAAACATGTTACCAAATCCAGTGGAAGGTTTATTGAAAATGCTATTTTGGCCAAATGCAGGAGCACTACTCTGTCCGAATTGTCCAAAAGCCGAACCAGTCTGTCCAAATGCAGAACCAGTCTGCCCAGCCGAGGGGGTTGAATTGAATAGAGTAGATGGCTGACTGTTGCCAAATGCCGGAGTTGCCCCCTGACCAGGAGCTGAACCAAAGATTGATGAAGAAGAGCCAAATCCAGGATTGCTTGATGAACCAAATAAAGGTGATGATGTTGTTGTTCCAAAAGCGGAGGATGATCCAAAAACGGATGTGGTGGTTGATGAAGTTGATCCAAAAAGATTGGAGGAAGAGGTTACACCAAAGGGTGAGGAACCAAAATTTGACGTAGCTGTTCCAAAACCCGAACTAGCAATTGTTGGGGTTTGAGGGGCAAAAGGGTTTGTAGATGTTGAGCTCGAAAAAGGGTTTGTTGGATTTGCTGATGTCTGACCAAACGCCGGTGATGGGGAAAAAGGATTTGCCTGAGCAGTTGATATACCAAATCCGGCATTTCCAGGAGACTGGCCAGCAGGTAGTGGTCCACCTGAGGATTAAAGACGTAGGAGAACCCAGATTTTGGTATATAAGGTACAAGAATTTAGTGTTTAGCAGATGTAATACAAGATTTGTTTAATCAGGTGTACCTTTATCTCCTCGTTGGTAATCCTCCCACCTAAGCTCCTCATGGTTTTTATCTTTGTATGCTGGCATGGCAGAAATAGATTCCAACTTTCCAGCAGGCTGTGTACCGCTCCCTGTCTCTGCCTCAACCGTCGGTGAATAAGGCACGGCTCGACTACCCCCTTGTTGACCACCAAAAGGTGATTGACCAAAACCAGAACCCCCAAATGTTGGAGTTGAAGCCTGCGCACCTGGAAAACAAATTATGCAAACATATTTCGTCACCCCTCATTCAAGTGACTAACACAAGAATTAGCAGTTATAATCTTTTACTGAAGGGGACATTTTAAAGGAAGAACCTTGACCTCCAAAGGGAGATGGTGTAGAGCCAAAAGCGCTGCTACCAAATGCTGATGTAGACTGGCCAAAAGCTGGGGAAGAGCCAAAACTAAAGGATGAGGTATTTGATGCACCAAAAGAAGGTGTACTGGATGCCCCAAAGGCAGGAGTACTGGATGCCCCAAAGGCAGGTGTACTGGATGTCCCAAAGGCAGGTGTACTTGATGCACCAAAAGCAGGGGTGCCTGATGCACCAAAAGCAGGGGTGCTTGAAGCTCCAAAAGCAGGGGTGCTTGAAGCTCCAAAAGCACCTCCAGAACCAAAGCCAGTGTTGCCAAACGTGGTGCCAGTGCTACCAAAAGCTGGAGTCGGTGACGCACCAAACGCAGGTGTGTTTGTGACGCCAAAGGAGGAAGAGTTTGAGGCGCCAAAGGCAGGCGTGTTTGTGGCACCGAAGGCAGGCGTGCTTGATGCACCAAACGAGGGTGTGCTTGTGGCGCCAAAGGAAGGTGTACTTGATGCGCCAAACGCAGGTGTGTTTGTGGCACCAAAAGGTGTAGATGAACCAAAAGTACTGTTTCCAAATGCAGATTGGGATTGTTGCACTGTGCTTCCAAAAGGATTTGACTGAGGCGTTGAAAATCCCAAAGGTTTCTGCCCGAAACCAGAAGACCCTAAAAAGGAGCAAATATATTTAGCTTAATCGCCAGAAGCATATGTACAACTAAAAACGAAAAAACCAAGGACTAACAAGAACCTGAAGAAAAGAAATAAAAACAAAAAGGAGATTAGGAGCCAATCTAGAAAAAAACAGCACAGAGAGAACCCAAAATGAAAAAGATAACAGTTAACAGAAGTTTATGAATACTAAAGGTACAAAGATTTTACAAACCAGAAAATTTGGATACTGAACACTAAAACAAAGAGTGCAATTAAATGCTTAGAAAGATCAAAACCACTAACCAGGGCTTAGACTTAATCTCTTATCCTACCAAAAACATAAAATATATTCATACCCAAGAAACACAATAAATCAATGAGCTAAATTGACAAACCATGCAATGAAATCCATATACGGTACTTACCACCAAAAGGTGAAGATGCTGGAGATGCTCCAAAGGCCGGAGTAGAATTCCCAAATGCTGGTGACGAAGAAGCTCCAAAAGTTGGGGTGGAGGCGAAGGGAGAGGATGCTTGGGGTGCACCAAAAACACCGGTTGAAGTGCTTCCAAATATTGAACTTCCCGTCTGTGCAGCAAAAGGAGTAGATGTACCAAACTGTGTTGCTGGAGCAAAGGGATTATTACTACTGGAATTGCTGGTCTGACCAAATAAAGATTGGGACGCAAATGGGCTGCTACCAGATGACTGTCCAAAAGCTACAAGAACAAAATTTCGAAAGGTAAATATTCTTTTGTAGTATTACATAAGAAATAAGTAGCATAGAACTATTAAAATAATAACGAAATAGAGGGCTACTAAAACCAACAAGTAAGTATATGACAGAATCACTTACGATTGGATGAGCCAAACATCTTCCTCTGTAGTTTCACAACGGAGGGCCAAGCCAAAGGAAATTATATTAATCTTGTAGCTGGGGAAAGAAATTTGTTAGGAAAAGAGAACAACAAGAAGTAAATTCATATATGCAACACCATACTGGTAAAAGCTGATTTTAAATTCAAAGACAATAAACATCTGTAATTATACTAGAATTCAAGTTCATGCGTGGGGTGAAGGAAATGAAACTAATAAAGTGAGCACAGAGAAAGACCCCAAAGGACCAAATTAAACATTACACCAATCAGCTGAAGAAATTGCATAATAAGCTGATAGGTAAGCTGAGAGAGATGACGAACCTCTAATCATTCACTAGGCGATAACGAACCACTAAAACCATTCAACACCACAAATAGAAATCATCAACTCAGAAATTGACTATGCAAAATGAAACGGAATGTAAACTTAAGCAGAGATTAAGCAATCCAGCAATTAAATAGAAGCTGAAACTAATCGAAATATGACTTGTCGAAAGAAGGAAGAATACCTATGAATCCGATGTAAACAAAACAAAAGAGAGGAACAAGGTGTCAATCAAATATCAAACGACTCTCAAAGAGACCAAGAGCAGAAGCTCCGATCGTCTGCGTGGAGGAAATTAGGGTTCAGGAGTCAAATCTACGAGAAGGGAATAGAGGTTTCGGCGTGGAATCAAATATGGAAGATACATATTAGAGGAATATGAACCTGAAAACAACGAGCTCGATCTGAAAACCGACGAAGTAAAAAGCAATCTCGCCGGAATGTAAAGCGCGACGGTTGCAACTTGAGGGAGCGACGAAAGACGAAGATTGGCCCTGACTACTGTATATGTATATTTCGTTGGTAATGGTATGATGACTAGGCATGTCAATCGGGCTACCCGGCCCGGCCCGGCCCAAAACTCGTAAAACCCTCATATATTTGAGCCCGGCCCGAAAAATATCCGGGCCTATATTTCAAAGTCCGGCCCGGCCCTAACAGGGCTACAGGGCTTTTCGGGCTTTTTTGGGCTTTAACTAACGATAAAAAATCAACTTCTAAGTTCATAATAGTTTTTAAAAAACAATATTTAAAAGTATACTATAAAAATAATGTATCAAAATTTAAATAACTTATCAATATTCATTAAAACTAACTTAATTTAAGAGAAAAATTGAAAACTAAATAAATTATTTACACTTTAACCCAAATAAAACATGGAATTAAAATACTTTAAAGTAGATGATAGAGTCAATATCTATATATAATTTTAGTTTTGTTCAGTTTTGACATATATAAATAATAGAAAATATGATAGATAATGATTTTAAAAGTATTAAGTAAAGCTAGTAAGTAAATATGAATAATTAATTCATTAATCAAATCTTCTATTCAAACTACAATATTTACAAAAATAAAAATATATTTATTTAAGGGCTTTTCGGGCCAGCCCGAGCCCGACCGGGTTAAGCCCAGAAAACCCTTTACCCCGAAAGGACTTAGCCCAAAAAGCCCGATTTTTTCTGGATATATATATTTAAGCCCGACCCCGATGTTTTTTAGGGCCGGGCCGGACTAGCCCGCGGACTTTAGCCCTAATTGACATGCCTAATGATGACTTCTATACCAGCTTGCAAGTCTAATTGCTCAATTTGCTTTTTAGGCAATACAATAAAATTGCTGAATTTAGTTTCCAACCATTTTGGTCAGACGTTTTTATTGTAAACCATGCTTTTGTTTAGACATCAATTTTTGTCGTGAAAATAGCCATCATATTGGGCCTCCATTAGGCCCATATATAAATAAGTGACTTCGAGGCTGACCTAGGTTTTATACTCTGTTCCTTCTTCTCCACTCATTAACAAGAATTCGACAACTTTCTATAGCATTCATGAGCTGAGAAAGATACAACAATTCGTATACTCTTCAGGTGGATCTTGGAATGCCATGCTTTAATACATACTTGTAACTCCTGAAATTCGAAAGTCTGTGGAGTTTTTTCAGCCGGAAAAGGAACTTTAACGACAACCATTACTCTCGTTCTACCAAGGAACCTTGACGACAACCATTACTCTCGTTTTATGTACTGAGCTCTTACAAAACAAGCAAAGCGATGAATGTAATAATCACTTTATACCAGGGTTTAATAACAATATACAGGTTTAATTTGCATATAAAGGCTCAACATTACATGAAACATGTTTCCAAATTCTGACTCAGAAATATATTTGTATATAGCACCACCCTAAACTCACTTGGAAAGATGTGACATATATAAGTTGACAACATTATCATATTCCATTCTTACAAAACTCGTTGATAAGGTTGTCTAAATTCTTCCAAGACGAGCCGATACCTTATTCCAAAGCCTTCTTCGCCATCTTCCCATATGATTCGACATTCCTCCTTAGCTCTTTCGCTCTCTCTCCCTCCATCAACTCCTTCACTTTCTGTGCAATCTCTTCTCTTCTCACAACCCCTTCTCTCGTAGCCACCACTCTCTCCGCCACTCTCAGCTCTTCCACCACCAAAATCGCATTCAGATGTTGCTCCGCCGCTAAAGGAAACGCTAAAATTGGAACCTTGAAGCAAATGCTCTCCATCAGAGAATTCCACCCACAATGGCACAAGAACCCTCTAACACTCTCGTGCTCTAAAATCTTCCTCTGATCAACCCATTCATCTCTCACCATCAACCCTCTTTCTCCCACTCTCTCTTCAAAACCGTTTCCTATTTCTTTTCCTTTGACCACCCACAAGAAGTTCACCTTCGAATCTTCCAGCCCTAACGCAATCTCCTCTAGTTGTTCTCTCGAGATCTCCGCTTGTGACCCAAAAGCAACATTAGGAACAATGCATCCCTTGTCTCGCTTTTCATCAAGCCATTTCATCCAACTAGATTTAACCTTCTCTTCTACTTCATCCTCCAAGCTGTCAGAAAGCAACGTGCTACGTGAGTAGAGGATTCTTGAACTAAGCACTAGAGTTATATATTGTAAATCATAATTAATTAATAAACTTACTTACAAGTTATATACATCACAAAGCGGTCCAAGTGTCCACGGCTTGAGCTCGCGTTTACGCTTGTAGAAATCTATAAACACAGGCTCAAGGTCGTCGAACGTGTTGAATATGATACCTTGACTTTGACTCATAGACGTGACTTGATCTAGTATAAGCTTGAATCCAGGATCTGTGCTAGGTTTTGGAGAAAACATATCCTTAACGAAATCACACTTTCTCACCTTAATCCACGGGAACTCCGGTACAGAAACCGGCTCCGTCTCGGACTTAACCTTAGATAGAAGCTAGTTTTGAAAAACGCTGTCCAATATAGAGGTGGAAGCGCAGTTCATACTCAAGAAAACAAGCCGAGGAAACCCTAACTTTCGAGCTGACTCTAGCGTCCACCACAAGAAACCATCTGAGACCATGAAACTGACACGTGGCAGTGACATGAGCTCTCGCTCAAAGTCGGACTGCATTGACTTGGTGGCTCTTGTGAAAGGAACGAAGAGGGAAGACAAAGCAGGGAGTTTGTCGGTGCACTCGACACCGTAAGGGATCTCCGGGACGTTGTTGGGGAAAGGAACGTCGACGATGGTTGCTTTGGTGCCGGAGAGTGAATGAGCGACGAACGGACGGTTCAAAGGAGTGGTGAAGACGGTGACGGAGATGTCTCCGGCGTAGGAGTGAGATAGGAGGAGACGAGCTAATTGGAGCATAGGAATCATATGCCCTTTGGACAAGTATGGGAACAAAACCACGTGAACTTTTTCTAACTCCATTAAGAATGGAGATCCGTGCATAGACCTCTCTGTTTCTTATATTGTCTACGTATAAATAAGAACTACATGTCCATCCTGACTGAGATCTCAGATCTGTGCATAGGCCTCCTCTGTTTTTTTATGTCTCCCTATGTATGATGAGATCTGTGCCTAGTTTATTAAAGAGCAATTTGCAAAATTGTTTTCTCGAGTATTTTGGAATATAGCATTTGTTTCTACCAATGATTTCAGTGATCTAATAATATATATGACTTTCATTTTATATAGAGACCCTCAAAGAAAGAGATATACAGTGTAAAAATACAGACCCACTAAGGAATAAAGATTAGAAGATTTTATATATTCACTTGAAAATCATCACCCTTTTTTTTTGTGTGTGTTCTTGGGGTTCTACAGGGATGCTTTTAGATTTGTATCTCTTTTAAAATAAAAACAAAGGAGGAGGAAAAAATGTAGTTAGTCAAAGGAGTTCTTGAGTTAATTGATGATAGTTCATGAAATCAATCCCATTTAGCCTGACGCAACACAGAATCTGCTCCGGTAGCTCCTCTGGTTTGTTCCCCTGTTCATAAACATGAATCCTTAACATGAGCAATAAAATCCCATATAAGATTCCAATCCAAAAATAAATGTAACAAAGTCTACCTGGATTGTGAGGCCAACATCAAGAACACATATCTTGAGCCTGTCTATAAATGTTTCAAACCCTTTCCGCGATATATAACCGAATCTATGCATATCGATATCAATCTCAAAGTAATTGTCGCCCTACAAAGAGTCAAATTTCCAAGTTTATTAGTTACGAAGCTAATTCCTAACCAAAAAAAAAGAATAGTTCAAAGAGTTGGGGTCTCACCAAGTAGAATTCGTGCTGCGGACGTGAAAGAACAGGTTTCTCGTTATAAGCCTGCATCAGTTTTTTCTCCGGACCACTCAAATGGAGATCATCTACGTTTGCAACACGTCCCAATATCTTAAGCCGCTCTCTAAAAGGCGCGGTTGTATCCATAGGGAAGCCTTTCACTTTCTCAACCTCGTCATCTATTAATTTCTGCACCAAAACGAAACAAAAAAACACGGATTCAATACAATAAGTCATAAAGATGAGACTAACTGACTCCAGCTTTTAATTTACCCGAATGCTTTCTTGAAAATGGAGCGGAAGTTCCTTTGCATAGTTATCCGAGAGTTTGAAGTATAAAATTATATTCATTCCTTCTCCATCAGATTCACCTTGAAAGATTGCAGTTGGATACAATGGAATCTGTTCCAACCGTAAACCAAGAGAAAGAATTACGGATTTTTTTAAGAAAAGAAGGCAAAAACACCAAGTATCAGCAGAACTAGATCATACCTGAACATTTACAATAAGGATAGATGGGAGTTCTGCGGATGTGGTAGTAACGGGAAGTTTGACATATTGTGCAACATGGTGTATTTTATGTTCGGATAAGAAAACATCGACACCAAAAGGATTATAGGCAGCATTGCTAGGTGCAAACTCTTTCTTCTTTTCCCTTTACCAAAAAACAAAATATGATGTCTTGTTAAGGATGGTTAAACTAGTAATCATAAATAAGAATCAGCATGTTCTCTTCAATGGTTTACCTGAAGTATGTTTTGCCACGAACTCTGAAACTATTTGGATCAATAGTTGACCAACAATCGAGCATTTTCTTATCAACTGGACAGAAAGGAACCTGAGTTCCCGCTATCGGTCTCTTCAACTGCATTTTAGACAAAACTGATACAATTTTTCGAGACAACATGTGAGTTTTTCGAGATGAGGCTAACTTGGCATGCTAATCCAATGAATCAAGTGATGATAGTAATATACTTACACAAGGCTCCTGAAGCATGACCTTCTCTCCATTTATAAGAAAGTCGAAGAGACGTTTTCTTCCTGGAACTGGGAGGGCTGGAGCTAAGAGACCTTCTCTTATCAATAGAAGGAACAGTTGTTGTATTCAAGCAAGGCAAACAATTACTGGGTAAGATCCTGCAGTTTTCCAAGAGTCCTTCATCTGCAGATGAATCAACCAAATCAGGCTGCTTTGAGTCGTTTAAGTCAGCGTCTGATTTTGACTGCGACATCACTTCGTTGGAGTCAGAGTCTCGTGTTGATGATGTTACCGTTGAACTCGAGACTGATACACGCCCAGATCCGTTTAAAGACAATGTATCTGAAAATAAAACACAAAAGGGGCGAGAAATGAAGATAGATAAAAAAGAGAAAAATGCATTTCTCTATCAGTTAAAGGACTTGGGTATAGAATATAGTGTACCTTCCTGAACACTGTGGAAATCATCATCACAGTCTGTTTCAAATGCGACATTGGACTCAAACCAAGCTTCTTCACCAGTTGCTGTGGAGATAAAAAAAAACATCATCAGTTCTCTGTAACATCAATCAAGTAATCACATTTATAAAAAAATAAATGTCATTAAGACTTAAAAGAGGTAAAAATCATCAATCAAAATCACAAAAGATGTAGCTACCATATATAAAAAAAATATAAGGTTGATAAAAGAGATAGAAAGATCAAAGCTTTCACAAAGTGTGTGATTAAAAAACAAAGATTTAATCAGAAAACAGTGAAATTAATCAGAATCTAATCGGAAAGATTCTGAAAAAAAGAAAACAGAAGAGAAAACCCAACAACCCAATCGACCATGAGATTCTAAAACGAATCAAGATAACAAATCAATGGAAATGCAGAAACAGGGGAAACAGAGAGAGAGGATAACCTCTGGAGCTGGGATTGGAGAAGTTGCGATGAGGATGATCGAGATTGTCGAAAGATCCGTCAGATAGACGAGAAGAGACGGCTCTCTTCCTTTGAATTTTTCGTCGTCTACGACTCTTCCTTCGTTTACCTGACCTCAGCTTCGCTCCTACACAGCTCTTAGGCGTCGACACGCAACCTCCCATCTCTCTCTAGATTAGAAATTAGCTACAACAATCTTTTCCATAAGACGATCACCCAAATAAAACAATTTTTTTATAAAAAAAACCCCAGAAAAAAGAATCAAGAGATTAGCTACGTCTATGTCTCTCTCTCTTTGATCAATTTGTGGTAATAGAAACTGTCATCATCGAATCCACAAAGACTATAAATGAACAAAACACACAGATTTATCAAAGAAAGGGGCACTTCGGTTGAGCTGAGATTTGCGAAAGAGACAAATTATTTGGTGAAGAAAATAATAAAAGATTTTTCCTTCCCGGAGAACCCAAAACAAAAATAATTTTTTTTTTTAGTTTTGTTTTTAGATTTTTTTTTTGGAGATTCGGAAGTCAATAAAATTAGAAAATAAAAAATAAGAAAATAAAGAAGAAGAAGATGAAGAAGAGAAGTAGTTAAAGAAATATATTATTATCTCCTTCTCTTGGGTGCGTTAACGGCATCTTCCAACTCGTAGTAGTATATGAACCATTGGATTAAACCGGTTTTGGTTTAAGTACGTCGGTAGGAAGTAGGAACTCTCTCTCTCTCTCTCTCTCTCACAGTCTCACAATAACTATTTTTAGTCTCTAATCATTAATATCAAGTTTCACTTATTACTAGTACTGTATATCAGCAGTCACCAATCAAAATTCTTGATTTTATATTTTTTTTCCTTTATTTTATGTGTTTCAAATATAGAAGCCTTTCAAAATTATATTATTTCCTACAAGTCATTTATTTATATTAACATCCCTGGTGAGAAAAAATCTTTATTTTTTTTTTTTTTTTTTAACGAAGAAAATAAATTTCGTCTTACCAACTAGTACATTTTTAATATATATATTGTCTCAGGAAAAAAATGGTTGTAAGTTAGGTTTTGATGTGACAATCTTATTCTTAACTCACCAAAAAAAAAAAAAAAAAAAAAGTTAGCCATGCATAGAGAAGTTTATTAGTCATGTGACTCATGTCTGAGCAACTTACGTGGCTACTTTTCAATAGTTGAATTTCGAAGAAGCGACTTGGTCGACGCCAATGGCGTTGCGCTGTTTCTAAACGACCAAACTCTCAATCTATATTTTTAAGATATATATATTTTTTTTTTCGTTTAATAAGAGAAAAATACTATTTCTTTTCCTATGTTTACATAAAAACTTATATGTTATCCATGCGTGTATTGTATTATTGAATGTATGGTTTGGAAATTGTCGACCACAACTTTAAGTCGTCGTCCTTTGTTCAATTCTGTTGAAAACATTGTACATATATGAAAGTTTGAATTTATGGGTACATAGTTTGGCAAGAAAAACTTTAAATGAGCAAAAATAAAAAGAAGGATTTTAAATTGGTCCATGTCGAACGTATACCATTTGACTCTTGACGATATTACAAGTTACATTATCATCTTCATGGACCCTTCACTCCATATACATCGATCTCACTTCTGTTTTTGCCATGTCTCCAATCATGCATGTGTTATATAGAAGAACAAGTGGCAAAAATAAAAATAATAATTTTGTGGATCATATGCAGAATTATATTTCTTCATTTTTCTAACAACCATACAAATGGTAAGCAATCTAGAAAACACAGTCGTATGTCAATTTTATTTAATAACGAAAGTAACATATTCGTTTTTTCTTTGTCGACATAAACATATTCTACTACCCTTTTTTTTTTTTTAAATTCTCAAAATATCTTTGCTCTTTTTCTTTCATAATAATTCTCTACAGCTACCCCTAATTAGATGGTCTCGTTGTGATGTGATAATAAAAACAAAAGAGTAAACAGTGGTAATGAGTACATATGATGAAGAAAGGAAACAGCACACGTGCGGTTGTTTTTGTTTTTTGGCAGAATCTCGTTGTCATCGAAGTGTGTTTTCTCGATTTTGTACAGAACTGACTGACGCTTTCATGTTTTTCTTCTACACACGCCTCTCTCTCTCTCTCTCTCTCTCGTTAGATTTTTCACACAGTCCTTTGGATTCTTTCTTTTTACGTACGGTACATCAGACACATCGAAAATAATAATACTACATCACAACTTTAACACATTTCTTATTATTTTCTTTGGTTTTTTTCTTTTCTTCCTATTTTTGTGATTGGTTTGACTGTTCAAGTACGCTAGAAAAACTTTGCCATTATATACTAGAGTTCAAAAAAATAATTGGCGTTACACTCATTTTTATCTTAAATCCGAGTCTACTACACTAATAGACATTTTGCTATATGAAAAAAAAAAGAAAAGAAAAGAAAGTCACGAGCCAATAATGATGCGATGAACCGACAACGTGTCAGCCTCGAGAGCATTATAGAGAGAAACAAAGGGCCATTGCGGAAAGCTTTCTCTTTACTTAGGGATTGTCAAATACACATATACACACATGAGATCATTGCCCCACCATTTCTGCTACCATACATATATATACGTACGCATGCATTACACTACTTTAATTAACATTTGGCTGTAACCGGAATGTAACATAAATATTGATATTTTGTATAGCGTTTAAAACGTTCTGCTTAGCTTTATACTACTAGTATTATTGTAGAAGACTCGAAAGCTTCGTCCTTTCTTCCTACAGTAGTGAGTCAGGCAGTAAGTGCGTTGTGACCGTAGTTTTTTAGTTAATGAATCCAAATTTCGAAACGTACGACGAACGCAGTGATTGTAAACCTAATTTTTTTTTTTTAATTGTACTCATTAAAGCAGTTGAACTAGATTAAAAAAAAGGTAATGTGGGTTTAATAATTGGAAGAAAAGACACAGAACATTGAATGAAAGGAGTGGAAACTTAACAACTTTCCCAACCAAAACCACCAACTTTACTCTCAATATATTCAAGTGAAGTGATGGGATACTTTACTTGGGTGTTTTCAATTAATCAATTCAAGAGTGAAGTGCCAACAGAAAATAAAATATCTCAAAGTATGATTTACAAAAAAAAAAAAAACAGGAATTTTTAGTTATATCGAGGGCTTGACTTTTATTTTATGTAGGATAGATCATGAATTAACGTAATAGTGAAACAAACAATGAGCAAAAATCACTTGACATAAATTAAATTTTTTTTTTGGACGTAAATTTAATTCAAACCTATTAGTAATATATTTGTTATATCTACATAATTGCCTCAATTATCATCTCTCATTCCACAAATTTGTTTTGGCTTTTTTGGGTGGAGAAGATAGATTTTGGTCTTTTTGTTAAAAGAAGATTTAAGCTTTAAAAAAGAAAGAGAAGATGGCAAAATGATCACTTATTAATCTGGAAAATCAAGAATGAGAATTTTTAAAAAGATTTTTGAAATAGACCTATCTTATACATATACTTTAATAAAATGCCATCTAAAGAGTTTTATCCTTTTGTTGTTAAAAGTGATTATCGTTTCAGAATTTGAATGTAATTTCTAATATATATCTCATCAGAATTAATCAAGTAACAAATAAAATAGAACATATCAAATTATTATAAATAAAATAAACGGTATAATATAATAACAACAAAAACTAGCCAGTGGTGGAAAATATAATAAACCATGATAATTTAACGTAGAAGTGCCAAAAGCTATAAAAACCTAGCATCACTAATTAAACTGAATTATTAAAGTCCCTCGGCTCGGCTCGTCATCTTTATCGCTTAAACATAAAAAGTTTCCACCAAAGATAATTAAAGTCGAGTGATTAAGCTCTCAAACCAGCCTCGATATATTAACATTGATGGGTCATATAACACGCACATTCACAAAAAGGTGTTAAGTTAAAACAAACATGGAATGACACGTTTCATTTTTTAATTATGTAAACGATGGTCTTTTTAAGCAACTCCTTAATTAGATGTCCTTACCGATATATAGATATGTTAGATAGTTGGATCCAACTATGATGAAGTCGAATGGTGGACCATGTGTGCCATCTTTGATGCTCCCAGTACATGAACTTTACTGTTTTTGTCTCTAAATGCCCTCAGAATTCACAAGTTTATAATCTAAAACAACCCACAAATCAATGGACCAAAAAGATGAAAAGATTAATTCAGGACTTCCGATTGGCTACTCTTCTGTTGTACTTGTCCTCTTCCCCACCAAAGAAGCCAGAGTTTGCTCCTTTTCTAATTTCACTTGAATTCAGAAAAAAGTAGCGGTTTATATATTCTTACCAATTTTTTTAGCACATCTCAAAGTACACATTAATTTCATATATAGTGTTAGATCAAACTCGAGTGGTAAACACAATGACAACACTGTGGCCTGTGGGCAATCGACAAATCACAATTAGGCTACTAAACCTAGGTTAATACTAATGGTTAAGTTTTTGTCGACAAATCATAAATAGGCTACTTAACTCCCTTCTGCGATCTCTTATGAAAATGTTGAAAACAAAGAGCTTTTGTCTACGTCTAATTCATTGCGTGCGAATGTAGAAAACTCATGTTCTTGTCGTTTTATATGACCTTTGCCCCCACCAAACGAACTTTCTTCAAGCTGATATGATTTGATATAATTATATATATCTTATATATGTGGTCGATAATTTTCCACGGCTAGCTAGTAGAGAAAGGAGGAGAGTTATATAAATAGTCGACTGATCTAATCTCTTACAAAATATCTAGACCTAAATTTTGGATGTGTTATAGAAATTTACCAGTCCTTGTAAAAATAATTAAAATGCATGGTCAGTGGAACTATCCGGTCATAGTTGAGCTAAGCCCTCTAGAGACTCTAGACAATCATGGGGTTTCTATTCTTTTCATAATTATAACTTGAGAGTTTGAACAAACACGATTACGACATAAACAAACAAAAGCCTACAAGGCATTACGGTCATATTTAGTGAACCAACGTCGTCGGTTCTTCAACTCCTGCAAGTAACTGAAGCAGTTTATAAGGTCAAATGAACGACATAAGAGTTTAAGTAATAACATATAACAAATTGTGATGATTTAACGCTTAACTCTTTATATACGATTCGTTGAGCACTCTGAATCAGGCTGGTTCATCAACTCTTTGCACTTGTCCTGCAAAAGACTGGCGATTTCATTCACTTATGGGTTTAAAGTTTGGTACTACTTCGTCTCTGAAACAATGAATTGAAGGGTTTTGATAGGAATCTGAGTGCAATAGGTGCTACAAAAAACTAAGATTGTTTGTGAAAAATGCATACTACAGTAGCTGATGACAAGTGTTGGTGAGGATGTTGATTCTAGGGAATGACATACAACTTGGAGATAATCGTTTCAGTTCTTTTTGTTAACTACTTCACTTCTATCAGAAATTGTAAGCAAGAAACAAGAAGAAAATCGATTTCACTTGCCTCAAACTCAAAGTGGTTGTGGTTATTATTACTCTGCCAATTGCCACTGACAGGGTTATGCTGAAGGCACTCAGCTGAATCCAGTTGATGATCATCATCTTGTATCGATCTGCAGTCTGTGTTTTGGTGCTGACACCTGGGAGACGCTGACGGAATAACTTTTACTGCAATATGAAGCAACTTAGAATCTGGTTTGCGTGAAGTTGTAACTCTAATGTTTCTCTCTTCTACATAGCAGGTCAGCTAAAAACCTTCTCTTAGCTAACTATTACAGGAAATTCCTTGTTTCCAAATTATATACATAGATTTATACGCCAAAGATGTTATGGTTTTATGTTGTTTCTGGATTCTCTTTCTGACGATATTTAGTTCTAAGGGAAGGAAATAACAACACAACAACAGATGAAAGTAGAGCTGACCTGAGTTTTCTTGAGAATGCATAATAGGAGCTTCGCATAAAAGTTCCTCCATTTTGTCAACTGAGTCATTGTGCCTAGTTAGCCAATCAAAGAGGGATAAGCATTGATTTGGACTATTCAAAAAATAGAGACAGAAAAGCTGCCGAGTTCATCCCAAAGGAGACCCTTAATGGTAATTATTGTAACATATCATGTTAATTAAGTCAATTCGTATGAAATCTAAACCCTTGGACCAGTAGGGAAACAAAAAATGGTTAAAGTGATTTTACAGACCTGGATCTTTTGTTACTCTCATCGGCACATTGTTCGAATGTCAGTATTGATGTGAACACCCTTCTGTCCTGTCATATCAAGAGAATGAAAGAAGATTTAACATAACAATTTGATCATTCGAATTCAAAGTTCACCACTAGATTATTATCCAAGGATAGAATGTTAGAATTATAGGAACTTTCGATTATCTGTTACCTACCTCTCCATTCATAAGGGATACAGACTCCTGAATCCGCTGTAAAATCATCTCCAAACTCTTCACTTCAGAATGCAATGCCTAAACATTTGAGCAGTTTTTATAGAGACTGTTGAGGATGCAAAAAGGATCAAACCCAGTAGACAACTAATAATCTACTTTCCTACCTCTTTTTCAGAAATCACGTTCTCTACAACTAAATCTTTAACCTGCAAAGTTTTCTGAAGGTAAGGCTGGTCAAGTAAACATATATGCAGAAAATGCTTTAACAGCAATGATCTTGTATTAGTTCCCTTCTTTGAAAATGCTGTAAAACATGCAAACTGGATATCTCTTCGATCTGATGTTGACATTCACTTTTAATATTTTCTGCTTCCAGCTGAGCCGAAAGCTGTGATATTATAGTGTCCTTCCTCTGTATTTCCGTTTCATGATATTCAATGTTCTCTTCTAAACTTCTAATTTTCTCTGCAAAGTAAAGAAGATAAGAAATCATTGTCTTCATAAAGGTGAACATACAGAATTAGAGCCAAAGGAAAAGACCACAATAGTAAATGAACAATTAACGTAGGAAAAACAATTAAGTAACCTATGAACAATCACGTTAGCGCCAGCACAGATTCAATGAAAAGAAACTAACCTATAAACACTTTTTCATATGTAGAGACATGGTCCATTTTCTCTTTCAAGCCACTCACTGGATACAAGAAACAACAGAAACACAATCATTGCGTCAGGGGGAAGCTGTGAATGCATTAAGTATATTGAAAGCATATCTTCAAGCAGAATTAGTAAGAGAACAGGGATCTACATGCCTACATCTTCTTTCTGATCCACAAGGCCCTGAACTTCGTGTATAACCTTTTTGATTGTTGATGCCTCTTTCTCAATTGAATCAAACAATGTAAGATGAGAGGCTATCTTGTCGTTTAAAATGGCAATCTTCCTATCCCTGGCTTCAATTGAACATTTCATTTCACAAAACGACTCCTGCATACACACCACCACTTTCACTATATATGAAGTTACACAATTCCTAGAGCGAAAACGTATCCATATACACACAATTCAACTGTTCACCCATCAGGGAGATGATTCTCTAAGCTACTTCTACTACCAAGTGCATGAGACAAGTACCTGATAAGCATTTAAGAAACTTTCTCGTGACTGAAGCAGGTTTTGGATAGTAGTCTTCAATTCATTCTGTTTATTTTCCAGCAAACTATAGTCGTTCTGAAGGTAACTCACCTGCAAAATCAATTAAAGTTTGACAAACTCCATATCTTACAGTAACAGATTCGCAAAAACAAAATAGTCTTACAAACCTTCCTCTCGAGTGCCTCCTGTGTTTCTCTAGAAGATGCTAGCTCGGCTTGCAGCTCCTGCACTTTCCTGCTGTGTTCCTCCTCCGTTTGCTTCTGTTTCTGTACATCGAAGCACCAAACAAACATGATCACGAATCACGAACTAAGAAACGAAACAAAAAACAAGAGCAATGTGCAATAACATTGAAGAACCTGATTCAGAAGATTGATCTGATCTGTGACTAGTCGCTCCCTTTCCTGTAAAAAACGCCGGTAGGGAAGTGGAAGAAGAAGAAAGAGAGAAAAGTGTGGAGCTGAGAAATATACACAATCCAATAAATGTATGGAAACCTCATTTTGCTTACACGTAGGTCTCGCACTTCTCCGATCATTGAATGAAGCTGCAATTTGAATTTTGACAGCTTGAGCAGCTCCATTTTTGGTGTCTTCCTTAGAATTCGAATTTCGACCGCCAGAAAATCTGAGTTTGATTCTTTCCCGGCGAAAATGTCAAACAAGAGGGAAAATTAGGTCGTCGGAATTGTCAAAACGAACCAAAAATAGTTATCTTATGGGCCTAATCAAAATGGGTTTGGGCTTTAAGACCATGGGAAATTGGTTTCCGTAGAAATATATAAATTCGGAAGATAAATTTTACAAGCGCGAAGAAGAGCTAAAATCCACGAAAAAGAAAAGCAAAAAGGAAAAGAAATAAAAAGAAAAAAGGTTGAAACGAAAGAGGAAGATGGTCCTCTGTGTTTCTACCGTCGTCGGTACAGATCTCACACTCGGTTAATCGGATAATTAAGAGAGGGGTAAAATAGTGAAGCTCTGTTTCGAATTTGAATGGTTAGGCCGGGAGAATTAAGCGTTGATTCCTCAGCGAATCACCTGCGGGCACCGTCTCGGACCGTGACGCTGGGCCGTATACAACCTCAGGCTCCGACTTATCGTACCGTTTACTGCAATGACCGGGATGCTAATTACCCCGTCCGGTTCAAGGTACTTTTGCTGCTCATTTCCGCTTGCATAATCTTCTTCTTCTTCTTCTTTTTTAATCCTTTAGCATATTACAGAAATGGCATTTTTTTTTTTTTTGAATTTTGGGTTCTTCTCATCCTATGTTGATAATATGTGATCATATTTTTTAAAAAAATATTGTTTGGCGTTCAGTCAGACAGTGTGTGATTTTTCGCGTAATGAATGTTGGGTGAACATTGTTGCAGGGTAATTCAATTTCTACAACAAAGTATAATGTTTTCACCTTTCTGCCCAAAGGTCTGTTTGAACAAGTAAGTGTTTTTGTTGTTAATTTGATATCAGTAGTGCATTTACTAGTTATAAGCTGGAGGGATTTTTTTTAGTTTTGGTTAATACTTAGACAAAAGAAGGTTTACATTATTGCTCTGGCATCAAGTTTCAACTATAGAATCCTTGTCAATGGCCTTTAGTTTTATGTATATTTGGAGTGATTGAAATGCACCTGTAGGTTTTGAGGGGAATGAAAGTACATATATTTGTCTCATTAAACTGCAATTCTCTTAAATCTTTGAAGTTTTTTTTATCTGATCGGAGAAATAATGTGTTTGCTGACAGTTTAGGCGCATAGCAAATATATACTTTCTTGGAATTTCATGTCTATCAATGACACCAATAAGGTATGTTACCTCCATGGCAATTATCTAATCTTTACTACTGACTTGTGCTGATGACTGGTAACACTTGGCTATAATGTAACCAAAACAATTGTTCGTATGCCCATGAGACTTCTCACTTCTCAGGAGGTTTATGTGGATATAGTCTAATTCCTTGGCACTTCATGATTATGTTAATGTGCTACGTATTTGTTTTTTAGATAGATTATTTAGCATGCCTTGATCAATTTGCTATTATCTTCTTTCTTTTTTCCATACTGGGAAATCATCATCCTCTCCATGCGAGAATGTGACTTTCTTTTGTGAGAATGTGATTTTTTATTTATTTATTAGTCACAGCTGACTTTGATCCATGGTACGAAAAACAGATTTTTTGTTCAATTTTTCCAAGATTCTGTTGCCATGCCTATCCCTAGGATGCGCTTGCTAAAATATTGTTTTTTCAGTCAGTAAAGTGTAACTAGAGTAATTGTTTTTCCTGCAGCCCTGTTAATCCAATAACAAATGTGGCCCCGCTGTCAATGGTGCTTCTCGTCTCTCTTATTAAAGAGGCTTTTGAAGACTGGGTAACGCCTGACTTCTGGTTTTATCTTTTTTTTTTTTTTAATCATAAAAATTTGTTTCTCTCTTTCAAATGAAATAGAGTTAGTTATTCAGTTAATGTCCATATTTGGTTCAAGTTAGTGAATGCTTAAGAGTTTCAGGACCCATCTGCTTCTTAACTTCTAAATCCTTTTGCAAATAATCTGTAATCTGTTGCAGAAACGATTTCAAAATGATATGTCAATAAATAATAGCACAGTGGAGGTTTTGCAAGATCAACTATGGGTGCCTATTCCATGGCGGAAGTTACAAGTCGGAGATATTATCAAGGTATACTTTTCTGACAGAAGTAATTAATTACCAAGCTATTAAAAAAGGATGTGCTGAAAACTCAAGATATTGTTCGTCGATACACATATTTAGTTTCTAATTCCCCAATTTGAGTCATCGCAGTAGATATCAATTACTAAATTAATTTTTGTGTCATGCTTTTTTCATCAAACTGGCTTTTTGAATTGATAGGCATTCATGCCTCTGCTGCATTTTTGGATGGATTTAGAACTTATAATTATTTTTGAACTTCAAATCTACAAGCTTGGTAAATATACTCTGTTGATATTTTGCAGATTAAAAAAGATGGCTATTTTCCAGCTGATCTTCTTTTCCTGTCCAGTACAAATCCTGATGGTATCTGCTACGTGGAGGTGCTTAGCTCCTTTAGCTATATATATATTTTGTCTTTCTCTAGCACAACAAGCAGCTACAGTAGTATTGAATATACATTTTTACTCTATTGTTGATGTGCTTTCTCGTCGCGAGTGCAGACTGCCAACCTAGATGGAGAAACAAATTTAAAAATCAGAAAGGCCCTTGAAAGGACTTGGGATTACTTGACACCAGAGAAAGCTTCGCAATTTAAAGGTAAGTCGTTGGGGTCGATTATTATCTTGCAAACATATTCATAGCTAAATATGTGCCTGTATTTGTGTCATTCATCCATTTGCTTTTGGAAGTATATCTAAAAGCAGTTTTTTTTTACCTGACTGGTCCATTTGGTCTACAGCTGTTGTTTGTTAGTATACCAGCGTTGTTAAATGTTATACTATATTTATTAACTTTATCCAATATTTCTCTCTTTCACTTTGCAGGCGAAATTCAGTGTGAGCAACCTAATAATTCTTTGTACACTTTCACGGGGAATCTTATAGTAGAAAAGCAGACTTTACCTCTCTCTCCAGACCAGCTTTTGTTGCGTGTATGCTCAACTGTTTCTGTTTTTAGCTTTGTGTTCCTTTTCTGCCTTTTGTCTACATAATCTTAATATTCAAGATTATAAATCTTTTGTAAATCTTTGGGGTTTGTAAATCTTTTGCATTCCAATTATCAGGGTTGCAGTCTTAGAAACACGAAATACATTGTTGGGGCTGTGATTTTTACTGGTCATGAGACAAAGGTAAGCTGCCATGAAGCTCATTTGATGAGAAACTAGCCTTACAAAATTTATTAGACTGGCTAGCATTCAGGATTTTGTCTTTTTATTGACATGCTTCTGTTTCTGCTTCCTTGTATAGTTGCTCTGTATACGATCTGATCTACTTATGCTGAATGGAATATATGTAGGTAATGATGAATGCCATGAATGCTCCCTCTAAAAGAAGCACACTGGAAAAAAAACTCGACAAACTCATTATTACAATCTTCTGTGCCCTTGTCATAATGTGCCTGATTGGAGCTATAGGGTGGTATGGATTCAGTCAATTTTTAATTTGCTTATAGATTTCTATGTTGATAGTTGATCATATTTTTGGTTCATAGATCCCGCATGGATTTAAAAATCTGTTAACTTTTGCAGTGCAATTGTCACAGATCGTGACCACTATTATTTGGGTCTTCATAAGAAAGATTGGGAATACCGTAATGGATTGACGGTGTTAACCTTGCTGTCCTTGCATAGTGAATTGATTTCTTACATCTATGGATTGTTGGTTCTTATTGTACTTTTTGGTGCCACAGATAGCGTTTTTCACATTTTTTACTCTAGTCACTCTTTTCTCTACAATTATACCAATCTCCCTATATGTTTCTATCGAGGTATGTGTATCCAAATATCTTTTTTTTTTTAATTTCTTTTACGTGCAGTACAAAAATTAAGTTTTTTGAATGACTCCTCTTTTCCTCCCTAAATGGAACACAGATGATCAAGTTTATTCAGTCAACTCAGTTTATCAACCGAGATCTTCACATGTATCATGTTGAGACAAACACTCCTGCCTCCGCCAGGACTTCAAATTTAAATGAGGAGCTTGGACAGGTAAACTACTAATCCACTCACCCATCACCCCATGTATTATTGGTTTTGGTGCAATCATCTGGATTGTTGCCAAATTTTCTCGTGATCTGACATTCATAGATGCAATTACTATTTATTTGTATCTTTCAGGTGGAATACATATTTTCTGATAAAACTGGAACTCTGACAAGAAATTTGATGGAGTTTTTTAAGTGTTCAATTGGAGGAATAAGTTATGGATGTGGTATCACTGAAATAGAAAGAGGAATTGCTCAGCGTGATGGCTTAAAAATTCAAGAGGTATAATTGATTAACACAATGATGAAGTTGGGTCACCCATTTTGGAACAACAAATGATCTACTTGTTGTACGCTCTAATTTCCTCAGGAACAAAGGTCGACTGGTGCTATAAGAGAAAAGGGATTTAATTTCGATGATCCGAGGCTTATGCTAGGAGGTTGGAGAAATGAACCTAATCCCAATCTTTGCAAGGTGTTTTTCATATCCTGTAGATTTGGTTCACAATTAGGTTAAGAATTGTAATAGCTAGTTGATGTATGATTTGGCTAGTTTTAAAATACTTTTACCTCTTCCCATATGAGAAGCTTGAGTCAATGTTTTCTGGGAGAAATGATGAAATATTCCCTTTTTGTGATGTTATGTAGGTGTATTTCCTTTCCAGGTGGTATATGATTTCACTTACGACTTTGTATGTGTTCTATTGATGCTTTAGAAACTAGTTTTTAGCCCTGAGTTGCCTTCTATTGGAAGCAGAGGCCAGGGCAATTTAAAAATCCCTTCTGTTTCTTTTTTGATTGTGAGTTGAAATATATTGAAGAAATTTATATGATCCTTTTAGTTGGTATGCTGGCATTGACTAAGACCTGAACGTTAGTCTCTGTTCTGGAGCTTAGAATGAGAAAAGCTAGTAACTTATCAACAAGCTTCCATTTTAGAGAATTTAGTATAACTTGGGGTACCATATGCGTCCTTTCTGTTTTTGGGCTTGCAATTGACTATAACTTAAATGTATCATATTTTAAATTTTGTAGGAGTTTTTTAGATGCCTAGTCATATGCCATACAGTCCTTCCTGAAGGGGATGAGTCCCCTGAGAAAATCGTTTATCAAGCTGCATCTCCTGATGAAGCTGCTCTAGTTACAGCCGCTAAGAATTTTGGATTCTTCTTTTACAGGTTATTCTCATTTACATTTCAGTTTCTGTTAGACAAGTTGAAAGTGCAAGCAATCTGACAAGAATAGAGTTTAAGCTAGGCCCATACTTAATCATTTTAATGCATATTTTTGTATTTGTTTCACAATGAGCTGAGAAAAGGTGGTTTTTATTTCTCAAGTTTCTATGAATTTCTGTGAGACAACTTTCATGTATTTTCAGGCGTACGCCAACTACGGTGTATGTTCGCGAGTCTCACACGGAGCAGATGGGAAAGATTCAAGATGTTTCTTATGAGATTCTTAATGTTCTCGAGTTCAACAGGTGTATAAGGCTGCTGAGTGTTACCTTGTTATCTCTTTTCTGTGGTGAAGCATACTAATGAAACGTTACACTATACATTAACAGTACAAGGAAGCGCCAGTCAGTGGTGTGTCGTTTTCCAGATGGGAGACTTGTACTCTACTGTAAGGTAAACACTTTTTTAGGTAATTGGATGGGCCTGTATTGTTTCATATCAATATGATATTACTTTAATGTCTACAGGGTGCAGATACTGTAATTTTTGAAAGATTGGCTTACGGTATGGATGATGTTAGAAAAGTAACAGGCGAGCACTTGGAACACTTTGGATCGTCTGGGTTGCGTACCCTTTGCCTGGCCTATAAAGATTTAAATCCTAAAGTCTATGATAGTTGGAATGAAAAATTCATCCAGGCCAAGTCTGCTTTACGAGATCGTGAGAAGAAATTAGATGAGGTATAATGCTCTTTTGTTATATTTTTACTTGCAAAGCTGATGTTAATGCGGAGATAGAAACTGGCTAGCAGTGGCAGTAAGAACTTGTTGAACTGATATTCATATTTCATCATATAGCACAGAAAGTGGTGTACTTTTGAGTTGCCGAGAAATACTTTCTTTTACTTATAGCAGGATAAATTTGTAATCTTGGTCCATGCAGGTTGCAGAACTTATTGAGAAGGATCTTATCCTGATTGGAGCAACTGCAATAGAAGACAAGCTTCAGGAAGGGGTACCTAGCTGCATAGAGACCTTATCAAGAGCTGGGATTAAGATCTGGGTGCTAACAGGGGACAAGATGGAAACTGCAATTAACATCGCATATGGTAAGTGCCATAAACTTTTTTCTCATACTCCTTCTTTGTTCTTCTTCCATTTTAACTTTGTGCTCCTTGATTCTCATAATGTTTCAGCTTGCAACTTAATCAACAATGAGATGAAACAGTTTATTATCAGTTCTGAAACTAACGCGATCAAGGAAGCTGAAGAAAGGGTAAGTCATACAAATGCCTCTTTGATTATCATTGATTAGAGTCCTAATAGTTGAAAAAATTATCTAAAACTAGGGCAACCAAGTTGAAATTGCGCGTGTCATTAAAGAAGAAGTAAAGAAGGAACTGAAGAAGAGCCTTGAAGAAGCTCAACAGTATATGCATACTGTAGCTGGACCGAAATTGGCTCTTGTTATCGATGGGAAGTGTCTGATGTATGCGTTAGACCCGGTTTTACGTATAACTTTGCTCAGCTTGAGCTTAAACTGTACTTCAGTTGTGTGCTGTCGCGTTTCTCCTTTACAGAAAGCGCAGGTAATTTTCATGACTTGTTTATTGATTAATACTTACATGGTGGTCTGATATGGAAGAAAAGGGCCCTATAATGTATTTCTCTCTGCAATAACAGCATATTATTGCTGTTCTGGTGATTTGTTGCGCAATAGGAACATATGTTCTTACCTTTTAATTTACTTTTGTGACTAATCTCTGAGTTTTAATAAGTGAGACACTAATGCGAATATTAGGTTACAAGCTTGGTGAGAAAAGGGGCAAAAAAGATAACACTTAGCATTGGTGATGGTGCCAATGATGTTAGCATGATTCAAGCCGCTCATGTTGGTGTAGGAATAAGTGGAATGGAGGGAATGCAAGCTGTGATGGCTAGTGACTTTGCCATTGCCCAGTTTAGATTTCTTACAGATTTGCTTCTTGTCCATGGAAGGTGGTCATATCTTAGAATCTGCAAGGTTGGTCTCTCACCTCAAATTCTTCTAATGTTGCTGTGACTGACGGTCTTTTGTTTTCGCAGGTGGTCATGTATTTCTTCTACAAGAATCTCACCTTCACTTTGACTCAGTTTTGGTTCACATTTCGAACTGGATTTTCGGGTCAGAGGTTCTATGATGATTGGTTTCAGTCATTATACAACGTTTGCTTTACAGCCCTTCCTGTGATTGTTCTTGGGCTGTTTGAAAAGGTAATGATTTCCCCATTAGGTCTATGATGAGTATTCTTAAATACCATCATGTGTGCCTTAATTTTTGTTTTTGATCGATAATTTGATACGGACTTGTGCATTTGCTAGGATGTGAGCGCATCCCTGTCAAAGAGATATCCTGAACTGTATAGAGAGGGAATTCGTAATTCCTTTTTCAAATGGAGAGTTGTGGCAGTGTGGGCTTCTTCTGCTGTGTATCAATCTTTGGTATGCTATCTCTTCGTAACTGCCTCAGCTTTTGATGGCAAAAATTCGTCAGGCAAAACGTTTGGTCTTTGGGACGTGAGCACAATGGTCTTTACCTGTCTGGTCATAGCCGTGAACCTACGGATTCTTTTGATGAGCAACTCGATAACCAGATGGCATCATATCACAGTTGGCGGAAGCATCTTAGCATGGCTCGTTTTTGCTTTTGTATACTGTGGGATTATGACGCCACATGATAGAAATGTAAGCTATGTTACCCGCATTGGGTGAAAAGGTTCCCTAATATTATATATGATTTGGTTTCTGATCTAACTTTTTTTGCTTTCTGTGTATGCAGGAGAATGTCTACTTCGTAATCTATGTCCTAATGAGTACATTTTATTTCTACTTCACATTGCTGCTTGTTCCGGTTGTTGCTCTTCTGGCAGATTTCATCTACCAAGGGTAAGTAAAACTTGAATATTTATACTTCATTCGCAAGCGACATGCTTATAGCGTGAATTTGCTGAATTGTTATTAATCATGAAAATTTTCTGAATGAATGCAGAGTGGAGAGATGGTTCCTCCCATATGATTATCAAATAGTTCAAGAGATTCACAGGCACGAGCCCGATAGCAGTAATGCAGATCAACTGGAGATAGCAAACGAGCTGACACCAGAAGAAGCTAGAAGCTACGCGATATCCCAATTGCCTCGTGAAATCTCAAAACACACTGGTTTTGCCTTTGATTCACCTGGTTATGAGTCATTCTTTGCATCTCAATTGGGTATTTACGCGCCACAGAAAGCATGGGACGTGGCTAGGAGAGCCAGCATGAGGTCACGACCCAAAGCACCAAAGAAGAATTGAAAGGAGAAAAAGAAAAGGCATGTATGAGGTTTGTTGTATATTTAGGCTGCCACTTTCCCAGCCACTGTGCAATACTGGAAGTTTTGTTAGGCCTTTAGTTTGTATTGATATATAGAAATCTTCACTTAGACATCTCTGTTTGTAATTGTAGTGCTTTTAGTTTCCATTATTGGTATTCTTGCCATGAGACTTTTCTGTGTAAACAAAATGTTGTAATCGATTACACTAACTAATTACTAACTTGCAGAACTCTTGATTCTCTCTTGTTTGACATATAACGTATACCATATGGTTGGAAAGATAACAAATTTGAACTTATCCATAGTTAAAGATGAATCTGGTATAGTTCGAACTTCGAAGCCTGTATTCTGGGGTATGTAGGCATGAATGAAAAAGACACTCTTTTATATAATATATAAGCCTCTCCTACAAACTTTTTTTTATAGCAAACACCTCAACAGCAACAAAAAAAATGATGTTTTTTTCTATTCTTTTTGGGGGAAATTCGAACTCCACTTACAAAAAAAGAAAAGGGCACATCTACAAGGATACATAAGCAAGAAAACTGGAATTCCAAAAATTTATATATGGTCGGCACTAAAAAAAAGAAACAGAGAAATCACAAAAAATAATCAGGGGTCTTACGGGTAGTATCGGGTTCGACTTGTCGAGGAGCTGGATCGAACTGAAGGAAGTTCTGCTCCATGTTCTCTCCTATCTCTAGGATGGCTGCCATGTTTCCACACCGATAGCAATAGTTTGGTGCACTAAACACAGTCACTACATTCTTATCCTATTACACCATAAAAAGGAGAGAGATAAACAATTCAATCTGCAAGAGACAGACCAATCATGCCATAAGAACTTAAGTAGAGAGATGATGACCCCATGAATGTACATACCTGACACCAGTTAAAACCTTCCATGACAAGTTGATGCGCTCTTGATATGAGACTGAGTCCATTGTTGTGATTAAACTGAGCTGCGATATCCTGTCCAAATGTGTAACCAGCACCTCGTGGAGATATTCCCCATCCGCAGCGATCATCAGGATCAGACCATAGTAAATCACACATTGGTCCTTCGTGTGGAACCTACAGATCACACCATACATAGTTCAAAGAGATGACCTATAAGATCTATATAGAAAACTTCAAATCCTTTTTGTTCTTTCTATCTCAAGAAGAGAGAGAATGCAGAGAGCCAAGAAGAACTAAGAAGGTAATAATACCTCCTGTATCCGATCCAAGCTTCGGATATTATCAAGGGTATCAAGAGAAGGTGAAAGCCCTCCATGCAAACAAAAAACCTGTACGGAATAGATAATATTTGATGAAGCCAAAGCTTTTATGTAAGAAGAAGGATGTTCCAAACACCAACTGAAAAGAAAAGCTCAAACCTGACTCTCGATGAGGGCGGTAAGAGGAAGATAGTCAAAAAGGTCCGTAAAATATTTCCAGACATTAGCATTTCCGTACTTTCTCAAGCATTCGTCATAAAAACCATAGCTGAAACAGAGACGCAAAAAACACGCATCAGACTTTGAAGTATCAAATCATCATTATGCATAATAGAAAACAAAAAGCTTACACTTGGGTAATCTGCCGACTCTCGTGATTCCCCCGCAAGATTGTGAGTCTATCCCTGTATCGCACTTTCAGTGCCACCAATAAAGAAACTGTCTCTACTGAATAGTAGCCACGGTCTGCAAATTAATGAACAAAAGCAAGACAATAAGAAACCAAAAACATTTCCTTACAAACTGATGAAGCTAGCTAAACCAGCAAAGCAAACTTAGATCATACTCACATAAGCGTATAGTAAACCAGTGAAAAATTAAAAAGAAGGATCTAGAGGCTAGAATACTAGCAAGTACAATTATGAAAGTGAGCATCACAAGGCTCTCTAAATTGGGAAATTTCAGTACCTAACAATTCGAAAAGCAGAAATTGAAATAAGTTGTTCATTCCCCAAAAAAAAAAAAAAAAAAAAACAGAACCCACAAGTAACTAACTTTAGATATATAAAAAAGGTGAAACTTTCCCAAGATTCACCATTTTTGAAATCATCCAAGAACGCAGATCTAATTTTATTTCAAAAAGCAAAAACCCAAAAAAAAAAAAAGGAAAGATGAAGAAAGACAGACCTACGTAGTCACCCATGAAGAGGTAGTTAGTATCAGGAGCGTTACCACCGATACGAAAGAGCTCAATAAGGTCATAAAACTGGCCGTGAATATCGCCGCAAACGGTAACAGGACACTTGACCGGCTGAACGTTGTATTCCTCAACAAGGATCGCTCTCGCTTGATCGCATAGCGTCCGCACGTCCGCCTCCGATAACGGTTTACACTCCATCAGCTGCTCGATCTGACGGTCCAGATCTCCGTTCGACGGCATCTCCACAAACCCACCGATCCTATATACTCACAGATGGAAGAAGATGAATCGCCGAAGATTGTACCGGCAAGGCTAAGTAAGATGTTCGAACCGGAGATCAAATCGTGGCTCTCTGGTCTTCGTGTTCACAGCCTCTCTCTCTCTCTCTCCTGGCTGAGAAAAATTGGATATTTGTGTTTTATTTTTTATTTTTAACTAAAATAAAAGTGGGCAGTCTATAACACAACAAGTACATATGTTTTATGACCCGGTTTAAGTTCGGTTTTCCTGTTAATTTTTGTATAAGTTGGTCTTAACAAAAAGAATATAGTAAAATACTTTTCTGTTTGATTCGTTAGTTTAAATTTTCAAAACAAAACAAGGGAGAGAATTAAGCCAAACCGGATAGTATTTGTATTTGAAATAAGTGACACGTGGGGGTTCGGACCGAGCTGTGTTAATTTGTCTAAACAAACTGTACTGTCATTTCCTCCACTCACTCGCTAATTAGTCAGCTTATGTTTGTTTTACAAATTGTGTTTGATAGCAAAAGCTAAAGATATTTAGGTTGAATTGGTAGTAGTAGACTTATGATTGAGGCCTCTGCTAGTTTCGTAGTCGGACAAATGGGCCTGAACTGTGGAGAGAATCAACGGACAAGGAATGGGGAAATTTCAAAAAACAAAATAGGGGCGTTCCGAGAATTGAACTCGGGACCTCTCGCACCCTAAGCGAGAATCATACCACTAGACCAAACGCCCTATTGCTGATTACTTTTAAAATAAGCCGCTCATATACGAAATTCCATGAAATGAAACATTAATTTCCTTGTTAAATTCAGTATTAAATTACAATCGACTCAATAATATTATTTGTTCATTTTCTTACATAGCATCATATCAATTGTAAGAAAATGTGACCGACCTTTTTTTAGGTGTAATTATCATATTACTTTTTTCTTTTGGTAAGTATTATGATATTACTTTTTTACTTACTACTAAACTATTACAAAAAAAAAACTCTAGATTTCATTTGCATGCATTGTATATTTTGGTTTTGTTGTTAATTTCATAATCGTATGATGATATAAATTGTAAGAACTTGTAAAATACAAATCGCAACTGAAATTATGAAATTTTTTAAAATATTGTTTGAAATATAGTCTATTTTTTTATTGTAAATAATAATTTCCGTTGTTTTACAATTGCCAATATCTGATATAAATAAAATAATAGAAATTCATATATATATAATGAAATAAGCAATATATATTTACTTGTTTGCATAATGATAATTTCTAATTTACTTCTGTTGATAACAACGCGTAAATTTTTTACCTTTTATATTATATATAATTTTTTGACTGGTAAACTTTTTACCTTTTATATTATATATAATTTTTTGACTGGTAAACTTTTTACCATTACGCGATTATACGTGTTAGTTTGTACCAATTTTGTAACCTTCCACTTAGCTCCGAAGTAGAGACATGAAAGATTTTTGTGGGTAATATATATATAACAAGTTCCTCCTCTCTCTTCTTCCTCCTCCTCCTCCTACTCGTCCCGTTGCCTTACCCTCTTCCCTCCTCCGCTCCCAAAACCACCAGAGAGAGAGAGAGATTGAGATTGCTCCTAAGCAGAAGCAATCTCACCATTGGATAACATATTTTCAAATTATCTGCCCGGTGACTCGAAAAGCGAAGCTTCTTTTGCTTTTCATTTCACCAAGGTTCCGTCTAAACCTTTCTACTTGAAAACTCCGGCGGCTAACGTTTTCGCCGATCCTCTCACCTCTTTCCAAGTTTCATCTGCTAACCAAAGGAACGAAAGAAGCTCTGTTCACCTTTTGAGTTGCGTGATCTGTTCTACAAAGGTTATAAAATCAAAATCTCTGATTTTTTTTTTTTTTTTCCTCTTTTTTCCCATTTTTGTTCGATTTTCCGATGATAGATCTACTAGTAGGGTTAACGATACCGAGCTGTTTACATGGACCTGAATTTATTTTCAGGGTCAGTTTTGTTTGGCTGCTAAAAAACCTGATTTTTCTTGGAAGAAGAGATGAAGAGACTTAGAGAAGATGTGCACACTGAACCTCAAAAGCGAAGGCCTGAGGTTTCATCTCGAGGAGAAACGTAACTCTCTCTTTTCAATTTCGCTTTTGTTCCGTAGTCACAAGTTTCAAATTCTTCGATGTAGTTAGCTGCAATTCAAATGTTTTTAAAAGTATTGAGCTACTTGCGTTTGTGCAATGCAGAAACAAGAAACCTCGTACCACCGATGCCCTGTCGTATCTCAAAGCTGTAAAGGACATCTTTCAAGACAAGAAAGAGAAATATGAGTCATTCCTTGAGCTCATGAAGGACTTTAAAGCTCAGAGGTATGTTTAGTTTAGTTTAGTTTCATTATGGCTTTCTTATTGAGGTCACAGAAGGAATTCGTGTGTTTGTGGTTGTCACAATGTGAACTGCGTGTATTTATGGTGTCTTATGTGTTGCTTGCAGAATTGATACTGAAGGTGTCATAGAAAGAATTAAAGAATTGTTCAAGGGTTACAGGGACTTACTTTTAGGTTTTAATACCTTCTTGCCCAAAGGTTATAAAATAACCCTTCTTCCGGAGGAAGAGAAACCTAAGGTCCGGGTGGATTTCAAAGACGCTATCGGTTTTGTCACCAAGATTAAGGTTTGTATGTGATGTGGTAAATGTTACTAAGGTAAAGTTGATTTTTTTATCAGTTAAGGTTTACTGGAGTTTCGATCTTTGCAGACAAGGTTCGGAGGTGATGAACATGCCTACAAAAGGTTTCTAGACATCTTGAACATGTATAGAAAGGAAAGAAAGTCCATCTCTGAGGTCTACAAAGAGGTATGTTTATTGTTAATGCACAGAGTGTTAATTCTTCAAACTTTCTGCTTCACATTTTACTTGTTAGGGAGACAGTTCTCTGATATTTTCTGTTGTGTAGGTTACTATGTTATTCAAGGGTCATGAAGATCTGCTCATGGAGTTCGTTAATTTCTTACCTAATTCTCCAGAATCAGCTCCTTCAGCAAAGAAGGCAGTACAGCGTCACAAGGGCACTGCAACTTCTGCCATGCATTCTGATAAGGTTACTCTTAGTCATCTTTGTAAGGATAGCATATTACAGTTGGTAATGTTTTACTGGTAGCAGAAATCCGTTATGGCCATACATCCTTTCCTCCATTGTTTTAAGAGTCTCATAAATTAAGATCAAGATCAAATAAGCATTATAATATAGCATTTACATAGGGATTTTTTCTTAGTGAGATGTTGATACACACTTTTTTGCACAGAAAATCAAACTACGATGTAAGCTTGAGGATAATTCTGAACACTTTGATCAACAAGAAGATGGTGATGAGAACCTTGTTGCTTGCTCCCCTGGTAATTCTCTGGGAAGTGAGTATTTTGATGGTTTATGATTGTGAAAATGTCTTTTATTATCTAGTGAATTCAATATAAGCAAGCAAGTCATATCTTTCCCAACGTACCCTCATCTAAAATTTTGTGACCATGGTCAAATTTTTCTTTGTTTATGACTTAAGTAGTCAGTGGTATGTATCTTGTTCTGAGGTTCAACTATGTTAAATTTTTGCAGAATCTTTCTCTTCATTTTTGTATTCTTTGATCATACTCAATCTTGTCTTTGTTAATGGTTTAAGTGGTCATTAATTTATATGTGGTAGTAAGGTATTTAAGTTTTGCAGACTCCCTTGTCAAAGAAGGTCAGCCAGGATATTTTCAAGATGATGAAAATAGAGAAGATACTGAAACAGATACAGCAGATAGGACTGAAAAAAGTGCAGCATCTGGCGGTAAAGATATCGGAAATCACAAACCCACTACCAAGTATGTGGGAACACCTATAAATGAACTTGATCTTTCGGAATGCACTCAGTGTACGCCAAGTTATCGGCTCCTGCCAAAAGATGTGGGTATTTTCCTAAATATTGTTTTACTACACTGTAATTTACTATATTATTTTGTTCTCTTATACCATATGGTTGGCCTTTTCCCATGCAGTATGCAGTTGAGATTCCAAGCTACAGAAATACACTTGGTAAATCGACACTCAATGACCACCTGGTATCTGTCACCTCCGGGAGTGAAGATTACTCATTCAGTCATATGCGCAAAAACCAGTATGAAGAAAGCTTATTTCGGTGTGAGGATGACAGGTATGCTCTGGTACTTCTCTGTTTTTTTATTTTTTGGGCATCTGATGACAAATTTCCTTGTCCACCTTTTATATACAGTATAGTAGGTTCATGTATTGTCTTGTTCTATGTCCGTATAGATTTTTTCCTGTTACTTTGGCATGCTTTTATCTTCTAGATGGTAGGGACTTCTCTCCTTTCATTTAGTTTGTCTGGAACCTATCATTGAGAATGGTGATTCTTTGTTGTTGATAGAATCTCACAGTTTAACTTTAACATTCTTAACACGTGTTCAGGTATGAAATGGACATGTTACTAGGGTCTGTAAGTTCAGCCATTAAAAACGTAGAAAACCTTCTGGAAAAGATGAACAACAACACTATCTCAGTCGACACTACTATATGCATCGAAAAATACTTATCAGGTAAGTTGTTTGTTTGGAACAAATTTAATGTGGCTATAGATTGTCTGATCTTCATTTATTTGTGCTATAACACTCTATGTGATTGTATCTAATAGCTATGAACTTAAGATGCATTGAGCGGTTATACGGTGATAATGGCCTTGATGTGATGGATCTTTTGAAGAAAAACATGCATAGTGCTTTACCGGTGATACTGACCCGCATGAAGCAGAAGCAAGAAGAATGGGCAAGGTGCCACTCTGATTTCCAGAAAGTGTGGGCTGAAGTATATGCTAAGAATCACCATAAGTCACTAGATCATCGTAGTTTCTATTTCAAGCAGCAGGACTCTAAGAACTTGAGCACAAAATGTAAGCTTCTTAATCAAAATCTTAACCTACTTTAGGTTTGATAAAACCACGTTTTTACCTGCACTTGAAATTTCACAGGAAAAAATGTAGGGCTAATCCATTAGCAACTTCTATCTCTATCTCGCCATTTTAAAGAGAGGATGCTGAAGCGATAGAAAGTGCTATTAATCTATTAATAGATTGCTGATTATGAGAGTAGAGTGAACCCATATTTTGTAGTTAATGCCATTGTTTCGTTGTGTCCTTAAATTACAGGTTTAGTGGCGGAGATAAAAGATATCAGTGAGAAAAAGCATCAAGAAGATCTGCTTCAAGCTATTGCTGTTAGGACTATGCCCTCTTTTCAACCAGATTTGGAATTTGATTATTGTGATACACAAATTCACGAGGATTTATATCTGCTTATCAAGTATTACTGTGAAGAAACATGTGCCACTGAACAATCGGATAAGGTAATGAAGCTGTGGATAACCTTTTTGGAGCCCATGTTTGGCACTCTTTCAAGGTCTCAAGGTGACCGTGCTATGGAAGATGCATCAAAGTTGAAAAACAACCAAGAATTGCATAATGCATCCGTGGCAGTAAAGGACAGCTCTTCTGGGTCAAACCGTAAACATCCAATATCCCCAAAACTGGTGAAAGATAATCCAACAATGCAAGGAAGCTCTACTGGGAAAGATGCCTCAGCCAATATAGTGAAAACTGCTCAGCATGATAAACTGCAAGATGCCACAGCTATGTCTAATGAGGTAACCCCTTGTGTAGAATTGTTTCAAACTCAGGTTGTATGCACTGGTTGTGATGAAATTAAATGGGAAGTTACCTTCCTTATTACCGAATTGACACCTTGATGAGAATTTAGTAGAGACCAGTCATCAGTTTATTTATTTACGAAACTTTATTGATGTTACCCAAATTTTGGTTCATGGTCCGCAGGGTATCCAGTCTACCAAACTTGTGTCACCCAGAAATGATCAGATAACAGAGGATGTAGGGAGTCGTAGGGTTAAGGAAGTATCAGTAGGAAATCATGATGCTGAGCGAGAAGAGGGTGAATTATCTCCCACTAACAGTTGTGAGCAAGGCAACTTTGATGTTGGAGGACAAAATGGCCTCAGGCATTTAAAGAGAGGGATGGACAATGTAACAAGCAATACGGACCAACAAAATTGTGATAAAAAGGAAGCATATTGCACTGAAACGGGAGCAAAGGGCAATACTCGCCCTGAAGATGACTATAAAGAAAATGGTCACAAGTTATCAGAGGATAATGAGACTGCCCCTGAAATGCTTGTATCAGGAACCAAGTTTGGTTGTCATGCAAAGCATAAGGGAGTTATGAGCTGTAAGGGGGGTGCTAATGTGGCTCGAGAGGTGGCTAATGGAAATGAAGGTGAAGATGGATCCTTTGTATTTACAGAACAGTTTCTTCAAACTGTAAAACCTGTTGCCAAGCATGTGTCTTGGCCATTGCAAGCTAGTGAAACTTGCTCTCAGAATGATTCTCGGGTTTTTTACGGGAATGATTCTTATTATGTGCTATTTAGGCTTCATCAAGTAAGGACTTTTCGAAGCAAGCTTCTCAAGTCTTTAATATGATGATTTTATCCTCCCGTGTTAATTTCTACTGATTTTCCAGATGTTGTATGAGAGAATTCAATCAGCAAAGAAGCATTCAGAAAAGAAGTGGAAGGCTCCAGATAACACAACTTCTGATTCTTATCCCAGGTGATTTATCTTCCAAGTTAATGGCTTTATATTGAAAAATGACTTCTTACTGATTTTGGAAGCATATACACTTTTAGGTTCATGGATGCACTCTATAATTTACTTGACGGCTCTAGTGACAATACAAAGTTTGAAGATGAATGCCGAGCTATTTTTGGAGCACAGTCATATGTTCTTTTCACGCTGGACAAGTTAGTTCAGAAGTTTGTCAAGCATGTAAGCAAAACTAGTGTATTGCCTTCTCAACTCCCAACTTCCGAGTCTCTTTTTTTTCTTTATCTCTTTCCTGACATTGTGATGGTTTGGATATGCTTCAGCTCCATGCGGTTGCAGCTGATGAGACAGACACCAAGCTTCTGCAACTACATGCGTATGAGAACTACAGAAAACCGGGAAGATTCTTTGATCTAGTGTATCATGAGAATGCACGTGCCCTCCTCCATGAGGCAAACATATACAGGATCAGATATGTAGGTTTCTGTTAGCTACACATCTTTCCCATTCAAATTCCGTAATGTACTTATATTACTTTGGAACTGATTGCAGTCACCAGCAAATACACGTCTCTCTATTCAGTTTATGAACTGCGGGAATAACCAGCTTGAAGTAACGGGTGTAGCGATGGAGCCGGAATTTGCAAATTATCTACAAAATGAATTTCTGACACCCGTCAATGATGAAGAGAGCCATGGACTGTTTCTGAAAAGGTGAAGGAAGCATGATAAAAGAATATGATATGTAATATATACATTCTTTGGGTCCACAGGAATGTTTAACCAAACTCAGTACAGGAACAAGGAGATATTGACTGGTTTAAATGAATCTACGGGGGATACAATTGCAATGGAAGGATTGAATATTATTAACGAGATTGAATTGAAAACGGCTTGCAGTTCCTCAAAGGTAGAATATATAATGAAACTCTCTTGTGTTGGGAAAGACTTGATGTCTGAACTGTATATATGTGGATGACTGAAACTTACTTTGCCAATGATTCAACTGATGTAGGTGAAGTATGTAGCAAACACATCAGATCTTTTGTATAGAAGCAAACAGGGAAACCCGAATTCAGAGGGACCAAGGCGTAATAGAGTTAGTGAAATCTCTAAACAGAGAAGAATATCACGGTTTCACATAATGCTGAATTGCAGACTTTGTGCCTTGCCTTCTCTATAAACTGGTACCTACTCCAATTCATTCATTAAAATTTTCCCCTCTTACATCATAGAAAGGCTGTGGGATCTTCCTCGATGTAACGGTGCTACATTTTGCTGATACGTAATCTTGTTTCAGGTGTTGGTGTTGAGGCTCTTAGTGGTAACGGCTCTCTGGCTTTTAGAGAATATGCAAAGCTTTTGGTGGTAGAGAAGTTTGCTTGTTTTTGATGTGACATGAACTGGGATCATATGGCTCATGATTCACTTCTCCACAGTTGTTTTGCGTTTTGCGTTTGGAGCCTTTAAGTTTTGGTGTATAGTTGTATTAGAATATATATGATACCAAAGTTGCCAAAATTGAAGACTCTAATTATGTTCATTCAGCATCCTTATATTAGTCCTTATACGGAAGAAGAATAACATCACTTTGATTCCAACAGAAGGGGAAAAAAATTGCAAATCACCGAGGATGTGGAAAAGTTTTTGCATGAGAGAATAAAAAAAAAAATATATAATAATAATCCAAAATCAACAACAATGTAAAAATGGATCCTAGCACCCTTCAATACAATGTCCAGTCCCGGGTCGGATCACTCTATACAATTAAAAGAGGTTTAGTGGAGAATGCAATAGTAAACGGTGCATGCCATAAGAAGTAATTAATTTAATATATATGGAGGAGGACGATGCTCATTTACATATTACCCTGGATCATTAAACTCGAATACAGACAATAAGAAAGAAACTAAGATTACTTGTGATATATGTTGTTTCTCCACTTGGAAGATAATAAAGAACATAAAGATTCAAAGTTTTCAAAATAATACAATGAATACCAAAGCAATGGACTAGCCGTGGACAAAAGCAATCGACGACATTAGGTCAAAGACTCATCAAAGAGTACTAAAGCAAAACAAACAAAGAAAAACGTGGAAAAGACACAAGCAACAGCGATCGGGACAACAATACAGTACCCGAAAAGATGTGTGGTAGGGAGATTTATTATTATTCCCCCACATGAAGGGACAAAACGCAAACCAAGGATTTCTTTCTTTTTTTTTTCTCTTAGTTAAAAAAATACACCAAACGTGAGGAGTATCGTTTTGGGATGATTTTGTTGTCGACAATAATTAATGGTTTTGTTGTTATATACATTGCATCTACACTTTCTTTCTTTCTTTCTTTTATTTTAATTTGAATCCGTCCTTCCAATGTGGTTTGCTACTGTCATTAACAGTAATAGTACTACTATACATCATGATTTTTACTTGCTAAATCCAATATAGTTTATGTTATGTCAATAAAACAACTGAAGATGTCCTCTTTAATTAACATTGGCTATAACTGAAGCATTAGTTAGCCTTTCATATAAGCATATGCGTGGTATCCATATGGAGAAGATCCTACTAAGTACTATACTTGGGGTAAAACACACATTATTATATGGACCATAAAACAAAAAAGAAGACCAAACCCAAAATGGGTGCCAGAGACAACGGATCTATAGAGACTATTTATGGAGAAATATATGCCCCAAACGAAGGGAACAAGAGTTGCCCATTTCCAGCTTTTCCATTTATTCCCTCCCTCCCTCCCTTGTTTGTTTTCTACTACTTCTTTTTTTTTTTTTTTTTCTTGCTTACTCTCTCTAGTCTCTCTAACACATGCATAATGATGATGCATCCACTTCGTCCTAGTATTTATTTGGGAGGTGTTACATTTGTATGTTAAAAAGTTGCATTAGAGAGTCTTAATAGCAATATTTTTGGGTGGTAGACTGATAACTGTTCAAGCAACAATTAAACTCTTTAATTACGATATTTCCATTTACTAGTAGTTGTTGTATTTGGAAAAAAGAAAAAACCTTAATTAGCTTTTTGATTCTTGTAAATATTTTCGTATCTAGCTAACTTATTGATTGATAATATAATACCTATGGCGTTTAACAAAACTCAAATACAACTGCGTCAAAATAATACAGCGTTTTTATTATATTCATTTTTTAATGAAATACATATGTTATACCCGAACCAATCTTCAAGTTTCGTTATCAAACAGTAAATGGTGTGAATGTTGAAGGTTCGATTGCAATATAAAGTCAAAAAAACCATAACTTTTGTGCAGAAATTAAAACTTTAAAACAAGATTATAAAGTAAGAAATTCGCGTCGACAAAAAAAAAAGAGTAAGAAATTCGAAAAAAACTTTAAGGAGAAAAAGGAAAAGACCCACGTGGAGCGAGATTAAAGGGACATCTATAAATTTGACGGCGTTAAGTCAACGTGCAATTAAAAACACCGTCAAAGGTAAAAATACCATAAAGAAAAAGAAAAAACAGTTAACGGAGGAGATAGAGAGATATTACACGACGGCATCCCAGCACCCACTAATCTAACCCGGGACTCCTCATCTTCTGCCTTCGTATCGGCGACGACGAAGAAGAAGACTCCGGCGACGATGTCAACACATCGTCATCTTCATCGTCTATCGGTGACGAAACCGGCGATGATGAAAACATCTCAACCGGAGATAACGGCGGTGAAGAGTCCGACGATTCAGGCGAGATAGTCAACGGCGGCGACGATGACGACTCAGGCGAAATAGTCAACGGCGGAGGAATAACGGAATCAGAATCTTCCGGAAGCTTGCGTTTGTTTCCTCCGTTGGATAGATTGAGGTCTTTGGATAAGTGACTTCTCAGGCGTTTCACGTCGGCGAGTTTCACCGGTTTCAGTAAGAAATCTTGGGCACCTTCCTCAAGGCATCTGTTCATTTCCATTATTTATTTTATCAAATCAACAGTTTCTTAAAAAATCCCAAAATCAAAATCGAAGAGTCTCTCACACTCACCTATCGATCCTTGTTACTACGTTCTCTGACGACATGATTACTACCGGAACTTGTCTAAAATTAGACGATTCCTGTTTCAGCCGACCGGAATATTCCACATTGTGATTAAAAAGAGAAAAAAAAAAAAGTTGTCTGAATGAGGAAAAACGGCGGGAAAAGAAGGAGAGACCTTAATCTTCTTGAGAAGCTCGTAACCAGTCATACCGGGCATACAGTAATCAGTGATGATCAAATCAACCTTCAATCTCTGTAAGTAAACAAAATCTCAAAATCAGGAATCCTCGAAAAGCAAAATCCAAATCGAAATCTCTATTGACTCTCTAAATAAGAATTCTATCAAAAATATAGCTTACATCGAGTTGAGGAGAAGCTTTATCGTTATCTAAGCCTAGAAATTCCAAAGCACGCCATCCACTATCTACCGCCGTTACTGAAAATCGAAACCACCGGGGATTTAATTTTTCCGGCGAGGAGAAGAAAAAACAGAAAAAAAGAGAAAGAAAAGGAAGAAAAACAAACCTTTGCAAGAGGTAATACGAAGCAATCTCTCAATGACAATCCGATCAACGAGGCTGTCATCGACGGCTAAGACATGAAGTTCGTCTAAATCCAAGGGTGCAGATTCAATACCAGCAACAGTATTAGTCATCAAGTCCGACCTCCGTAAACAAGAAACGCCACCGTCTCTGGCCATTGACATAGACATAGACATAGACGAGGAGTCTATACTATACTAGTAACTCTGTGAGGAGAGGATGAGAATAAGAGAGAGAGAGAGAGATGAAAGAAGAAGAAGATGAAAGAGCTCACATCTGTTTGCTTTTCCTTCCTTTGTCTTTCCCTTTAGACAGTTTTTTATATTTCTTATGCGTTTTTAAAAAAATATTTATTTTTCAAAAAAAAAAAAAAGCACAAATCAATCTTTTTTTTTAATATTGATTAATCTCATTTTTTAATAACTCCATTCTCCAGCGAGGAAAATCCAACAAAATCTTTGGTTTTCCTATTTATGTGAAAAAAATATGTTCGTTTTGGGGTGCCGTGCTTTTAGGGTTGAAAAATACAACCTTTTTTTTCTTTTAATCTTTGAGAAAAAAAAACAATAGTAAGTAGTTTGCTCATAAAAAAAAGGAAAAAACAATAGTAAGTTTTTTTTTTTTTTTTCAACAATAACTATAGAATTGGTTTATAAAAACCAATTAGGGGGACAATAGTTCACATACAGAACAGGGAGCGGCGTTGTACGGACATTCCGTGCCAAACTATCCGCTTTGGTATTAGCACTCCGAGCAATAAGAGACAAAGAAAATGTAGAAAATTCCTCCCTGTCAACAGCTATGTCATCCAAATATGCAGAAAACGCTGGCCACTCAAGCGGGGAAGACACCATCTTCACCAAATCCGAGCAGTTTGTGAGAAAAGCCACATCTCTGAAATTGTGACCTATCATACAACGCATTGCCCACACCAAAGTTTCGACTTCTGAATGCAAAGGGGAGAGACTCCGTCTACAATTCTTACCTCCCATTGTAGTTGATCCATCGTCAGCGTTTTGGCAGAACCATCCTAAGCCTGAAAATTTATCTATGTCCTTCCAAGACCCATCAACAAAACACCTATAACCTGTAAAGTATAAAGGTAACAGACATCCCCGTGGTTGTAGCCGAGGGATATCTAATAAAGGTTGCCTTTGAGTCTCCACTTCGTCGAGTTGGGCCTCCTGCCAAGACTTTGCCTCGTCTTTTGCAATCCGAACTACATCCATCGGACTCTCGGTTCCATTACTGAATACCTTTTCATTTCTCGCTTTCCATATATACCATAATAACCAGGGATAGAAACTAGGCGACCCATCCTCAAAGGGCAGACCGAATAAATAAGCTATATTAGTATATACCGATGCTGTGGGAAAACTATGTGGATCCACTGGAATATTTGCCAATGCCCAAGCTTGTTTTGAAGGTGGGCATTCAAACAGCATGTGATTAACTGACTCCGCTGGAGCACCACACCTTGAACAGGTAGAATCACATCGTAAACCTCGAGCTCTTAAATTTGCTGAGACCGAAATACAACCTGTCAAAATCTGCGATATAAAATGTTGGATTTTAGGTGGACACCGTAATTTCCATACACATCCAAATAGGGGATTTATATTAGGCCCTTATACTGCGAGGACAGAAACATTAAATTCCGGCTTTCGAGCCACATGATATCCAGATCTAACCGTGTATTTCCCAGTCTTTGTGAAATGCCTTCCTGGGACATCTGGCCCTGGCTGATTACCAATAGGTAGAGCACCTATCAATGCAACATCCTCAGTAGTAAAATGCAAAACAAGTGTATCCAAACACCAAGAATTATTAATAAGTAAGTATTAATATAAATATAAATATAAAAAAGAGATTTTATGAAAATCCGGTGGGGGCATGTTATGCGAATATCACCATCGAGTGAAAAAATATATAAAATATATTCTGAAAAGCGAATATAATAAATAATAGAGGAGAAATCATCCGTACTAATAAGGAATCAAGATGAAAACACGCACACAAAAAATATATATCTACATATATAAAAGAAGATAGAAAATGAAAAAAAATGTGAAAGCTGATTTAATTTGGTGGTCACAAACAAACATGATGTTTGAAACATCGCACATTTTCCAATTCACAGTAGGTAATTTCGGTTTGGATTGGTCTTATTCCTTTGTAGATACCACTAAAAGCCTTACTTAACACAAATTTTAATTCATTGTTCAATGTGGTTTATAGTAAACTGTAATCCAAAGAATGATATTAAGATGGTTCTTTTCTTTTTGTGGGTTTGACGGGTTAACATTATAAATAACTCTACATCTGACTCCTACAAGTTTATGTTATCCAAACAATTTCATTCTCACTGTAATATTATTATTTATATTGTTTTCAAATTGGAGAAAACCAAAAACACAAAAAAAAAAAAAAAGAGGGAAGGTGGAGTAAATAAATAATAATAATAATAATAATAAAGAAAGGCAATTGACGTCCACATTAAAATTAAGATCCGCGGGACCCATGGAAATCTAAACATTGGACCCACTTATATTTCTTAAAGAACCAAATTTTTTTCTTTTATTTTTATTTTTCTTTTAATTTTGGACTTTTCCTCTTTTTTTATTTTCTTGCAAAAAAACATAATTTGCTGTTTCACTCTTTTAGACACCACAGCGTATCAAATCTTCGAGATTGCTTTTGCTTTCTCTTTCCCACCCCCAATCCCTTCTTTTTTTAAAAAAATAAAATCTATAGTTGTATATATATCATCAAAAGTTTTTATTTATTTTGTTCAAATGGTAAAGTTTCAATTTTACTAATTAAAATTATTTACTTACTCAAACTTAAAAGAGAGTTTTTCCTTCTTTTCTTTTCTGATTAAACAAATATTATTCCAATAAAAAAACATACATTTCTCAAAGCTTTCTTTCTGTATCCGTTTTTTAAAAAAAAAAAGTTAGACATATGAAAACAATAAATACATATATGTATCCATTTTGATTCTCTAGCTTTTGGTTTCAGAAATAATATCTCATATTGTATCATTTATCCTATACTACATATAAACGAAGAAGAGCTAGCAAATCTAATCTTATGATATTTTCCTAACTAAAAAAAAGGTAAGTTTCAAGGTTGCTTTGAAGTTAATCGATATAGCAGTCGTAGATGATCACAGTTTTTCCTTTCTTTATCATGCCTTAGCATAAAGAATACTAGTACTATTTTGTCTCTTCGAAATTGATCGTTCTTGATTTATATAGAAAACTCAATGATGCGTCGTGAACTATTGGAGAAGAAAAATAAAAACACTTTAACAATGGAAAATTGGATATGCCCTTGAGTAAAACTAATAACGCGAAATTCAAGATTGAATTGTGAATTGATTTTTCAAACGATAGGGGCCAACGAATGATGGATCAAATCTTCATGATGTCAACTAGAAATCGAGAGTTGAACCAAATAACTCCCCTAATAGTTGTGATCGACGTGTCGCTCATTTATTCATTGTTTATCATCTTTCTCTTTTTTTTTCTAGATAACTTTGAACATCATTTTTCATAAAAGACATTGACATTTTCCCTTTAATTAAATTATCGATTGAGGTATGGAGCATCTTTTTATTCTAATTATTATTGTAAGGATTTTCTCAGTCTTCTTAAACCCTTCTAAAATATATTTCTAGCAGCAATAAAGTAACCAATTAGTTGACCTAATTATAGTATTATACTATAGTATGGTGCTCATGCTGAGAACCATTATATATTGAAGTATAGTCGAATCTCAAATGCCAAAACTTCTGAAAAGATGTTAAAATTGTATTAATGGTATGAGTAGATTAGTTCATTTATATATTGTTTTATGTTCTTTCGAAATTTTCGATGTGAAATCCTGACTTTTATTTTGGTCACCATCAGTAGAGCTCCTATCTAAATACAAAAGGCTACAAAGCATTGTTGGATCTTTTGTGAATGACACTTTTAAGAAGAAGAAAAATACATGCTTTTGATGGAAACAAAGAAAAGAACAATAGAGTACTGAGTAGTCTTTCTCCTTGGTTATCACTTGTGTTGTTTTGGTTCTGTCTCCTCTTGATATTTAATACTTATTTATCTTTATGTATATATTCATCACACTTTCACAAACGTTCCAAATCCTCGAAACAAAGAGCACAAGACAAAGAGACCAAAAACACTTGCAAACAAAATGAATACTCTACTTTTATGGGCTTTTACACAATTAAGGCTTTTCTATTTTTACTCTCTCCAGTTGCATGGTTTTGTATTATTAGGCCATGGAGGCGAACATTCTTCTTCAGTCAATTAATATATATTCAAAGATTAAATATGAAAAAGAATCTAAATAACCTGATAAAGGTTGGCAATCGAAATCGACGTAGCTTAACGTTAAATGTTTCTATACTAATGTCTGAAACAGAAGATTTTTAGAGACGAGCTGAAAATTTGGGTGAAGGCCCAGACCCAGTGGTGGTGTCTGTGTCTGATCCATCACTAGGGTCGGACAATTAAAAGCAAACCAAAGCCTTTTATAGTTTTATCAATTTCGATCGCAATGATATATATATATATGGATTTCAACAAACGAATTGGGAGATAAGCCGAAACGAGTTCAAACCTAACTGTATTTCGATTTTGCTGTCATGCTAAACGTGACCAAAACAGAAAATCAGACCATAATAATCGAAATTAAATTTCCTACACCTAAGAAACCTGCAGGGTTTAATTAAATTAGTAGTTAGACCAGCAGCACAATACCACATAAAAAATATTAGATATTTCCGGCTGGCTTTGGATTTGGACTTTGGAGATCTGCATATATCGTTCGTTCAAGAACAATAATTTCTACGTGCATGCTAGTTATATATATATATATAGTATCCTTGTAGTATTAATTAGCGTTGTGTAATCTTTATTTTCTCGTGGATGTTCTATATATAGTTATAGTTGTAATTCATTTATTATGCATGCATGCTTGCTGGCTGGATTCATAGTTTTAAGTAACAACCATTTTTATATGAATTCAGTCATAATCCATTTCGATCTGTAATCATTGTTTATTTTCTCATGTATTGTATATGGTATAGTTTTTTATATGGTTTTTGGTCTTGGCATTGCATTTTCGGTGGCGTTCTTTTTTATTCCGTAAATATATATATATATACCAAATTATGATATAATAATAATTTAAGGCTCGAGTGCTCTTGGAGTCGTCTAGAAGAGAAGCAAAAGCATTTGATTAATACGGAGAGGCAAACTGCGGGGACCATGTTTTGGATATTCTTAAATTATCTTCGACTTTATTAATTTGTTTCTTATACAATATAACATGCATGTGCTAGTTTGCTCGTCCTCGTTTTCTATACAAAATGAAAACTTAAACACAGGGAATAATTAGTTTATGTATGTGATTAGTAAGCTCGCACAACCCTAATGAGTTTCCCTATAAAGAAACAAAAACTACTATCGTAAAACTTTTTTTTCTTTTTGTTATTGTGGTCAACACTTAGAGTTAAACCTTTAAACATTTAGGTCGATCGAATAGATTTTTTACAGGTACATTAGACTAACTAATTAAGTTCTCAAAAATGGGTTTTGAATTATGTAATAATTTTAAGTTGTTTGAGACTTCGATAAATATAATGAGAAGAGAAGGTGAGGTGGACATAATCAAATAATTAATATATATATACTACTAAGTTTTACTATATCAAATAATATAGAAACCAACCCACCCACCCAAGTAGCCACCACAAAGAAACTTTCGAAAAGAAAAAAAAAATCATAATGAGCTAAATTATTCCACATGCTATTGGATAAATATAAGATTATTGTTGACAGCATACTTATTTGGAATTCTTCTTTCCCTCGATTGCTATAATAATACTTCTAAGACCAAAAAAAAAAAAAACAAAAACAAAGGACCTGATAGAGAGGAAAGAGCGAGCGTTTGATTGCATGAGACACCAGTTTTGGTGGCAAGAAAGTCCACCAATCAGAGATCTTAGGTTAGTATGAATTGGAATATAACTATAACACCTAATAAGGATTAATTATTGTTATTTCGATTTTTAATTGTCTTGATCTATCTTTTAAGTTACACAGAGAGCAGTGGGGTCTTAATGGAACAACTGTCCAAACCAAATGCCATTTCATTAGACTTGTTTTTTTTTTTTCCAGTATTAGAATAAGATTATCTCATGACTTGATAATGATTCACCTGAAAAATAGAATATTAATCTTTTTTTAATACCAATTTTCTCTTTCTGTATAAAATATTGTCTTCTCATGCTTTATGAAGATTTGCCCAAGATCTTGTTTCGAAGAATAGACTTATGAAATATATATATATATATATATATATATATACTATATGTTAAATAGTATAGATGCTTGCATCATTGCCCACTTCTTGTATTCCTTCATTTGGCAACTAACTTATTCTCCCTCATTTTTTATTTAATAATTTCATTTGCATTCATTAAACATGGTCAAGATAGGCTTTTTCTCTCTCTCACAGTAATTAGACAAATAAGATTTGGTTTAGGTGGGAAGACAATACATTGAGATAAATTACATAAAAGCTTCAATTTCATGCTCCATCATCAGATCTCTTTGCGAGCAACTTTAATCGATGGGAAATTAATTTGTAAAACATTATAATGAATAGTATCACTAAAAGAATATCCAAAGCAAAATTATAGACTAATTTTGATTTCTTTTTGGAGAATACCGAACGACGATTCGTTTGATATTGTTGCAATATGCTCTTGAGTGAATATTTAGATACAAAAATTTTCATTTATTCGCTTATAAATTTTATGCGTCATTCAAATATAGTGAATTGTTAAATACTATTCTTCAGCTTCGATGCTGATTATATAATTTTTAGGGCAAAACTGATTGGCTTTATTTAACTTCCTATCTTTCTTTGACTTTCGGTATAATATCAACAATATGATATTAACATCTTTAATCTTTTCTTATAGCTTAGAATATAACTTTTGTATTAATTGTCACAAGTGGTGTGATCGCTGCATGCCTTTTCATATATATATTTTATATTTATCGTATCTCAACTCAATCTAACTATTTTATTCACGCACTAAACAGAAAGTATTTTCCAACAATATTTTAAAGTCAAGTTTATCAAAATTAAGCAAATGTATATATAAGACAAAGATAAAAACAAGTTGACAAGTTAAGTCTTTATATATATATATATACTATGGTATAAAGAATTTTCAATCCTAGTTTATTATATACCGTTCCTATCTCATATAGTATATGTATGCGCGTGGTATCCACATATGTCTATAAACATCTTCCGTGTTAGTGTAATGTTTATTGTACCTATCAATGTTTATTTTCCAAGATACATTTCTCGTCACTACACCTTAGATTCAAACAAATAATTTTATTATAAACCCTAAAATATTATATACTCGATGCTGTTCATGACTAATATAAAAAACCCTTCCAACAATATAAAACTCCTTATGTATATTATATTACAGATGCAATGCATCATTATATACAAATTATTAAACTAAGCATCCTCCGCCTCTCTATATTTGCTATATAAAGACGATCATTTGCACACCTCCTTAAGCTAATTAAACCCATCAACAAACACAAAACATACATACAGACACATATATATATGTCTATGTCTCCGACAATGTCTCGAGCAGGTGAAAGTTCCTCAGGCTCTTCCTCCGACAAGACGATAAAGCTATTCGGGTTCGAGCTCATCAGCGGCAATCGTTCGCCGGATATCACGACGGCGGAGAGCGTGAGCTCGTCAACAAACACGACGTCGTTAACAGTTATGAAAAGACTCGAATGCCAATACTGTGGCAAAGAGTTCGCAAACTCCCAAGCCTTGGGAGGTCACCAAAACGCTCACAAGAAGGAGAGGTTGAAGAAGAAGAGGCTTCAGCTCCAAGCTCGACGAGCCAGCATCGGCTATTATCTCACCAGCCACCACCAGCCAATAACGACGGCGTTTCACGGAAAATACAAAACGCAGTCGTATTGTGCGTTCTCCTCCATGCATGTGAATGATAATAATAATCAGATGGGCGTGTACAACGAGGACTGGTCGCCGATGTCATCGCAGATTAGCTTCGGCAACAAGAACGCGGGTCAAGACCTTAATGAACAAAGTGGTGAGATGGGTAAACTGTACGGTGTACGACCGAACATGATTCAGTTCCAGAGAGATCTGACTTCTCGTTCTAGTTCAAAGAGAAGCATTAAGTCGCTGGATCTTCATCTAGGTATCGCCGGAGATACGGCATAACAAAGAGATAGAGATATATGATTAAGATATACTAGTTGTGTATTTTATTGGGAAGAAAAAACGAAAAAAAAAAACCGAGACATATATAGTGTTCTTGAAGCCAATTTGAGTTTATTTATTAATTAGGTTTATGTATGTTCTTTAAAAATTCATTCCAAAGTGATGTTGTAGAATTATTCAAAAAAAAAAAAAAAACTCAAATAGATAGATTAATTATCCAGAAAATCCAGGATCTTCATCGTCATCCCAAAATAAAACACAAATTAAGTAGAACGGATCAAGTATATATATATATATATTATGGAATATAACAATAAAGAATATATAGTACTAAAAAAAAAAAAAACATTTTCATGTTCCTTAATTTGTTAACCGTACGTATATACTACAGTAAAACCTCTATAAATTAATAATGTTGGGACCATAAAAATCTATTAATTTATAGAGGTATTAATTTATCGATAAATTAATAATTATTAATTTATAGAGAGATATTTCTAATTTGGAAAATATTTTCAAAACAATATTTAAAAATAAGATCTAATCATGGTAATTAATATTTTATATAATCAATTACAAATAAAACAATAATTATTATGTATTAAAAGAGAATGCTAGCTATTTTTCATATAGTAAAATATTAGAAATAAAATCTAACAAAAACTAATGTGTCTATATATACATATATTTTGAAAATTTTACCTAATTATTAATTTTTAATATTGATGAGACCATATATTTACAAAGGATTTTCAAAAAAATTATTATCTTATTATTTTATCGAAATGTGTCTAAAATTACACTGGTCCGGAGAAATTTATTAATTTATAAAGATTATTAATTTATCGAGTATTAATTTATAGAGGTTTTACTGTAATTAGTAATTAACATGGTGTCTATAGTTTTATCATTATTATTGTGTGCTGTGTTTTTCTTTTGTTTTAGCGTTATGTGCTGTGTTATATATATAAATGGCGCATTGCTTAATTGATGGAGGAAACATGTTGAAACATTATCACTTTCTTGTTGCTTAGTCTATATATGTCCCATTCGTACGTCCTTCTTTATTGGTACATTTGTTTATTACCATATGGGTATATACATTATACATATATATTACATATTACATATTACATATTACATATTACATATACTTCCACTCCGTACCTATAAATAGTGTTCCATTACAATCTACAAGTAGTGCATACATGTGAATGATAGATAAAAACGTAACGTATATTTCCATCCATTACAAGTAGTCAAGTAGATGCCTGTGAATGTGATTGATAAAAACGTAACGTTTTTGTTTGGAAATAAATTAGGAAACATAAAAAGGGTAACGACCTTTATACGATCGAGTCCTTTTTTTTTAATGTTTCCAAAACTCTAATTCAATCACTTAAACTACTTTTTCTTATTTTTATATTTGCTTGGATTTTAATCACTTAAACTATTATTCATGATAATAACTAAGTTGCATGTTATGGAAGATGAATCGAGACCGATGAATTAACAAATCCACAACAAGAGTTACCAAAATTTGGATCTCTGATCATATATATACCTTTCTACTCCGAACCGATGAATCGCGAGACTAGAGCTATAATTTGGAAATATATAAACATAGTATAAAACAAACTAAAAGACGAGTACAGTTATGATTATTTAACTTCATTTCTTTTGAGACAATATAAGACAGAGAAATATGTGAAATTCTGAATAACTCTTAAAAGAACCGAAGAAATGAATTTTAGTGGTGACATTTCATGACTTAGATTTTATTCTTTCAAATAGATTTGGTGTAGGATTGATTCGAAATTTTCCCATTAAGTCTCTGAATAAATATGTGCACCAATTCATAATTGCACCACTTTTTAAAATACATACTATAATTTTTAAATAAATGGAGTCGGCAGGTTATATATTTAATCAATAGCGTGATTAGAATGATAAGCTTTAAAGATCCAACATCCAATGTTGGAGGTCCCTTCAATTGTGTGTATACACATGTCACTTCCGACACCAACGGAACTCCATTTTGCTTATGTGTGTTTTTAGATGCTTATCCCATTTCATTATTTACTTTTATTTTACTTTTTACAGGTTTTTCCTTTATTGTCCAATTCGTATGTTTCCTAATTTTGGTAATATATGTTTTTTTGAAGCATCATCGATCGCTCTTTGTGGCTTGCATATATATAAATATATGAGTAAATAACATAGTACGTAATAACAGCAGTTACATATTTGTAGATTTACGATAATATTTTCGTTTTCTTTTATATTCTCGAATAATTCTAGGAAAATAAATAAATCTATTCATGCTATTCCCCCAACTTAAACCATGTTAGATAGTGGCATTGGCGGAACCGCGGAAGAAGTGATCTGGACTAGGATGATCCTCCACATGCAGTGCTGAGAATGATGATCATTTTGATTGATCAGGTTAGAGAATTGAGAACACAGTTGCGTATTAATTGTCACATTAATTAATTAGCATTTGTCTAGATTTAGTTTCGATCGAAAACCGTAATTTTCATATATATATATATATATATTTTTTTTTTTTAAAATAATATATGAAACTAATGAAAGTTGCCACGTAATAAGAGTTTTCTTATGCTTAACGGCATACATGCAACATGTTATCATGGCATATGTAATCATAACGAAGATAGCTAGCTACTGATTAAAACGAAAACACTATTATCAGTTTTGAAATGATATATTTTGTTTTAAAAAATTAAGGATAATGTTATCTATATAATGTTGTGGCCTGTGGGAGACAAAGTTAGATCCAAAGCCAGGTAAGGTTAGCTTGTTGATCTAAATTGATTAAAACATACTTGTTGAACGAGACTTCGCCATCTGTACCACGCACCCATCCTAAATTCTTTCATTCCATTTTGATTTTATAGTTTAGTAATAAAATGTCATGTATGGTTCCATTATATATAACTTTGATTATTATTATTGGCATTATTGCTTTCTTAAAAGCAAGTTTAGAGTATTTAACAAAAACTATTGATTGGTCATTGTGAAGCGTTATATTTGACCATCAAGAAGAAAACTATATAAATATAACGCAATAGTTAATTATATATATTAATTCTTATATTTTTAATTATTAAATCGGGTGTAATCTTTTCGAAGACTCCTTGGTGTTGTGTGTGTACTTATAAAAGGACAATATATATCATTTTCTACGTAAAACAAAGGACAAGAATTATCGGTTACTTAATTAGTTTGAATGCTTCTTTGATCTAATAATTTAAAACATTATAGCGTTAGATGTAAGTTTTATAAACTAAAAAACTGATTTTTAATTGAAGCAGTTGATCTAGAAAAATAATTTGGTAGAGCACTGAGCAGAGATATTATTTTCTTCCAGAAACTACGTGATTAGAAGAAGACGTGTACTAAGTGACAAGTAAAAATAATTTTAATCTTATTAATCTAATGGTATAGTTGGCTATTTGTTTTGCATAATTATTTGCTAAATAGTAAATATTCGTTTCACGTCGTGTGCAGGTATATATCATTTACTTTATAATATATAACTACTTTACAGAAATCATAGTAAATTGTCCTAAACTTTTCATAACTTTATTACAATATTAAACATTACAATCCACCGGTGATCACGTTATTGATTTTTGTTTTGTTTTGGGTTGCTTTCCTATTCGGTTTTAAAACATGGCAATGGAGAAAACCAGCTGCTTGATAACCACAAACCGGAAAAATGTTAAAAAGAACCAAACCGGTCGGTTATCTGTAATTGATTTCTAGGGTTTTAAGGTTTTGACTGACGACGGTTGACTTAGGGCGCGCTTCTCTGCTTTGGTAATAGAACACGAAGCACACACACACACCAAGCTAGCTGCTCTGCACCTCCTTGCTCGCTTCTTTCACCATCCTTCAGGTTCGTTCTCTATTAACACGCATTACCACCAGTTACACCCTCGAATTGTTAGTTGTACAGCTAGGAATTGGAATCAGTTGGAGTAGTAAGTAAAGGATTCGAAGCCGCTTTTGTGTTTCTTTTGCTGGAATTTTCTCCGTTTCTTCTAAAATTTGAGACTTTGCTTCATTGGGTTCTCCAGAAAGCTTGAAACTTTATTCGAATTGGTATTTATTTTCTATTAGAAAGCAATGATTATTTTCAAACGAGGTCCTGCCTTAAATCCCAGGAATGAAAAACCATGACTTTGGCTTTACAATAAGCTAAAACTTGTTTCTGATTCAATTTTGATGTGGGCTTTAAGGTCAGGAGACAGAAAAAACTTGTCCCAGGATGAGGAAGAAGGTAGACGAACGTATTAGGACTCTGATTGAAAACGGTGTCAAACTCAGACACCGTTCCATGTTTGTCATCGTTGGTGACAAGGCTCGTGACCAGGTATATATTCTTTTTGCTGTTATAGAGAATTTCTACTTTGCATTTTCCTCGGAGATCAAGTCTAATGCTTTTCTAATTCGTTATGTAATAGATAGTTAATCTTCATCACATTTTGTCAAAATCGGTGGTCAAGTCTAACACAAGTGTTTTATGGTGCTACAAGAACAGACTCGACATTAGCAGGTTCGATTATCAAATTTGTCTTTTGATATTTGCCACAGTTGAAGCTTTTACCTAAAACTTTGTTATTAGGAGCTTAATTGAAACCTAGTTAACAGGTTAACACATTCTTTACTGTGAATTTCTTTTGGTCTTTCCATGTCGGGAATGATGGAACCTGACTTTGTGAACTATTTTACGCATATTTGTCGATAACTTGGTCCTAAGCTTTGAGAATGGAATTGGTTTTGTGTGCAGCCACAATAAGAAACGATCAAAGCAGTTGAAGAAGATGAAGGAAAGAGGACAATTAGATCCTGAAAAACTTGACGCTTTCTCTCTTTTTCTTGATGTGGGGGATGTCACACATTGCTTGTACAAAGATTCTGAAAGAATTCTTGGGAATACTTTCGGCATGTGCATCTTACAGGTACTCTTGATTGATGGCAGATATAATATTTTTTCTGCAACTTACTCATACTTTTATCTTCTTTCATATATAATTTTTATTCTTGATACATTCAGGATTTTGAAGCTCTAACTCCAAATCTACTAGCACGAACAATAGAGACGGTTGAAGGGGGTGGACTAGTTGTATTACTATTACAATCTCTTGCTTCACTTACTAGTCTCTGCACCATGGTTATGGTATGAACTCTGAATTTGGTAGTTACGTTACTTGCTTAACTACTTATTTCAAGTTACATGATTGGTTCTGTTCATATCAGGATGTGCATGATAGATTTCGAACTGAGTCGCACTCTGAAGGTTCCGGACGTTTCAATGAGCGATTTCTGTTATCACTAGCGTCTTGCAAAGCATGTGTTGTCATGGATGATGAGATAAATATATTGCCGCTTTCGTCTCATATCAGATCTATCACAAGAGTTCCAACAAAGGAGGTAAATTTGTAACAGATTCACGCCCTTTATAATGGGGGTTTGAGAATTTTTTAATTCCAAATTGCACCAATTTGCTAGCATCCTTACCTTATTATTTTCATGTTTTTGTAATAAAAGGATTCGGAAGGGCTTTCTGAGCCAGAACGAGACCTGAGGAGTTTGAAAGATGCATTAAATGATGATTTTCCTGTTGGTCCTTTGATTAATAAGTGTTGTACATTGGATCAGGTATGTGGTTTAGTCACCTGTGTACATTGGATTAAGTTATGTTGCACATTGGGTCAGGATTGAATATTTGCTTTGTCTTTTGTAGGGTAAAGCTGTTGTCACATTTTTTGATGCAATATTGGATAAGACCCTCCGCAGTATAGTTGCTCTGATTGCTAATCGTGGGCGTGGAAAATCTGCTGCACTTGGTCTAGCTGTTGCTGGGGCTGTTGCTGCTGGGTAGGTTTGAGTTATTGTACTTTTATTCCTGTATGTTCCAATAATATTTGCTATCTTATTGACACTTTATCTTATTTGCTGTTAGGTACTCTAATATTTACGTAACAGCACCAAGCCCAGATAACTTGAAAACTTTATTTGAGTTTGTTTGCAAAGGTTTCGAAGCACTTGAATATAAGGTAATGCGAATTTCTTCCGCATCACATGTGTGAGGCATTTTTCTAGAAACTTTTCATGTTGGGCTTCTTCCATTTTGTTGCCGGTGTGTTGGTATATTCATAGATTTGAAATACGCACTATCTTGAGGAAGAAAAAACAGTTACTTTGTTTTGCATGTTAATTCGAGATATCCATATGGTTTCCTGAATACAATACTCAATCATATATTTTGAAGGAACATCTTGAATATGATGTTGTGAGGAGTGTGAATCCTGACTTTAATAAAGCAATCGTACGGATAAATATCTTCAAGCAGCACAGGCAAACTATCCAGGTTTGTTCAATCCTAGTTTTATTTATTTATTTATAATAAGCCGTAGTTTGTGTCGATGACTGAGTGGCTTCATTTTCCCTTTTCTTTCATGCAGTATATACAACCACATGAACACGAGAAGCTCTCACAAGTGGAGCTGTTGGTTATTGATGAAGCGGCAGCTATTCCTTTGCCAGTTGTGAAGTCTCTACTTGGCCCATACCTAGTTTTCTTATCATCTACTGTCAGTGGGTATGTGAAACAGGAGTAAATTACATTCCCGATATTGAAAGTTATATGCATGGTGTGGTAATAATTTGGGTCAGTCAGGCTGCTGAATTTTGTTTGTTTTGCCTTTCTTTGCCAAAGCTACGAAGGTACTGGTAGATCTTTGTCCCTGAAACTCCTCCAACAGTTAGAAGAGCAAAGCCGAGCCCCTGTTACTGGTGTGGAAGGCTCTCTTTCTGGTGTGTAACTCCTACATCTTGTTTTTATTTTGGCATGTGGCAATTATGAGATTTTTGTTGTTTTTGTTTTTTTGTAGAAATCCCAATATTATCTTTTAGAACATAGAATTTCACCTTCCAGGCCTACTCACCCCAATGCCTATGCGTAGGGGCTTATGAAGAGAAAAGTGTTGCTATTTTTTTAAATTTATGTTTATGTTTTTTGAGTAAACTATCATTCAATGCCTAGGGTTAAGGAATTTATGTGGATAATTTTCCAAGAACGTAAATTTATTGTTAAGTCGGGTCTGAAGGGCCTCCGAAGGTTGACTGAAAGTCTGAAACTTCATGCTGCTGAGTATCTGTTGTGATTTTAGATTACTGCTGTGATGGGTCTTCATATTCATTAGATTTAATGTTTCTTGCGTGCAGGGCCTGCTAATTCATATCTCAGAATGTAGTATTAGATATCCTTTTTTTCCTTGGCCCTGTAGTTGAAGTGAATCGTTGAAAATTCCTAATTGTCTGAAGTTTCTTTGGATTCAGGTTGCCTTTTCAAGAAGATAGAACTCAATGAGTCTATTAGATACGCTTCTGGAGATCCAATTGAATCCTGGCTTAATGGATTACTATGCCTTGATGTTACTAATTGTCTTCCAAATCCTGCTTGGTATTGCGATTTCACTCAAAATAAATAGAATAATTCTACCCTTTCTTGCTAACGAGTGATCTAAAAACAGTTTTCTTTTCTTGGATTTGTAGCCATCCTCTGCCAAGTCAGTGTGATCTTTATTATGTCAACCGAGACACCTTATTTTCTTATCACAGAGACAGTGAGCTGTTTTTACAGGTAAGAATAGCTTATTTACAAACTAAGTACTTTTAGCTACCTATATATTGTTACTAAGGCATTAAGTGACCTGCTACAGCGAATGATGGCACTTTGCGTTTCTTCTCACTACAAGAATTCTCCTAATGATCTTCAACTTCTGGCGGATGCTCCTGCTCATCATTTGTTTGTGTTGCTCGGTATGCAATTGTTCCTCCTTTTCATAGCTAGAGATAATAATCAGATTTAGAGTGTTATTTTAATTTCTATTTGGCACAGGTCCTGTTGATGAGACCAAAAACCAGCTCCCTGATATTTTGTGTGTTGTCCAGGTATATATTTCTTACTTTCTGTTCTGCTCTTTAGAATTGTTTGTTCGGAGAAAAGTAGTCGGTTAGACGAACGAAGAATAAAAGCAGAAGCTATCCCTTTACTTTAATTGTTTGTTTGCAACATTATTTTTTATGTGTAAAATCATGAATCTCATATCTTGGCGTTTCCATTGTAAGTGATTCTGGATGTAACTGGTCTCAAGTATCATTGAAATTGAAAATTTTGCAGGTCTGTCTCGAAGGACAGATATCTCGGAAATCTGCCGAAAAAAGTTTAAGAGAAGGTCATTCTCCACATGGAGATCAAATACCATGGAAGTTCTGTGAACAGTTCCGGGATGTTGTCTTTCCAAAGCTTTCTGGTGCCCGTATAGTACGCATAGCAGTCCACCCCAATGCTATGAAGGTAAATTTTCTTACTATGCTCACTTTTATTATCTTTTAGGTTTCTCTGAGAGACTAACAAATTCTTGATTACATTATATGTAGATGGGATATGGGTCTGCTGCGGTTGAACTTTTGACCAGGTAAATGCATGGTTACGACTTGATAGAGTAATACATGCCGAGGCTTAATTGATTGATACTTGCAGATACTTTGAGGGTCAGCTAGCTTCAATATCAGAAGGTGATGATGAACTGGATGTGGAGCCTTCACCAGTCAAAGTTACCGAGGCTGCTGAAAAGGTTCTTGATTTTCTTAATCTATCCTTGTGGGGTTTTGTATAATGCATTCCAGTTCTTACCATTGTTTTCCCATAGGTTTCTTTGCTTGAGGAACAGATAAAGCCTCGTGCCAATCTTCCACCTTTGCTGGTTCCTCTTCGTGATCGGCAGCCTGAGAGACTCCACTACCTCGGTGTTTCGTTTGGGCTTACTTTGGACCTTTTCCGTTTCTGGAGAAAACATAAATTTGCTCCATTCTACATCAGTCAAATACCAGTTGAGGATATCTCTTTGTCCTCCTTCTCCTGCATTGCTTATTCTTGTATTGCATAGTAGTTCATAACACTATTTCTATATTTGGTTGGATCAGAGTTCTGTGACTGGTGAGCACACATGTATGCTTCTGAAACCATTAGCATTAAGCAACGACGAATTCGAAGTTGATGAGTCGGATGAACTGGGCTTCTTTGCTCCCTTCTATAAAGGTTCATTGATTCTTTAACTGGGAATCGAATGTTTCTGTATCTTCTAAGTATAACATGTTTAACGTTTTGGCCAATTCTTTAATTCTGTTCAGATTTCAGGATAAGGTTCTCTAAACTGCTGAGCGATAAATTCAAGAAGATGGATTATAAACTTGCAATGAGGTTAGCTCTAATCACTTTCTTCTCCCATGCAACTTTTGACTTTTTCTGCAATACTATTTTAGGTGGACATTATACCTCCTTGGTGCGTTTTGTCGTGTTGATAATATTCTCATTTCACTCTTTTGTCTAGTGTCCTGAACCCTAAGATCAATTTCCCAGAGGTTGATTCTTCGGGAAATTCACAAGATGGATTTTTGAAGAAACTCGCAGGTGTCCTTTCTCCTTATGATATGGAGAGACTCAGAGCATACACTGCCAATCTTGTTGACTTCAATCTGGTTAGATCAATTCTCTGAATGTCACATATTTAATTGGGATATGTATCTGCTTAAATAACTGCACAGTGATAAAATTTTGCTAACAGATTCAGACAAATAACAACCACATGTTCTAGCTTCATACTCTTGTCTTTTTGTTTAATTTGGTAATTTTTTTTTTTTTTCATTTTGTTATCTTTTCAAAGGTTTATGACATCTGCAAAACTCTAGCTCATCATTATTTTCAAGAGAAGCTCCCTGTCTCGCTGTCATATGTTCAAGCATCTGTACTCCTGTGTTTGGGCTTGCAGGAGTCGGATTTCTCGAGCATCGAGGTATAATATATCTACTCTTAAATAACGTTCAATGATCTGGACCGTTGCTTTATGTTTTACCACATATGTGGAGATAAACTTGTAGACACACCTGAATGTTCTAAATTGGATATATACGTTGACTTACAGAAACAAATGCAGTTAGAGAGGGGACAAATACACTCTCTTCTATTGAAGGTTGGAAAGAAGTTATACAAATATTTGAATGGAATCGCAACAAAAGAGATCGAAGCCACCTTACCTCGATTGAAAGATGTAAGTTCAGATGGAATATTAACAATATACTTTCGTATTCTTTTGCTCGATCATAATATTCTCTCATTGTTAGAAATTAATAAAATACATACATGCATATCTGATTGAAATTATTCATGGTGGCTTTTGGTTGCAGAGAGTGCTTGAACCTCACAATGTATCAGTAGATGAAGATCTCAGGGAAGGAGCAAAAGAAGTTGAGGTAATCACTTCTGTTTCCGTGCATTAGCACATTTTGTTTTGGTTGCCATGTAAGGTTGAAACATCATTCTCACTCTCAAATGTTTGGGTTTAAAGGAACAAATGAGGGCACAGATAGATGAATTGTTGGATCCTGAGCTGCTTGAACAATTTGCCATTGGGGACCAAGAAGCTGAGGCTTTGCAAAAGTCTAAGCTCTCTTCAAGTGGTCTTATAAGTATTGAGTCCACCAAATCTGATTTCAAGAAAGAGAAGCCAAGTGGTTTTGATAAATCCAACAAAAAGAGAGGCAATGATAAACATTCCTCCAGATCCAACAAAAAGAGAAGAGGCTAATGTTGAGGTCATGTCAACAATTGTTTCTTTGTAACAGTGACCAGAAAATTTTGATCATTGGGTTTTCTTTGAATTTGTAATCAGAATTTGAATACTATTAAAAAGTTTTGTTTGATCATCAAAATGAAAAAAACTTACAAATCCTGTTTGGGCATTCTACAACCATAGTACAAAGTGTTCTATTAACTATAACTATATATTTTTTTTTATACTGCAATACGTCAAACTGGTTCACATCTCGGCAGCAAAGGACTTCCCACATCCACAGGTTTGTGTAGCGTTAGGGTTCGAGAAAGAGAAGCCTCCACCAATTAAAGCATCGCTGTAATCAAGCTGCATTCCAAAAAGGAAAAGCATGCTCTTCGGATCACAAACTGCAAAAAAAATGTTAACAATTAATTTCTTTTTAAATAGAGCTTTCACTTTACAGATGTGGGAACACTTGACTGCAGAAGACAACAAGAGACTAGAAGTCTAGATCAAAAATTGGCAGCCAAGTATTGATCTCTAGTTTTATACCATCTACTTGACAGCAGGAATCTACAACTTTAGCCAAGGACAACATCTCAGTCATGTTCTCGAACAACCTCTACTCTTTTTATATGGATGCATGCACACACAGAAACTGACATTCATATCGAAAGTACAGAGAGTCTATTTCATCAACCAACTTGCTGATCTTACCCTTAGACCTTACTATATCAAAATGGAAGGATAAATCCTGCATAGTTACCGGATAGTTACCTATAGTGAATCCTTCGTATTCAATGGTCGAATCATCTGGTCTTGCGTTTGCTCTGTTCTCAAAGTCCATCGTATAAGACATCCCAGAGCATCCTCCTTGCTTGACACCAATTCTCAAGCACAAATCTTCCCCACGTTCTGATCTCATCTTACTCAGATGCTTAAGTGCATTATCTGACAGAGCTATCGCCGGCTTCAGTCCTTCCATTGCAGGTGAAGCTGAGAATTTCAACAAGCCTCTTTAAGTTCTCGTGAGCAAACCAATCAAAAATAAAGCAGAAGACATATCCATGTCACAAAATTTATCAGCTTTTTAGAATCCTCCTCAGACATAAGCAATCAAAGTTACCAATTTCAGAGGAAAAATTGATGATTTTTAAACTAGAATGGCAATAACAACCCATGAAATAAAAAGGATTCTCATCGAAACATAAAGCAGAGCAATTTCGTGAATCAAAATACGAACCTGGAGCTGAGGTGGATCGAACATAGAAACGGTTTCTCCGATTGAGATTGAGATTGAGATTCACATATGACAAACAAGGGAATGAAATCGAATTACATGAAACCACAGAACGCAAACTTGTGTTAGAGATCCTTAGCCCGAGAAAGGTTGGATTGGAAGTCATGATTCCAGTAAACGCCATAATCGCCGAGCTGAGACTTTCAAATGCGTGTAATAGAAGAAGACCCAAAAAAACAAATCTTTGCGCTCAACAAAAATTTTAAGTCCACATGTTTTATTTGTTTTCAGGTAGGTGATTTGATTATTTTTTTGTTTATGAACCCTAAAGCAGGTCTCTTTCGAAACTATCGGGTCATAGATTTAAAACCCGATTTTGACCCGGAGACGAGTTGGGTTGGGTGATACCCGAACCCAAAGGAAGACACACGCACACACATAGCGCGAAGGAACAGACTTCATCTTCATCATCGTCTATTCTGTAATTCGTCGCTTTAATCTCTTCCTCTCTTATCATCTTCTTCAGAGGTCAGTTCTCAGAGTGGATATTTCACGCGTCTATGCATAAATAAGTGGCTCTTTAATGGCGTCTTCTTCCACCAGCTCCCTCAATCTCCACTCTCTTCCCAAGGTAGTGATTCTACTGTTAATCAGTTGTTCTATTTTACTTACTTTTGGCTCCTAATTCCGTTTTCTCGTTGAAATTTGAAGGCTTCTTCTGGGTTTGGCCAATGGAGGAGTGGGTTGCGTTCCGAATTTTTGGGTAGCTCCGTTTCTAGAAACCGATTGTTTGTTTCTCCGGTGGTGTTTCTTCACCGGAGTCCGAGACTTCCGGCGATCAAAGCGTCGTATAACTCAGAGGGGGGACCGAAGCGTAGTAGGGTTTATAAGGAGTCACAGGCGGCTAGTGGTTTTCCTAATGCTAAAGTGCAGCAGATTGCATCGTCCGTCTTGCCCTTGGGCTCATTTGCTGTCGTCACTTTCGGTACGCGCATTGCTACGAGAGCTAGTTTTGTTTATCCTTTACTTCTCAAAATTTGGAATTACTGCGTTTTCTCCTTTCATGTGTAAGTAACTGAGAGGAAAGTAGTTTGGTACATTCGGTAGTTGCTATTAATACGAGGGATACTAATGATAAAAAAATCGTCTTTTATCTCAAATCTTCGATACTAATTTGTGTATTCAGCTGACAGTTTTGTGGAAAGTGGTTGAGAAGTTCATGTCTCCAAAGTCTCCAAAGACGTCTGCTGGAGAAAACAAATCGTCTGCACAGGGAGTGAAATGGTCGATTGGGGCCGGTACTAATTTGTTACAAGGATTTGCTGCGAAAGTTGATAGAGAGGCCAAGCAGAGGCTTAATGAATTTGCTAAGGAACTCAGGTCGTTCAGAAGTGTTGACATGTCAGGTGCATTGAATGATTTAGCTGTTATGACATTACTTATTGCTGATTGTAGTTTTCTTTTCCCTAAATGTGAAATTTTTCTTGCCGGGACAGACAATTTTATGAAAATTAAATGTGATCGGTAGTGCCATCTTTTTGTCTTAAGAGATATAGCTGAAGTTCATGAGTGTGTGTAGAGCCGATTGATATAGCTCACCTGTGTGTATTATATTGCAGGATGCAACTTTGGAGATGAAGGATTATTCTTTCTTGCTGAAAGCCTTGGGTATAATCAGGTTATAGATCTCTTTTGCTTTCACATCTTCTATCTGCCAACTCATTAGAGTCCTGATATTCTTATGTTGATTGCGTAAACATATCCATGTTTGTGTTTCAGACTGTAGAGGAAGTCAGTTTTTCTGCAAATGGAATTACAGCTGCAGGAGTTAAAGCCTTTGACGGTGTTCTTCAATCAAATATTATGTTGAAAGTACTTAACCTCTCTGGAAACCCCATCGGTGATGAAGGAGCAAAGGTTAGTGGAAATATGATATACTAGTTTTATATTTAAATACGTTTCTGATGGTAGGAAAATCCTCAGTTCAATCAAGAGAGGAGAACATATTGATTTCTGCCGATATCTTTAGCTCTAAAATAACATGGAGCTTATTATCTATGTGTACGTTCCTTGCTGAGAATGGTTTCCCTTCATTTTTTATTGTAATGGCAGACTTTATGCGCTACACTGATGGAAAATTCTAGCATCGAGATACTTCAGCTAAACAGTACTGATATAGGAGATGAGGTTTGTTTTGAGTAGATGCTTTGATTGACAAGCTTTTCAAGCTCCTAAGTTAGTCACAATCCTTTTTACGTTTCATGCTTTAAGTAGTTCCAATGTTCTGCGCAGGGTGCAAAGGAAATTGCAGAGTTGTTGAAGAGAAATTCAACCTTGAGGATTATTGAGCTGAATAATAACATGATTGACTATTCTGTAAGTTCTTTCTGTTCATGTGTTGTATCGTTATTTTTTAAGTAGTCACCCAGGTTTATGAATTGAATCTGTTGTCTTTTTACCCTTATTTCATTTTTTGAAATGGAGGTAGGGTTTCACAAGTCTTGCTGGGGCTCTTCCTGAGAATAATACAATACGCAATTTACATCTAAAGTGAGTTCAGGACAATATAGGTGGATGTTTTCTTATTAGCTTGCTTTTTTATTTTTTCTATATAGTTCATGCCCCTGACATACTGAATTATGGATAATCTGCTTCAGTGGAAACTATGGTGGTGCTTTGGGTGCCAATGCTTTAGCTAAAGGGATTGAGGGTAACAAGTCTTTACGGGTACAAAGTTTCCTCATGACTCTTTCTGTGTATATTGTATAACATTTTTGTATCAAGAGAAACATTTCATAGTTAGATGTATTATCTTATATGATACATCAAATGTAATTTCTGATATCATTAAAGACAACCAATGTTTTAAAGACAAAAAAAGAAAAAAAAAAAAAAGACAACCAATGTTTTAATGTCATCAACAATTGATTCCCTTGGCCTTTCTACCCGCAGGAACTTCATTTACATGGAAACTCTATTGGAGACGAAGGGATTCGTGCTTTGATGGCTGGTCTATCTTCCCACAAAGGTTTTTGAATATAACACTCTTCATACATCTATAGTAACCCTTCCTTACATTTACTTTATAATTCAGTAGTTATACAGAGATGCATTTTTGTGTGCAGGGAAACTGGCTTTGCTAGATCTCGGTAACAACTCCATCACCGCAAAGGGTGCCTTCTATGTAGCAGAATACATCAAGAGAAGCAAGAGCTTGGTTTGGCTGAACATGTACATGAATGATATAGGCGATGAGGTACATACATCCAATCTATAACAAATTAACAATGGAGCTGGATTGTGTCTGTTACTTCTCTAATATCGGAAAAACTTGTCTTTTTGCTCTGTTCTCTATCTAAACGATTTTCAATGGTTTCAGGGAGCTGAAAAGATTGCAGATGCACTGAAGCAAAACCGTTCGATTGTAACTATTGACCTGGTGAGAAGTGAACATCTTCTCCAGTCTCCCTAGGTTTTACCTTGCGTCCAGCAAATCTAGCTATTTGTTCTGCTAATGCGTTTTTGTAAACTAGGGTGGAAATAACATACACGCAGAGGGAGTTAATGCAATAGCTCAAGCGCTGAAAGATAATGCAATTATTACGACGGTTAGTGCCAAAATTTATTCTCATCTTTGTTTCCTTATTCACTTATAACTTGGGTGATAATGACACCGTCACTCTCATTATATCCTCAGTTAGAGGTTGGTTATAATCCCATAGGACCCGACGGAGCTAAAGCATTATCTGAAATTCTCAAGTTCCATGGAAATGTAAAGACGCTCAAACTTGGTTGGTGCCAGGTAAAGCATGCCCATAACTCTTTGTCTATAAAAATAAATACTTTCACGATTGCTTTTTCTTTTTCTTTTAATCATTTTTGATTTTCATTCCTATGTCCTGCAGATAGCTGCTAAGGGTGCTGAACATGTTGCAGACATGTTGAGATATAACAACACGATCTCGGTTTTGGACTTGCGGGCAAATGGACTTAGAGATGAGGTTTTTTCAGACAAATGTTATTAGTATTCAGCTTGTTATATATATATACTTGGAATATTTCTACCAAATATGTATTTTTCATATTTGTAAATGATTGTTATTTACAGGGAGCTTCATGCTTAGCTCGGAGCTTGAAAGTAGTTAATGAAGCTCTGACATCCATGGATCTAGGATTCAATGAAATACGGGTAACAAAGACGCTACTTCAACAATACTGTGTATTCTTATAAAAATGTGTAAGCTGTTCGATCTTATAATCCTGACTCATTTGCAGGATGATGGGGCATTCGCAATTGCTCAAGCGCTAAAGGCCAATGAAGATGTGACGGTTACATCGATAAACCTGGGGAACAACTTCATCACCAAGTTTGGACAGGTAAGAAGAACATATGTCTTTCCAGGTTTCCTCATGAAAGAATTCTGGTGTGCTGAGAATATGCTAATTGTTTGATCCCAGAGTGCTCTCACGGACGCAAGAGATCATGTTCTTGAGATGACTGAAAAGGAAGTAGAAATTTTCTTCTAAGAGAGACAACTGAAGTGAAAGAAGACTTGTCACTCTATAATTTTTGCACCATTAGTTGTCGTCTCATTCTTTATGACGTGTGGGATGGGATGCTTTAAACGAGAGAAAAAAAAAACTGTTTTTTTTTGGTGAGTTTACGTACGGTTCAGCTTTAATTGAAAAGAAAGTTTCATGAAAAATGGTGTGCCGAAACAAAAGAGACGTAGTAAGATCGTTCAAGAGTGTGATCAAGACATCTAAAGTTTAATAATTAAATCCGGTTTAGGAGAGGTTATCTCGGTCTGGTTTCGAATTCGGTTCGCTGAAAACCAGCATAATTGGGTACCCTGCTTTGAAAGACCCCAAAAAAATCTCTGTTCTGTTCTGTTCTGTAGAGAGAAGTAGGAAAAAAAAAACCCGAGTGAGCAAGAAAATGGCGGCAAAGCGAGGGAGAAACCGGTCGCCTTCTCCGGACCCGGAGGGGATGTTCGCCGGAATGGTAGTTTTTATGGTCGAAATCGGAGTCCAGCGTCATCGATTGCAGGTTTTACTCTCAAAAAACGAGAAAATAATTTTTGCTCAATTTGATTACTTCATTCTCTTGAACATCATTCTGATTGTTGCATGCCTATGTCTTTTTATTCTCTACTCGAATGGAAGATCTGGAAGCAGAAGCTGGTTCAAATGGGTGCAGTTATCGAGGAGGGTCGGTTAACGAAGAAAGTCACTCATCTTCTTGCTATGAACCCCGAAGCTCTTGTCCAGAAATTTGGGAAGAAACGTCTTTCGCATTTCACTGGAGTGAGTTGGCTTTTCTATTTTTCTTCTTCAGCTCTCTGCACGTCTTACTAAAACATGGATTTCATCATTAAATAAAACAATCTTTCCTTACTATCTATTGTGTGTTGTTCATGAGTTGTCCACAACGATTAGATTACTTGGGAACACAAAGTTCAATGCTTTCAAGTGTTAAGATTTGGTTCTTCCTTGTTTGGTTTAACTCAGTCGCATTGCTATTGTTTCTTCTGATGAACTGTCTGAAATCAGGTTTGGTACTATATATTCGACATTTATGTGTTTGAGATGTCGCTTTAGTCTTCGGTAGCCATTGTTGTTGATCTGATATTTCTATTGTTTTTTGTCTTGAATTTTACTTTGAGCAAATGGTGAAGGGTTTATACATTGGCTTTTCCTTGCAGCGCCTTATGCTTTACCAGTGGTTAGAAGATAGCCTAATCGCAGGAGAGAAGGCTAATGAAGACTTGTATGTTCTCAAAATTGACTCAGAAGATATGGAAGAGACAGACAAGTCTTTACCTGCAGCATGTGGTGGTGAAGATCAACCGTCAACTCCAAAACGTACTAGATATTCCCCTGATGCTGGTGAATTCAAAGGTCTAGAAAACCAAAAATATACAAAAGGATCACCAGATTCACCTACAAGTTGCAGTGTTCCCTCTATTAGTGCCAGTCCTGGAGAAGGCATTGTAGACACTCCGACTAGTCCACAATCAGAGGTAAGCCTGACTGACTCCTTTGCTGATGATAACTTATTGGTTTTAGGAAGTTGACTATTGGTTTTAGGAAGTTGACTATACTTTTAAGCTGTTTACTTTTTCTGCGCTTTCAGAAAGAACGTTGTTGCTACTGAAATTTTTCATTAATCTTCTTTTGATTTATAGTCCACATCGGTGTACAAACCACCTGATTTGAACAGAAATATCACTGAGATATTTGGAAAGCTAATAAACATTTATAGAGGTAGGATCTCTGGTGTATGTTTTTTAAAACTGCTCTCTTGTAGGAAGTAACATAACTCTTTCTTATCTGTTAATAGCTTTGGGTGAAGATAGGCGGTCCTTTAGCTATTACAAAGCTATCCCTGTCATTGAAAAGTTCCCCACTAGGATTGAAAGCGTTGATCAGCTCAAGCACCTCCCTGGAATTGGAAAGTCAATGAGAGATCATGTAAGTGAAGAAATGCTTCATATATTTTGTGTATGTGGGTGTAAAAACTGCATACACCAACCCGTTCATGCTCGTGGATTTTTTGATAAGCACTGCATACACCAAATAATTCTCTTTTCCGAGTGACTATCCATAACCTATATGTATTTCTGTGAGAACTGAGAACTAAACTATATTCCTCTACCTGAGTTTGGCAGATTCAAGAGATTGTGACAACAGGGAAGTTGTCCAAATTGGAACATTTTGAAACAGATGAAAAGGTAACTTTGAATCCTAGGTTAATTAAAGTTAGTTAATTGTTTTCCATTTTCAGTTATAGACAAGCTCACATGTAGAGGCCACTTCAGGCAATTTTCTTTGCTTTTCCTTTTTTCCTTGAAAAAGATACTGTCCATGACCTAAGCTAGAGATGTCTGAAATGTTTCCAACGTTAACTGTTACCAGTTATATGTTTCCTTACTTTGATTGAAGGTTCGTACAATCAGTTTGTTTGGGGAAGTTTGGGGTATCGGTCCTGCAACTGCACTCAAGCTATATGAGAAAGGACATCGCACACTAGAAGACTTGAAGAACGAGGATTCACTAACACATGCACAGAGGTTGGGGTTGAAATATTTTGATGATATCAGAACAAGAATTCCACGTCACGAGGTGTGATCATTAGACTTCAATGTGAATTTATTTTGTCTTTATCATCCTTCATGTTAGTTTTTCTCCTCATATTTCATCACTTTTTGTATTGTAGGTTCAAGAGATGGAACAACTTCTACAGAGAGTCGGCGAGGAAACTTTGCCTGGTGTATGAACTTTTTAGTTTATCGGTTTTCTCCATACTTGGGTGATAAAAGTATAGTGGAATCCTAACAATGGCATCAAAACATCTTGACTGCAGGTGAATATTGTATGTGGAGGATCATACAGACGCGGGAAAGCTACTTGTGGAGATCTAGATATCGTTATCACACATCCTGATGGACAAAGGTACCTACAATCTTCGTAAGTCAACTTCCTGGGTTAGTTTCCAGTAGCAAAGTTCACTTAAACTGTTTTTGCTTATTTTCCTGACTAGTCACAAGGGATTTTTGACAAAGTTTGTAAAGCGTTTAAAAGAAATAAACTTCCTAAGAGAAGATCTTATCTTCAGCACCCACAGTGAAGAGGTAACTTTGTTATATTCCATTTTTTTCTGCATTTGGTATGTCAATCATCAAAAACACATTCCTTCAATTGTTTTAGTATCATATAAAATGATATCTTTTAGCATTAGATAAAGCTTTCTTCGCCCAAGATAATCACAGTTCTCCTCAATGATTGCCTTCATTGTGCAGGGTACTGATTCAGGCGTTGACACGTATTTTGGCCTGTGCACTTATCCTGGTCAGGAGCTACGGCGCCGTATTGATTTTAAGGTAACACCTGAAAACTCCCCATATCACGGTTATTGAAAAAAAGCTCTAAGTTGGTTAATCATAGGATGAAAAGAACAACACCATGATTGATTCAGCTATGTCTTGGTTGATCTCTTCCCAGAAAATCATTCAATAACAATAGGTCATAAATTCATCACAGGTTTATCCAAGGGATATCTATGCATTTGGACTCATAGCCTGGACGGGTAATGACGTGCTGAACAGAAGGTATGAATATGATATAATCCATCTGAATATCACCAAATACATTGTTGGTAAAGGAAAAAAACGCATACATATTTATATGCCATGGAAACTACAGGCTGAGATTGCTAGCAGAATCCAAAGGCTATCGACTTGATGACACTGGACTATTCCCGGCTACTCACAGCTCTAGTGGTAACCGGGTAAGGGAGATAAGCGAATACAGTATTTTGTATATTACTACTTATGGTTCTAAAGTGAATGAATGATAAATTTATAGAGCTGTGATAATGTATCTTTCTCAGGGTGCTAGAGGAACTGCAAGTCTGAAACTCTCAACGGAGAAACAAGTTTTCGAATTCTTAGGATTTCCTTGGCTCGAGACACACGAGAGGAATCTCTAAGGCATCACCAAAGGGAAAGCCTTTGATAATTGACAGTTAAGCTAAAGAACAAAACTCTTTCTTTTGCCCGTTTGGATAGGTTCTATAGTTTAATCGGTTCTTTTTGTAATTACATATCCAGGGACGTCTGAATTATATATAGATGGGTATGATGTATTGTGTATCTTAAGGTTGTTAACTCAAAAAGCCTATGAGGAAACTTTGATCTCTCAGATTTTCAGATTTATTTTCCTTTTTCAGTTAATCAATGACACTTATATGTTTTGTTAAAAAAAAAGGTTAATCAATGACACGTGTCAGAGCATGTGTGGTTTAGTCTGGAAATAAGAGTGTCAAAGTCCCACATCGACAAGCCTGTGAAAGAGAAACGTCTTTATATATGGGCAGAAAACAACAATTGTCACGACCTTACTTGAACAGGATCTGTTCTATAGGCTCGTACCTCTGTATCCTTGATTTCTATGGAGACAGGCCCTTAACCCTGGTTGATGAACCATGACCGTGCGATCAGAGCGTGATTAACGGCTACGATCGTCCTCGGATGTATCCGGTGCTGTAGAGGATCGTTACTCGGCTCGGTTCTACCTTGCCGGGGTGGTCGCACGGCGGTCTGACAGGTTTCCTTTTTATTTTTTCACTCTGAAAATCTTTTAATTTCTTATATTTTGACCCTTAAAATCTTTATTCAATAGAAATGAAACCTCGCTAAAACCCTCAGCTTTTTTTTTTTTTTTGCAGAGAAAAGGATAAGGTTGAAGAGTGAAGCACACTGTAGTAATGGCTTCTTCTATGCACGAAGCTCTCTTCTCTGCACGGCTTCCTCAAGTCGTCAATTCATCTTCCTCTATCTCTTCTTCTTCTTCATCCTTCCGTTGCGCTCTACCAATTATCTCTTCACCAGCTGCAGTATCTTGCGCAATCAAATCGAGCCAGTCTTCTTTTAAACAGCGTTGTAGAACCAAATTGAGGGACTTTTCTCTTTCTTCCCTATCCCGGAGAGGTTTCGTTTGCAAAGCTGCCGAGTACAAGTTTCCAGATCCCATACCTGAATTCGCCGAAGCTGTGAGCTCATTTCCTCTTCTACTTTTGCTTCCTTTTTAAAAAACTCAATTTTGGTAGGTTGTTCTTATGGATGATTGAAACCTAATTGATGGGTGATACCAGGAGACTGAGAAATTTAGGGACCATATGCTAAAGAAACTATCCACAAGGGATCTTTTTGAAGACTCTGTTGATGAAATTGTTGGAATCTGCACTGAGGTTAATCTTAAATCTTCTCACTTCCACACATGTGTGTCTATGTGAAAATGTCTTCAATTATGGATTTTCAAAAGTGGTGTTTTGTTTAGTCTCAGCTTCTGTTTAGACATGTGCACATAGAGAAAGACGTTAGAAATGCTTCAAAACTTGTTTTGTGTTTTCTGAACTAGATTCTGATTCATTCTATCTGAATTGTTTTGACATGTGACTTGCAAATACACTAGATTAAAGAAGTTACAAATCCTTTAAATCTTGTTTTGTGTTTCCTGAACTAGAATCTTGATTCATCTTATATGAAGTTGTTTTAGATAATTTAATTATGCAGAAAGGTCAGCAAAAGGTCAGTATGGTTTGAAAATAAGAGGGTAGATTTTCATAAACAAGAGCCTTGGTGAATCTGGTTTACCAAAAATCGTATTGAAGTGATTGTTGTGTGATTCCTTAAAACAGTTCTCTAAATCGGTTATATATCTTGGCATGAGACTCGGAACTTAACGGTTTTTGCTTTGGACCATTGTGGTTCATGACAGATCTTTGGGACGTTCTTGCGCAGTGAGTATGGAGGACCTGGTACACTCTTGGTCATACCCTTCATTGACATGGCAGATACTCTCAATGAAAGGGAATTGCCTGGAGGTCCACAAGCTGCACGAGCAGCTATTAAATGGGCTCAGAATCATGTAGACAAAGACTGGAAGGAGTGGACCGGTACTGATTAGTCCTCCAAGCATCAAAATATAGTCCGTCTAGTTATTTAGCTCAGTAGTGATGTATCAGAGTATACATGTGTGATCAGTAAAACTCTGAATTTTGCGGATTTTGGTAGTTAATAAGCTCTGTTGTTATAATCTTTTGTCGAATCAACTGTTTTCACCTCATTGTGAAATCCATTCTTCGAATGTATCAAATTAGAACCGAAGTACGTCAGTTATGTTAGGTGTTGTTGATTCAAGATTACTATGTTGTGAAGGCATTTTTCATATGTATATATATATATATATATATTAAACATTTTGGTGTAACAAGAAATAAGAGAGAATGAAAGATAATAAAAAGCTCTTTATTGTTCTAATTCAGAAGCTCTGTTTCCTCTGAATTGATTGGGTATCAACAAAAAACCACACTTCTTACAAACTTCCATAGATTTCTCCATCTGCGAAAATATATACATCGACGATAGAGAGAAAAAAAGGAAGAAGAAGCTCTGTTCTGTTGACATCTTGATCTAGACTGCATCCTCTGTCAACACCAGGAAAAAAAAACAAGAAAGGGAAAGGAACCAAAATTTATTCAGTAAGGTTCCGGATCAGGTTCTCCACTCTAGATCCAGATACTGTCTTGTCTCTCAAACAAAAACAAAATCATTCAGCTGGTAGCTTCGGAGATGCTCTGAAGAGAGGGCCTCCATGTTTTGGACTTTAAGAGGGAAGTTGAGTTCGTTAACACACGAAATTGCTTCCCTTGTTTCTTCTCCTACCATAAAGAAAAAAACACAACCCCAAAAGATGACAAATTTTGTACGTTACAATTCAAATAACGGAGTAATGATAAATCTTTATTAAGCAATTAAAGTCCCATGTAAGACTTGTCATTGAAATCTCTCAAAGTTATTTAGCCAGATCGATCAGTTAGGGAACATACCGGAACTTTCTTCTCGGACAACTTCTTTTTCACTGTCGTTGTCGTCTCAATCTGATGCTTCTTCGTCTTGGCACATTTCTTTTCCCGTAAAACCTTCATCACTTCTGTGAATTTACAATATTCAATATCATAAATTTTCAAAATGACACGAATATAAAACATAAGAAAGAGAGAAAAGAAGAAACCTTGTGAAGTAATGAGGCGGTAAGCGTGGCCGAGCACGAGATTCTCCGTCGGACGTAGAAGCTGAACACGTGTAAACCTCACAGCCTTCCTCTGTTTCTTATCCTCTCCTTTCACCGCCGCCGGGATATTCTTCTCTTCCTCCTCTGTCAAAGGAACAATGAGAGAGACGTAGTGGCCAGGATACATACTCATAACCTCCGTGACGGATACAGAACCATAGTACCGATCAATCTTCCCGCCGGGATGCTGTAAAACCAGAACCGCCGCGTTCACCGCCTGACAATTCCCCATTTTCAGAAGGAAACTGAAAAAAAGAACTATGTTTTGATGATGATTAAGAGAAAAGAAAAGAGAGAGAAAAAAAACAGAGTTGTAAAGAGACTCTGTGAAAAAAAGTGGTTTTGTTTTCCGGCGAGGGTAGGTCTCCACACACTCTGCTCTCACTTTAGCTTTGGTTATAAAGCATGTGAAATTCCAAAATATTATATTATGGTTTTATTGTTATGACTTTTATGAGTACAGTTATATATAAAAGTGTATTATTATTCTTATGGTTAATGTAGATTCGACTGTAATATATGTGGGACGTATAAAATTATTGTAAAACTGCTTTTCATGTTTTGGGAATTGAATAAGGCATTAGGGGATGGTCCGAATTTTAAAAGTCGGTTAGATTTGGACAGGTGTCGACGCCGAGACAAATGAGAAGGATGATCAAGATGGTGCATGCTACTACAGTAAGTAAATCTAGCATACAAAACATAGCAAACTGTCCAAGCTTTCTGAATTTGCTATCATTGATTTGCTTTGTTTTAGCTATATATTGTCTATGTTTTACTACTTTGGTGATGTTCGAATTATTTTAGATCGATATCCATTTTTTTTGGAGTTATACTTAAAATTCATATTGAATCATCTTATCTAGCACGTATTTTTTTTTTGTCAAACCTTTCCTTTGTAATGTTCAATTACTTACCATACTTAGAATGGTTTTGTAATGTAAATTATTTAGATTTCTGATTACTACTAACAATTTGTAATAGGGCAAAACAAGAGACTGTTCTTCTCAACGGGGAAAAGAGAACGTTCATTATTAAAACTACTTAACAACATTAAACGTAATGAAGACTTTTGTTTAATCTTTCGCAAGATCCGATGCATTTCCACTAAATATCTTTTTTTTTTTAATTATATATAAACATGCATCTCCCTTAATTGCTGTATAATCCACTTCCTTCCATGAAAAGAAAAGAGAAAACATAGTTTTATCATTTATCATCAATTCATATTTATCTGTTATTTTCTTCTCTTTTCCTAAAGTGTTTCTCAGGCGTGACACTAATAGAGAGAAACTCCAATTCTTTCTATGGTTTACTCGCAGATGTAAATAAAGGACAATTTTATTACTATTTCGTAGATCTTTTTAATCATTAGTTATGTTAAAAAAACCGTGTTTAATTTATTTCTTGTGCATATAGCATATTAATTAATTAGAATATTATGTAAAGTACTATAGAGAGACCGAATCACGTTATGCGGCAACCAAGATTTAAGATTGTGAATACTGAATAATATATCTGTCGTCCCTTCGTTTTTCGTTAGGGCCAAACATCGATCGTCAGTTTTTTGATAACATCGTAAGTTGAAATAAAATACCTTTCCGTTAAACACAAACAAAACCTAGTAAACTAACCATTTTAATCAATGAATATATCCAACAATTCGAATCCCAATTAGTTACTACTGAACGTACTCTAATCACATGCATGAACATGAATCCAATAAGAAGTGAGACTGTGTGTGCTTTTCTCAAAAAGTTAAAATTAGTCTCCTTGTAATAGTAAAAGCACATCATTATCAGAATTTAGAATTGTAAACAACATTGATAGATGATCATTTAATATTTGAATACTCAAACACTTGATCAGATATTCAGATGTCTGGCACAAGCAAAACGACGCTAAACTAACTAACTAAGCAACCTTCCACTGTTGTAATTGTACCATGCATTAATCAGACCATTTAGACAAGGTAATTGTCTAACCTTTACTGATTGGATATTGAAAACCAAGGATCTGTTTAAGCAAGATTCCAAGTCGTTATCGGACCACTTAAAAATGAATGAGAGCAAAACAGTAGTTCTTAACGTTTTGAAGGGGACTCATTGGTTTTATTTTGAGGACACAAGTAGAGATGTGAGATGAGATCAGTACTGAAACAAGTTCAGTAAACAAGACATTAATTATTGAGTCGATTAAACTCTGGTTCTAAAAGTATTAATGTCATTTACTCAATGAGAAGGAAAGTATTTGCTGAGATTAAGAGGCAAAGAGTAGAACTCTTCACTTCTGTTATCGGATTTGAACGATCTAAATCGCTTCCACCATACTAGTCCTCGATCTTTCTTTGTTGTCTTGTCCTTGGGAGGCAATGTCATGTCTAGAAAGAAGGCCAAAATCCCGGATACAAAGGCTCTAGATGAGAAAGGAACGTTTATGATGTTGTTGAACTGCAATTACAAAACAAAAACAAAAGTAAAAAAAATTGAGGATTAGTTTTATCCGATGATATTGGTGTCAAAACGATGCAATTTCAATTGTTTTACCCAAGTTGCGGGTGTGTGGACGGGTCCATAATCTTTGGTAATTGTGTACTCGTAGAAGTACTGTGGTATTGATAAGCCCATGAAGATGGAGAATCCAAGAATGAACTTTGTTCTGAAACTGTTCATATTGCAGAACTGGATAAGACTTAGACCACCAGCACCTGCAAACACAAAAAAATTGGTGTTGAGCCAAGAGATATATCCACTGCGGTTTCAAGAAAAACAGAACACTCTGTTTCAGTAGTTTCAAGAATTGTACCAACATATGAGAAGAACAAACAGTAGAGAGCTGCCACGATAGGAGCTGGAATCGAAGCAAATATGGCCCCAAATTTACCTAAAAATGAAGCCTGGTCAAGTGGTTTTATGTATGTAACACTGCTCCAGAACTGAATATTTATGCGCAATGGAAGCTGAAAGAATTACCAAGAATGGAGAACAAGATCATGAATACAGCTGATACTTGAATTACCCTTCTGCTACCAACCCTTGTTAAAGCCAACAAACCAGCATTTTCCCTACAAGAATCATCCAAAAACGGTTTCAAGATCTGAAAAAGATTTGTTGATTTTGTATAAGGAAGTATTTTTATGCTTTTTCTTATGTTTTTGGAGTTTAGAGATGAAACTGTATTTACACAGACACGGATGTTGCATTTCCTGCTCCAAAGAATCCACAGAGAAGAATTCCAAATCCCTTATAGTCGGAGAAGAACCACATTAGCATTGAGACTGTTTTGACGATTCAATATAGATATATTTTAAGCCTTTATTGAGATTCTTGGTAATTTTTTAACCTGCCAACCGATTCCACGGCTCAGCACAGAAGGTGGGATTGGTGTTGCACTTGCATACCTCGATATAGCAATGTATGTCCCAGTAGACTGTTCCATTATTGATCACAATTCACAAGAATCAAACACATGAAGTAAGCCTCAAGCTTTTTAACATTGCTATATAGTAAAAAAGGCCAGAGAGATTTAGAGTTAGACCTCGACAAGAGAAACGAAAGAAGCAGCCATCATAGCGAAAATATCGCCTGCATTAAAAGTTGGAGCTCCCCATTGCCCAGGATAAGGCACTCGAATCCTTCATCAAAAGGCTTAGTATTCTAAACCGGTCTACATAACCAAAAGAAGATGAAGATAAGTTTCTATGATCTTATATACCATGGAGCGGCACTAATGATTCCAGCGCGATCGGTTCTGCAACTGCTTTGAGTATTAATTTCTGTGTTACTATAAGCCCCTCCAATGGTGAGAATGGAAGCATAAATCCATACAATGGCTACTGAAAATATCACAGAAAACCGGTGGAAGAAGATGGAGAATCTTTCTACTTGCATCAGATGAGGAATGTACTGCAGACACCAAGAAAATGGTTTAAAACCACCTTTAGTAACAATTTGAAAAATGGGTTTATTTCAGGTTATGGGAAGAGCATATTAACCTGTGAGAATATGAAAACTAGTATGATCTCAGGCAGTCCAATCTCAATGCATTTTGCTAGCTGTAATGAGCAGAACACAAAAACTCAGGAATTTAAAGTAAAACTACAGAGCTAGAGTGCAAACTCTATGTATATATGTATACATACCATAGGGAATCCTTGTTCATAGAGTCCAAAGCCAGCAAATGCTACAAGAGGAACTGCTGATAAGGGACTCAAGCACCTAAAACAAGAGAAACAAGCACTAAATAATTAGACCAGAAAAGGCTATCATCAGGAAACAGAGGAGTCTCTGTTTTATATGTAAGCAATATTCTAACCTTGCTACATTTCGCCAAAGACCGCTGAAACCAACAAGAATCTGAAGAAATGAGGCAAAAATAAGAGAACCTTGGATTCCACGCATGACCATTTTAAATTTCTGCATCAAGAAAACAAGAACACTTAGTTCAATTAGTAACCAAACTTACACAAAACAAAGAGAAAATATATGATTTCTTGATTTTTTTCACCAACCTCCTGAGGATCCGTGAAGTCATCGTAACGAGCAGCTAAGATGATTGACATTGTGGTTGGCACATAGGTGTAAGAAGCACTAATGACAGCAGGAAGACGAGTCCCAAAGAAGCTTTGGAATAACGTGTTGAGTCCAGACACAAAGAGCAATGTCTGAATCATCTTTACCTTATCTTCCTGCATTTGAGTCAGAGAGACAAAAGACAACAATTTTTATAGACCTGAGAGTCTTATATTATCAATGTAATAGTTTTCTACAAAAAGACTTACGTTTGTTCCATCAATCTTTGAAACTAACATTGTTGGAATGAGAACAGTCGTTCCAAGCATCACTAAGTAGTGTTGAAACCCCAAAAGTATTGTCTCCGCTGATCCAAACCAAAAAAAAAAATGGTTAAAATCTCTAGTCATTTTGACAAATTTTGATCATGACTAGTTAAAAATGTGGGAAGAGCTTACGCCAAGGAGGAGGACTTGTGAGGCAGTAAGTGATACCATAAAGTTGATCCTTTACCGGATGAGGTTGAAGATCGTCCTGTCTCTGCGGCGGCTTATCATTTTCTCCGCCAGCTCCTGCCATATTTCTATATCCTTCCTTCTTTTTCCGGTGAAAACCCAAGACCTCAAGAAAATAACATAAAGGTCGAAAGCAAATACAAAAATGGGGGAAGCTTGTTTGTGTGGATCTTCAACAAACCCACAAAAGAGAGAAAATTAAAAAGGTTTGGAAAATATGGAAACTGAATTGCTCAGAAAATGAAAGTGAAACAAGAAGATGACAACGATAGTGTTTGTGGGTGTTGGCAGAGAATAAATGTAAGGAACGTTTTTATGGAAAAAGCAAGAGTGTTATAAATTTACGTTACGACTTTAAGAAGAAAGAATCTACTTGAGGAAACGAAAGGGGAGAGAGGCCATGCCAAAAACCATATTAAAGCTTGCATTGAATTTGTGGAAGAGCGTGAGACTAGTAGTAGTTTTAAGTTATTGAATTGTGTAATCAAGGAAAATAACTACTAGTCAAACTAGTAAAAATATTTTATCAAGAAAAGAGAAAGGGTTGTTGAATGCAATAAGGAGAAATCAAGTTTCTTAACCAAAAAAAAAATTTAATAAGTTCAAGAAAAGCTTTAGTAAAAACTAGTTTTTTAATTTTCGTATCAATTGTGAATAGAATACGTTCAAAAGTACAACTAAGTTAAATAGTTACTTGACGTTTCTGTCAAAGAAAATAAAAGCTTAAAGTAACTATGAGTCGATTCTGACGAGTGAAGTAGAGTGAACCCTTGTTCGCAGCTGGCATTAAGAGATTGGATTAGTAAAAATTCTTCTTTCAACATTTTTGTTCTCTTTCATGTGATGGGGCACCTACACCGAATTAGATGTATATTTTAGCCATATAAGCATTTTTCTTATGGATGTATACAAATCATTGGTTGATAGTAAAATTTTAACATATGTGCTTTAATCTTCACTTTTTGAGTTACATGTGATGTGACTTGTGAGAGAACGTATATAATTGAATCTCAGTGTTGTTAATTAACTAAATCATATCCAAACTTAGACAAGTGCTTTAATCATTTTTGTAAAATCTGGCGAACAGACAACATAAGAAGGCACATTTAAACATTATTTCCAACCACTATATATGCTAAGTAAAAGTATACCATAAGAAAGAAAAAAAAACGTATTTTAGAAAATAACTTATGTGTGTTTTTGTTTTAACGAATAAATAAATAAAAATTTAGTTGCACTGAGATCAGCACTCAGCAGGCATGACTTTGTATCTCGACTTGTCACTACAATAAGAATAAAACATTAGCTTCCTCCTTGCCCAATCCATGGCATTGATCTGAGTCTTCGACAACGTGGCAAAATCCTGACCATCAACAGGGTCCAGACTCGAAACCGACCCGCCCGACTTGGTGCATGGCCTGGACCCGGTAGATGAGCTGTCGCTAACGGAGCAGCCGCTTAACTCCACGTCAGCTACGGATGCGACGAAGGGGCCGTACTTGTAGTTGACAGGGTACTTACCACCTTTAGTTGCCCACTCCGAACCGTCCCAAACGGTGGCGTATAGAGACATCGGTTTAGACGGGTACGCACTTGTGAAGGCTCCCCGGTTCGGAAACTGCCTAACCGGAATGTTGTCTATCAAAAATCTGTAAAATCCATTCACCGGTTTAGTTAATTGATATGGAATCCCGAAGTTAGAATTTTAAAATATAATAGATTGAGTTTCTTTCTATTATTGGGTATCACAAATTTAAAACCAATCCCTAAATATATTGTAATATTAATCTAAGAAGATCATCTAGTATATTTGGTTTTGTTTGTCAACATGCATTAGGTGGCCTTTATTAATTTGTAACTTTAGTAGATGACAAATGGTCATTATATATGATTTAATTAAATCTTTTGTCATATGTCAATTCAAAAAAGTTATACAGAAAAAAACATTCTAGTTATCTCCATGAAAGCATTAGCTTAGGGATGATTCATGAACCTAAATATAAATGTTTCTATTTCTCTTGACTCTCCTTGGCCCATGACTTTTCCTTTTCTTATATTGAATGACGATAAATAATACTAATTCTTAAGAAATTAAAGAAGAAAGATGATCGTAGTCATGGATGTGAATGTGACTTACACAGTATGGTGGGAGTTCCAAATGAGAGTATAGTCGTGAAAGGATTGAGTTGGATCAAACCAAAAATAGAACTTCTCTTCTCTCCCTGTTCTTGTACTTCCATTTGCATACACATTCGTTTGGATCGTCCAATCATCTCTCCTACTTCTACCCAACAACTCTATGTCTATCTCGTCGTGGTTTTTCGGATAACTCTCTGCGTTTGATAACTGCATATCGAAAATACACTTTAGTATGTCTTGAAAAGAACTATTTTTGATATAAGAGAGGTTAAATCATATAATACGTACGTAGAAAGCAACCACAACACCAGAGGCAAATCCAGCGGGAAGCTTGAGTCTTGCACTGAAGAAACCATACTGATACTTGTTCTTTGACACCAACCCAGCTCCTGCAAATATGTGATATCCAAATATTATATACAAGTATTCACATACGTAGATAAGTCAGAAAACAGAGGAAACGAAAACAGAACAGAACTGAGTAGAGTTGTATTACCAGAGGATTTGTCGAGAGTGAGCTTAGCGAGGGAGCCATTGACTACAATATTGTGAGCTCCGAAACGCCTGGAGAAGCCACTTTCAATGGCGATCTTACTGAATTGATCTGTGAGGCGGGTCACGGTTGGTGTCGTGAATTTCCTGCTGTGAGAAGAAACCAAAGACAATGAACAGAGACAAAACACAACTGCTGTTACCAACAGAGTCTTCTTGTTGTACTTCCTCAAAGAACCCATTTTCGTTTGTGTTTGATACTTGTGAGTTTGTGATTACTGATGATTAGTGTGGGTGTATATTATAGGTATATGTGTGTCAGTGTGTTATATATAGAGATGGTTAGGCTGGGACAGTGGGAGGGGTAGACTAGGTATTTGATATAATGAGTTGTAGACAAGCTGGCTCTTATTGATCTTCGTTACAAAAGATAGAGAGATTCCTTTGTCTTTGTTACTGAAGAATGTTGGTAAATATATGTCTTAATTCTATTACAAAAAGAAGTTAATATATACAACATCTACTACTATATGCATGTGACGACGTTTAGTTGGCTCCGTTCAACAGTTCCCAAGTGCTTTTAGTTTGGCTGTTTCTATATTCTTCGATCGACTATCATAATTTCAGAATCAAATCAGTAGCAGCATACACTTCTCCATGAATTTCAGAAAATGTTACTTATTATAGGATCATTCATAACTGATGACCAAAGGAAAACATTGAATTCAATGTTGCAGCGGCACATGTTGTCAGAGTAATACACTTTTGCATTCAGGTTTAAGACACTTTGGGACATTTGCATGTGGTTGGCTGTTTTCCCCTTTCATTGATTTGATACAATTAAGTTTTGTTTTGGTTGATTAATTATAATTTGTTAAGAGTAAACATTATGCACTATTTTACACACACGCACACATATTAACGCGTCTATACGACGACTTCATGATGAAGTGGGCATGGTAATGCTATAACCATGCTTTGACTTCTCCTTTCCTCTTTTGCCATTTTTTTTTCTTTTATCTCCTTCTATTCTTTTTATATAAGAAATAATAATTATTTTGAATTTGATACACCTATTTGTTTTTTCTTGGTATTTAGTTGCATCAGAACATCTTAACACACCGAATGTATTTTTGGAATTATTTGATTATATGTATAAAGTATTCTAAATATTATGAAATTTGAAACTAGTACATTATTTCTTTAGGCATACTTAACCCATATATTTTTAACGAAAATTCTATATTCGACAGTAGTTTTAGAACTTTTTTTTGTTGTTGAATATTCAGTCTTTGAAACAAAATAAATGTTAAAATTTGAAAATAATACTAGTTATAAAAGAGTTATACAGTATTATTTTCGTTTAATAAACTGAAGAAAAGAAAGAGTAGGAAAAAAAAGGACAAGAGAGTTTATGATGTAAACATAAACAAGTTGACATGCGCAATTCAATACAGCAACACTCCGGCTGGCAATTTACAGATGGTTCATATCAAACCTTAACCGACCAATCAAATCTGCATTTTCAGCATCCATTTATAATTGATGATGGTTATGTCTTATTTATATTTTGTTTTCTTCTTGATTTTATTCTTATTATATCATATATTGTTGTTAAGTATAATTTTAAATTCGGCGCACAAACATCACGTATCCTCTCATCTTGATCATGTCACCCTAACAAACTTCACAACATACAATCATACGTTTATATATATTTTTATGAAGATTACGAGATCTATATTATTATTTTAAATTAATTGCTTGCAAATTCCATTAATTACGATATCTATATTATCATATGAAGTTAATTAATCTACTCAGATTCCAATAAAAATATGATATTCAAAAATACATATGTTTGTGGTAAATTATAATTCTAGGTCTCACACTAGGTGATATAATACGGCACCTCCTAAGTAAAGTTTAATGGGTATGAACTTCTTAATCGTTGTCAGTTGTCACATTCGTATAAACTAGGTGTATGCAACGTAGTTTATCTAGACAAAAAATTTGTTGCTTTTAATGTCGAAACGATCAAATTTGTAAGTTTTGGTATGTTTGGAAGGTTTTTGCTTAGTTCATGATGGACGATCAAGTTTACGTAACTATCGACGGTGTTGGTTTGCGTTTGCCATTCTATGGGCTTATAGGCCAATGAAAGATGGGCCAAGTGTTTGTGATGGGCGGAGAGACGGATCAGCTTGGGGCTTGGACGACTGCGAGTGTTGTTTCTCTGAGTCGCTAAAAGCCTGAAGGCTGAAACAGAGCATTCACTTGTCCGCCTCACATTGAATTAAATTAAATTAGGTAATCAATTTCTCCTCCCATAGAGTGTAATCGTTCTGTTTTAGTATAATCTTCAGTTTGTCCAAAACAATAATAATAATAATAATCATATTAACACATTTTATGATGTTGCTTTCTTTCAAATATTTAAGTAAATGCATAATGCGTTGATGAGAGCTTAATTAAGCATTATTTCATAATCAAATAACGATTATTGAAGAAACTACTGACAACATTAAAATTATTGTAATTCTTGTTTATAGCATTATAGAACTAAGGTAATTTTAAGAAAATGACTAAACGTCGATAAGGAAATATATATAAAAAAAAAGACATAAACCAACTAAAACTTTAAACGATCAACATAATCAAAATTTTACTTGGTGGCAGGAGGAACTGCGCCTGCAATTTTTGAACATTGCTCTTTCAACATAGGAGGAAAAAATGGATTGAATGGGATTTTGGGCATGCAGTTAGCTTCACCTTCCAAGAATGCTTTGCAGCAAGCTGGACCAATACTGCCGAATTTTCCGGTTAATATGGCTTGAGAAATTTCAGTGATACATCCAGGAATATTCATAACTGATGACCAACACTTTGCTATATCGGGTAACCCTGGCATGCCGGGAATGGGTTGGAATGGAAAAGGAAACGGAAATTGAGGTAACTGAGCATTTGTAGAGACAACAACACCTATGATCACTAGAAGAAGAAGAACATTCTTGATAGACATATTGAGAAAAAACTCTTGGAATTGCAAATATTAACTCTCTATGTGAAGTTTGCTTTTTTTGACTGATGAATAATAAAAAGATCCTTGCCCGTTTATTTATACTAAAAGAAACAATGCTATGTATTAATTGTCATGATCAAAACGTCTTTAAGCTTTTGTCCCAGTCTTTAATTTAGCCGTTTTCAAATCAAAACCTCGTAAGGATGATGTAACGAGTGACATTAATTAAGTAAATATTGTTAAGTAAGTGGAATATAACTGATGTCCCGAGAACTAAGCCTGTAACATCTCAACAAAATCGGTTTATAATCCTTGCGATTTTAATTTGATTCGAATCGTTTTGATCCTAACTATGGCATGAAATTATGAATGAAATAATATATATCGTGATGGACAGCCAGGACAAAGTGGCTCGAAATTATGATGCTCCCATGATAATTCCACGTAAATGCTCTCAACCAAATTGTATAACTCAAAGCGAGACAGTCCAAACGGTTGACTTTGGCGTTTGAATGATTAGTTCTTGCAATTTTAAAAGAGATGGTCCACTAATAACTCGACCGGCCATTGTTCCCGAATATTATAACAACTCCTTCTCACATTTGACACTACTCCTATAAATTACTATATGTAGAGTACCACCTGAAAAATATCATACTTTAAGGCATCTCAGGTAACAAAAACCTAACAAGATTCCAAAATAAAATATGGAATTTTCACAATAACTAATCAAAAAGAAGAAGTGATCATGCGCTTGGATGAGCTTATATAAGTTGTTTTGTTACCGTGAGTTTATATTCAATTTTACTGAATAAGATTATTTGTAAAAATGCTATATGGATAAGGCTAAACAACTCACCCCCACGACAAATTACCAAAGCAAATTGTACTATGATCACAAATCCCAAAAACCATATTCCTGTATGTAAACCTCTCCAATATTTCTTTTAATAATCACATCCATACAAATTAATCAGATAACATAGTATTGGTTTACGTAAGTATTTCAGCTATCTAGACTTAAGTCATGAAATTAATTACTTTGATCGAAACAAAAAACTATACAAGAATTTATGAAATAAATGAATAATTGAAAGAGGAAATATCCTGTTATCCATACGTTGTTTCTTACAACACATGGGTCGTACAAAATGTCGGCAGACTCCATGCACGTAACTTCATGACCACGTGGGATCCTCATCACACACTCCACTACGATCTACGAAGCAACCTCTTCCTCGTTTTCGGCGGATCTCACGTGTTCGCACTGTCACTGGTCAGGGTTTCCAAGTAACACTGACCAATGGTATCTAGCCACGCGTCTCCAACCTTTGTCAACTCTTTATATATTTCCCCCACCTTCCATGTCGCCGTGTTACTCGAAAAAACAAATCACAAGCATCCAAAAACTAACTTTGATCTTAAAAGTCGTAGCAGCATGATCCATACTAAAACCGGGTCAGGTCGTCGGATCTTGATCTTTCCGGCTGTGCAACCATGCGAATCAATCTCCATAGGCACCTTACTCGACTCACTCATTCAACTTGCCGGCGACATTCTCGCATTCAAGTCCAAACACTTTTCCACCAATAAACAAAGCTTCAGAGAAACTCTCAGGCGGATCCAAAACCTGGTTATCATCTTCGAAGAGATCCGGGTCCGAGTCGGGAATCCAAGACGCTTTTTCCACGACTCCCCCGCCCTCTTGAGCCTTAAGGAGATCCACGTCATCTTCCAGAAGCTCAAGTTCCTTATAGAAGACTGCACAAGAGACGGAGCTAGGCTATGTATGATGATGAACTCTGATCAAGTCTCGGATCATCTCCGTGTCCTGACTCGATCCATATCCACCAGCCTTGTCGCCTTCCCTGTCGCATCCGTTGACTTACCGAGCGAAGTCAACGACCTGGTTGACTTAGTGGTGCGGCAAACTCGTAAGTACGGAGTCCAACCTGAAACAAATGATATACGGGTCATGAGCTCTGTTTATCGGATCCTTGCTCTGTTTGAGAACAGAGTTAGTCCAGATCCGGATGAGATAAACCGGATCCTGGATTACGTAGGGATTAAAAAATGGGGAGATTGCGTCAAAGAGATCAACTTTCTCGGAGAAGAGATAGCTGTGGAGCGGTTAGATGAGAAGAAGAAGAATAGTAACGTTCGAGTCGAGCTTCTCAGTAGCTTAATGGGGTTCATATGCTATTGCAGATGCGTCATACTTCCACGAATCGAGAGAGATGATCATCATCTTTATCATGAGGACGATACTAAGAAAGATCAAGACTTGATTCGAGGACTAAAGGACGAGGATCTCCTTTGTCCAATTTCACTAGAGATTATGATGGACCCTGTAGTTATAGAAACAGGGCACACCTATGATCGGAGCTCCATCACTAAATGGATCGGATCTGGGAACATCACGTGCCCTAAAACCGGAAAGATTCTCGCGAGTACTGATCTGGTTGATAACGTTTCCGTGAGGCGAGTGATTTATAAGCACTGCAGAGCAAACGGCATCGTTTTGGCGGGTAATGTTGGCCGGAGAAGGAAGACTCAAGACGACGTGGTGCCGGAGAGTTTGGCTGCAACGGGAGCTGGGAAGCTTATAGCAAAGTTTCTCACTTCAGAGCTACTCAATGGCGGCAAGGAGACGATTTACAGAGCCGTGAGGGAGATTCGTGTTCAGACCAAGACAAGTAGTTTTAACAGGTCTTGTCTGGTTAAATCTGGAGCTGTGAGTCCACTGTTAAGGCTTCTTCGCTCCGAAGATTCCAAGATTCAAGAAAACGCAATGGCTGGGGTTTTGAATCTCTCCAAGCACGTCACTGGAAAATCCAAGATTGCCGGAGAAGGGTTGAAGATCATTGTAGAGATTCTCAACGAAGGAGCTAAAACAGAGACGAGACTATACGCTGCTTCTGCTCTGTTTTATCTCTCTTCCGATGAAGATTACAGCAAACTGATCGGAGAGAATCCAGATTCGATTTCAGGATTGATGAAGATCGTCAAAGGAGAAGATTACGGCGGTTCAGCGAAACGCAACGCGTTGCTTGCGGTTATGGGTTTGTTGATGCAATCAGATAACCATTGGCGTGTTCTCGCCGCCGGAGCTGTTCCGATACTTCTTGATCTGTTGAGATCGGAAGAAATCGGCGGCGAACTCACTGCGGATTGCTTAGCGACGCTGGCGAAGCTAGCGGAGTATCCTGACGGGACGATTGGGGTGATTCGTCGTGGCGGTTTGAAACTCGCGGTGAAGATTTTGTCTTCGTCGGATGTTTCGCCGGCGGTGAAACAGCACTCTGTTGGTCTGATTTTGAACCTGTGCCTTAACGGAGGCCGTGACGTCGTTGGGGTTCTGGTGAAGAACTCGTTGGTAATGGGGTCGCTTTACACGGTGTTAAGTAACGGCGAATATGGAGGAAGCAAGAAGGCTAGTGCGCTGATCAGAATGATCCATGAGTTCCAGGAGAGAAAAACCGGTTCGTCCGGTTCAGTTGAACCGAGTCTTCAAAGAGGACGGTTCGTCCACGCCTGGTGAATTTTGGTACACAAGTAACTCTTGAGTTTTTTAAAAAGAGTTATTTACCAAAATAGAAGCTTAGGTTAAGGGTGAAATTCATTTATTATTTGTTACATACAATACAAGTGTTTGATGTATATTATTAGCTCGGGTATATATTTTAAATAAACCAAAGAGCTAGCTACTGGGGGGATGGACATGGCAATAAGCTTCATGTTTTTAAAGAAGCTATCATGTCCATACTCAACCCATAATGTAATTATGTTTCTGGGTATAAATGAATTTGTAAAAGCTATTACAATGGAACATGTAACCTAAAATTAACATTACAACTATATATCTTGGTCCACACTAAAGACAATAGAAGCACCTAGCATTTTTTTTCAGGTAGGTCTATTCACTCACATGATGCACCAAGTTGGAAACGCAAATTGGTGTCTGAAATATTTGAACTCGTTCGCAAATCTAACATTGATAAGGCAGTTACTAGTTTAAGTTGGTAAATTTGGCGCAAAATGTTGTTTGGCATCTTTGGATGTAGTATAGTTTTTATATATGAGTTTGATACTTTTCACATAATGATTTTTGAAAGAAAATTATTTCATGTTTAAGATTTCAGTATAACTTAATGTTTTTGATATAATAAACAATATTAATCTGAAAGTTATCCTAACTTTAAACAAAATAAAAACTTAGACAACTTGTTGTTATCTATATCTTAACAAATATACGGAGAAAAATAATACATATATATTATATAAAATAAAATTGGTTTTGAATTGAAAGCCCGTAATCTAATCGATATCGACTGTTTCAGTTTAATTGGATTTGAGTTGAAAGCCCATTATCTTATTTTTAATTTTAGGAAACCAGACCAAAAGTTGCAATTGCAAGAGATGAAAAAGAAGTGATGAGAATAGCGGGGAGAATTCCCGACCGAAACCTAAATAATATTTTGGTACTTTGATCGATGAAGAAATGAAGAGGCAAAGAGTAATCGAGTTAGATCGTGTGAAGAATACAAAGTTCAACATAGATTGGGACGATGCTTTGGCCGAGGAAGAAGTTCCCGAGCTTGAGATCATCGGCACAGACAAAATTCCGCCGCCTGAGGCTACTCTCTCCGGCGATGATTCCGTCGTCTGCGTGCGATCCCTCACGGACAATGAACTAGAGGAGCATCTGGAGCGTCAGAGATCACTTCTTGCTGGTTACGGTGACAGGTTGCCAGACAAGGGCGACAAAATCCGCAACAGAATTGGAGACCTTGCGTACGAGAAGCAGCGAAGAATGCTGTATCGGACCAAACCGGTTTGTCTTTTTACACTTCCAGCTGCATCATTTTGTGTTTTGACTGTGGCTCGAAGGTTATTTTGCTCAGTGGGATTTAGAGTTTGGTGATTGGTTCAAGTTTCTGAAAAAGCTTCTCATTGGTTCTTACATTCTCACTTGTTTAGTATAGTTCTGCCGTTCTGGTATGTATAATCCTTAGTCACGATTTCTATTAGGCAACATTTGACTGCACGCGCGGTCGGGACACTCAAAAGTTATGTCCACCGATTCTTCGAGGGGTTTAGCTGAAAATATGGCTCTCTGTTTTTAAAAGATGAAATGAATTTATCTGATACAATGCCATTTGTTTTTTCCCTTTCTTTAGCACGATCCGGACAACGGATGTCAGATTCTCGAGCAACCAAAAAGCTCAGGTATCTTGTTACAGTTTGTCCCCAGCTGACGTTGGTGTAAAGTGAAAAGATTTGTCTCTAACATGTAAAGTTCTTTAGATGTGTCTAGGCAAGAGAATACAGCCTCAAAAGACTCCTCTAGACAAGAGTCGAATAATGTGTCTCGCTCAACATTTTCTGCTCATTTTAGTGACAACCCCAAAGTATGGTGTTTTCTACATTCCCTGTCGTTTAAATTCTTTTACGTGCCTTCTTCTTGATGCAAATTGATATTTTTTTTGTTTAACAGGTGGATGCTCAACCAGTGAAACTATCTAATGACAAAATACATGATTTGAGAGGTGGAAGCTGGAAAGCAAAATCCAATAGAGATTCAATAATAGAGAAAAGTAATGGGTGGCGGTCGCTGCCAAGGTTAAGTAAGTGTAAGGTCAGTGAAAATAACTTTTATTCTGGATCTAAGGATCCAAAAGGGAATCGGAAACCCCACAAAGCTTATGGTAAAGTAAAGCCAAAGGACTCTTCTCCTTATTTACTCGTCGACGATGATGATGACGACGATGTCATTGGCTATGAAGATCCCAGGTATATATCTTTTCTCCTTGCTACTGCCTCTGAGATTTTTTGCACGTCTTTTCAAGTTCAAGATTGCTGGTTACTGCTATGTATGCCATATCTTGTGGCCCTGGCTAACCATTGTTCGGGTTTTTTTTTAGTATGTTACATATTTTGCATCTTTCTCTCACAGGGAGTGGAGTTCGAAAGCAACACCATCACAGGGTTTAAGCTCCAAGAAGGTATGACATCTTATGCCATACACAGATACACTCGTATTCCTGTATATAATTAATATATATAAGGACACGCTTTCTGACACTTTCGTTATAGAAATCAGATGATAAAGTGATTAATTTGGATGAAGATGAACCTCAGTCTCCAACGGTAGTAGAGGAAGCATGTGAACTTCCTGAAGGGTAAAAATTGAGTTATTACTGTTTATCTTCATCAAGTGACTGACCCTTTCTTGTTGAAATAACTTAAATTTTGGTGAATTCTGCAGGTTACCGGAAGATATTTACTACCCATCAAGGTGGGTGAAAAATTACCTTGTTTTACTTATTCTGGTTACCCATAAGATATATGACTTCCTTTTTTTTTTTTTTTTTTTCTCATCCAGTGATCACGGGCGAGACCTTGTTCAAGTGTCTCTTAAAGATCTAAAATGCCTTTCACCTGGAGAATATCTTACGTCGCCAGTTATAAATTTCTACCTCAGGTGTTTCTTAAGTACCGGCTTGCATACTTACATTATCTCTCTCATGTTATGTCTTTTATGTGATTAATTTTGCTTCTGTCTGACTAGGTTCTTGCAGCACCACGTATTTTCAGCGAATGAGACAGCCGCTAACTGTCATTTCTTCAACACGTTTTTCTACAAGAAGCTCACAGAAGCTGTTTTATACAAGGTGATTCTTGCAGCTCATTTATTTTTGGTTTGCATCTCAAAATATTGAAAGCCCTCAAGATGCTTTAAGTTTCAGTATTCTATTGTAGAAGGTTGAATCTAGATATTTCATATGCAACTCTAACAACAATTGAGACTTGAGAGGAAAGTGATAATACTACCTCCTCTTTTGCATCCTGTGATTCACATCATTTTCTTCTTGGTTATTCGTGTTGATCGGTCTCTTCGTCTTCGCCTTTCAATATGACCAGGGTAATGACAAGGATGCATTTTTTGTAAGGTTCAGACGGTGGTGGAAGGGTTTAGATCTATTCCGTAAATCATATATATTTATACCAATACATGAAGAGTAAGTAATTTTCTGACCGTTGTCTATTGAATCCTATGATTGCATCTTTATGGCATGAAGAGTAGTTTTTGTCATCTACGCTCTCAGTCTGTACTTTGTAATGGAGAAATGTTACTCTTAGCACCAATTGATAAATTGTTGAATGGTCTTTTTTCCCTTGGATGTTTCAGTCTCCACTGGAGCTTGGTAATAATTTGCATCCCAGACCACGAAGACGAATCTGGATTGACCATAATTCACTTAGATTCACTGGGACTTCACCCAAGAAATTTGATTTTCAATAATGTCAAAAGGTGAGAGCCAAGGAATCCGTACCAATTATGTAAAGTTTCTCAGTGTTAAGACCACATTCATTAAATTCTATTTTTGTGGTTGTTAATTACAACTTTGCAGGTTTCTGAGAGAGGAATGGAACTATCTGAACCAAGATGCTTCAATGGATTTACCAATTTCAGCAAAAGTATGGACAGACCTTCCCAATATGATCAACGAAGCTGAAGTGCAGGCTAGTCCGTAATCACTTCTTACGATGCAATGTATGGTGTCTAAAGACAAAATATAGTACTCATCTATTTTTTCATCACCATCTCAGGTTCCACAACAGAAGAATGATTTCGACTGTGGTCTGTTTGTGCTCTTCTTCATAAAGCGTTTCATCGAAGAAGCTCCGCAAAGGCTGAAACTGAAGGATTTGGGAATGGTGTGTTTCTCTTCTACCTCCTCCTCTTGATCTCTTCTGAAGTATATGTTTGTTAGCACTAACTCGTTTTCTTGAGTCCATCTCCAGATTCACAAGAAGTGGTTTAAACCCAATGAAGCTTCGGCTTTAAGGATCAAAATCTGGAACATTCTCGTTAATCTATTTCGCGAGGGTAACCAAACAGATTAAAAGCTGTATAGAACAGAGAAAAGTTGACTTTGGCCACTCTTAACTAAGAAATGAAAGAAGAGTTTTTTTTGTTCACGGGTCATTTTCTTCAAGTCCCGTAATAACTAATAACCAAGAAGCATGACATAATCAGAAAAAAGTAACAAGTACAAGCCAATAGACAAATAGTACTGAATCCGGATGAAAGCTGATATTGCTGCAGATAGGTTTTGCAAATTGTCACGTCTTACAAGCTATCTTTATAACGACTTAGCCAACAGTTTCTGTCAAGCATTAAAAATTGTTTTAGTCGCCTCCTCTACATAATCCATTAAACTCACATTGTTACAACATTGAAGAATCTAAAACAGAGGAAAGCAGAACTTAAAAGGAGGCTTTGTATCCCAAAGATGCAGCATTCTGTATAGCCCAGGCTAGGCCGTGATTTCTGCGCCTTCTACTTCTCTCTCTTCCTCTATAATGCCTTTGTCTTGTCTTAGTCCCTGCATATGCGCAACAAAACATCAGTATCAAACAGTATGACTGACTTCTTTAGCCACGAGGTTATAATTTGTTACATGGACTAATACTGAATCCAATGATCAGAGATAGTAAAAAATAGAGTAAATTCTTGGTGAATTAAAATAATTAGAATCATTGTAGAAATTAGTTTTATTATCCACGTAATAGCAAAATCATGAGTATTGATAGTGCAACATATATAGTGGAATTCATTATCCGTTCCATAACATATGTACAAATGAGTAATGAATCCATCGAGTTGTCTGTCTCTCTACTACTTTCTAAGTTAAAAGTCAAAACTATTTTCCAGAGAATAGGACTATATAAGAGATCTGATTCCTAAAGATTTAAGACGCATGCATCCTACATGCAGGCTACTCAGACGACAACTCCAGCTTTGCTACACTTATTTAAAGCAACAACTATTATGCATCTGTTAAGCAAAACAAGGCATGCATCATGACAAACACATAAATAAACCAAACAGATTGGAAGAAGGTTACTTACCAGTACTTAATCAAGCCGTCCCAACCACATGTTGCGACTTTACTCTGTTCCAGAGGATGCCATTCGGCTCCAATGCATACTCCATTGTGGCATTTAAGAGTCCTAAAGACTTTGCAACTCTTCCAGTCCCAAAACCAGCACTTACCCTCACCATCTCCTGACATTACAAACCGACCGTCTGGCGAAAAGTTAACTTGGCATGCATAACCAGCGGCAATGTGCCCTGCAAACCTCTTTTTTTTATTCAGCTGAAACCTTTCTCGGGTACTGTAGATCAGAATCTGGTTATCCAAACTCTGCGCAGCAAGCCAATTTCCATTTGGGTGGACAGAAATCGAAGGCATAGAGTGCATATGGGGCTCACTAATATACTTGATAACCACCGGGATTCCGAATTCCCACACACGAAGAGACTTATCATCGCTCGATGTGACAAATCTTCTGTTGTTGTCCACAAACGTGATTGTATTAACGGCACCCAAGTGCTGATCATATTCCTGTGTAATCTCCCCCGTATTAATATCCCACTGCACAATCTTCTTATCGCTCATACCAGCCAACAAAATGTTCTGCTTGTCATCATCCGGATTCAGCTTAACCACATATGGAATCTTCCCAGTCGAGAAAGTCGATATAACCTGGCCAGTCTCCGTATCCCAATACTTAATGTTCTTATCATACCCAGCAGTTAAGAACTTAGTCCCATCATTGGAGAAGCAAATATCCCTCACAGCTTTGGCGTGACCCATGTAGGTCCTCATGCATTTACCAGAGTTATACACATCCCAAATCTTAACCTTACAATCCATACCTGCAGAGAGAAGTAAATGTCCATGCTTTGGGAAGAACCTAATAGCAGAAACACCTTTCGTGTGACCACTCCATGTATGAACCAAACGTTTTGGAATGTAACAATGATCGTTGTTCGCCTTTGCATCTTTGGGAGCCTCAATCCAAGATCTCCCTTGATAATCTTTCTCCTCTTTGCCATGGAAGGTACTCTTATCCGCATAATGCTCTCCTTTAGCTTCACCTTGTTGTCCCTTCTCTTCCTTCTTCTTAGCATGATCCTCTGCATACTTCTTCTGCTCCTCAGTCAACTCTCCCTGAACAACCTCCTTCTTCCTCGACCAAGGACTCTTCCTATTCTTCCTAAGCCACGTTTCAGTGGCCGGATTCTCAACCTCAGGCTCAATCTCTTCTTTTTTCTCTTCCCCTTCCTTCTCCTCTTTGTTCCTCTCAATCTTCCTCCGCTTTTGCTCACTCTGCGGGATGTTATAAACCGAAAGACCATCGTTCTGCATCAACGCATCCACATCGCCGACGTAATTCATCCCAGACGGATCCGCCGCGTAACCATGCTTATGAAACGTATTGTACTGCTCCTCAAACGCAAAGGATCCAATCGAAGCATCTTCCACAAACCCTAGCTTGTGATTCCGCATCCCTTGGGCGATCCCGTCTTTGGCATACGGATGCGCGGGTCCGTAAATCGGAGCCCAGAGCTGTTCATAAGTAGGGTTGAACACGACGGCGTGTTGCGTCGGATTAATCGGCTTCGAATTCAATTGATTGACATTAGCCACCGTTAGAGCTAGCGCTGTATCGTCTACCTCCGGTGCAGCAGATTTCGCCTTTAACATACGAGGCGGTGACGATTCCGGTGAAGAATCGACGGCTTCATCTTCTTCGTAGGATTGAATGAGATCCATCTCGACGATTTTGCTCACACCAAAGTGTTCGTTCACAATGAAACTTTTACTGAGATTTTTTTTTTTCTTCTTCTTCTCTGTTGTGCAAGGGTTTTAAATCCCTAAATCCAATAATGTATTTACCCTTTTTTTTAATTCTCTAGAATTTATTAATTATTACACATTATTATATTTTCTGAAAGATAGACCCTGACTTTTGTTTTGTTTGCACATTCACCCCGTTAATGTATTTGCTTGACATTTACATCCCCGGGTAAAAACACACCAAGTCAAACCGATATAAACCGGAAAGAACGAAATACAAAAAACAGTTTTAGGACATCAAAACATGGAAGGCCCATAATAATAATAATACCTTTCTTGTCGTTTGAGTGATTGAGGACAGATATTTTACTTGTTCATCATTATTTATGCATTTTCATAACAAATTTGTAAGAAAATAAAAATAAAAAGGAAATTTACCCTTTTTTTTAATTCTCTAGGATTTATTAATTATTTCACGTTATTATATTTAAAGAACATTTGTTTTAAAAAATAAAAATAACAACACTCAAAAGAACATTGCAGAAACACTAGCGTACGTAGACTTATAATTTGGGAATTCATGCTTCAAAACATAATATATCCATAGATGATTGTTCGTACTCTCTCTTCGATACTTGATGGATCAATCCCGATCCGACTTATCATAGCCTGCAAAACATATGATAAAATTATATATAAAAGACAGGAGTAAACGACGTGTGTAACGTGTATATGATGATACAAACATGTGAATAGATTTGTTTATACAGATACGGTACCTGGGCTATGATTGTGTAAGTTGTCTTATCATTCAAGTTCTGAAGATTAGCACTCATTACTTGAGCTCCTTCTTCTTCAAAAACACTCATAAGCTCGTGTAACATTACTCTTTTCATGTTTAGATCCACAATCAGATTCATTTCTATTGTCGAATGCCGCGAACGAATACTTAGTTTCGGCTGAAGGAAGGACGCTTGATAGGCATTCCCGAGTTCCCCTAACTGTAACAATGTCCTTTTCTTCTCCTTCATATAATCTACTTTCCCTTTCAATTTGATCATGTATGCTGTCGCTTGATCTATAAGTTGAGGCACTGGTAACTGTTAGAGCCAATAAAAACCCAAGTTAATTATTTACTTTAGTTTCATGTTTTTGTTTATATATCGAATAATTGTTTGTACATTTAACAATGAATTATTCATGTGGGTATTGTTGTATATGCGTATAAAAAACACATACATGTACACTTTAATTAATACAAGTTTTGAGAGAAAGAGAGAGTTTATACTAGGAAGTGATCTATACATATAGAGAGAGAAACGAACCTTATGAGTTGGAGAAACATAAGAAGAGAGTATAGAGAAGAGATGTTTCATGCGCATCCGTCGATCTTTCTCTCTGAGGTTTCGTTGTTCCCTTAAGGAGGATAATTTCCCTTCTCCTATTCCTCTCGCCTTCCCCATTCTTTTTAATTTCTTTTAAGCTTTCATGCATATGTTTCTCTAGCTCCTATCGAATCCATCTCTCTTTATATATAATGAGATATAGCTATAGGGAGAGCCAGAAAGTTAAAAAAACTCAATCTTGAGAGAAAGAGCTTTTGAATCTTTAATGAAAATGATGTTTTTTTATATACATAAAGAAAGTCATAGCTTACACACTAATAATTAAATAATATGCATGCATCTTCTTTAATACTACCAAGTCATCAAGAGTGATGTTTCGACATATATATGTGAGATTCATAACGTTAAAAGATTTTTTTTTTTTTCTTTTCATGCTACTTAACTATAAGTTTTAGTCCAGTGAGTTGCTGGTTTAGTACTATAGTAGGTTTAGTAGCAAAATTCTTATCAAAAACCATCTCAATTAATGGCCTCAAATAGTCCGAGGACGTACACAAATGACAAAACTAAATTCCTACAAAAGCACTACGTTCCCACATCAACATACGAAAAGAAAAGGAAAACTGTTTTGTACACCGATAGAATTGGGACCACTACTCAGTCCCATGTTCAATTAACCAGGCGCACATAAATAAACTTTCCAAGTATACTGAGGCCAGAAACTAATTAAGATTATTCAACAAGCTATCATTATCATACAAAGAAAAGTGACACAGCCCATTTAATATTCCCTTACAGGAAATTATTGAAGGCCGCAACTCTCTTTTGGCCATATTGTGTCTACAATCATTCACCCGCGGAGACTTAAACGCCTTGCTACATGGAACGAGGATCTAAATTAATCGTTCACGGGAGATGAATACAAAATGAGACCGTATCTAATTAGACATGTCTAACTATTGTTTGAGTCTTGGAGTCCTGCTGGTAGAGATGTTAGTCCTAATTTTGCAACCGAGTAAATTATCATAAGAGAATAAAAGGAGAACGTGTGTGTCTTTCTCCATTCGTACGTCTTTATCCTAGATAGTTTTAGAACTTCGTACAATCATACTTGAGGAATAACACTGTATATATATCGTCTTGCCGCTTGCTTGACCACACTTCCTTAGAAGGTGCAGTAAGTGCCAAGTTGATTTGTATTATTTCATATTTGCATGTTCCACATGTTTTTTATTCTTTCTTCATATATTTGAATTCGCACATTAAAACTCGTCCTTTGGGTGGCAGACAAGATAAGAAGATATATTTGCTTGACTCGATCGTTGCCATCACCAATGATTTGGCGAATCCCTTACAGCCACAGGCTACAACTATTGTTCAAAGATGAGCCTCTCCGTAACTATGATTTGGTGTGTTCTTACAATAGATAACAAATATTTCGCTTCTAAATTTCTCACTATAATTTAGTAATATACTCTTTTTTGCAGCCACAGTTTCATCATATATATCTCAAGTCATCACCATTTTTTTTCTTTTGCCTTCGTTTGTAAACTTGACATTTTATTTTACTCGTCTTTATCAGGTAACAAACCTTTATCGAGAAAACATAAGTTTCATATTCAACCCAAACTGAAGATGAAGCTCGAGATTCGACAATTCTTCAAAGTGTTTCTGCCCCTCTCATCTTTCTTCGTTCGTCTCTGATTCAGTGTAAGAACTATATACTTAATCTAATTAACTATCCTTTAGAATTTAGTTGTCAATAATTATAATGTTCTATATTTGATGATAAGTAAATTAGTAGCTTGCGGTGGAAAGTGCAATATGAGAGGCTCAAAGACTGACAACATGAAAATGCCTTAAGTTCTGCAATATTTGTTGCGAGTAAGTGTAATTGTGTTCCTTCGGACACGTACGGAAACAAAGAATAGTGTCCCCTGCTACAACTGCATAACAAACTCCAAAAGGCGGATCCAAAACATGTTTTAAAGATCATCATCCCATTCACTTACATAACCTACATTTTATCTACCATTAGTGTGAAAATATTAGTTATGACTATATGTTAGATGTTTTGAAATAGAAAATTGTGAGTCTATAATGTGCTCAATGAATGAAAATTTGAGAGTTCTTGACAAAGAAACCTAATAATATATTTTTTTTTATTAGACATATGTTTATCGGAGGAAAAACAGAAAGATAAAATAGAGAAGTTGACGATACGATTTAGGAAATGGCCATATACAATATATATATCAAAGACATTTGTCATTTAAAAAATGTTAAACCATAATACGGCTATTACACCAATTTACTTTTAAAAAATACGCAGATCTCATATTGAAGAACTAACAGATTTTATTAAGAACTCCCATACAAGAATTGTAAACAAACAAGCGTAAACTAAGACCATCCTTGCATTAAGGATACCCTAATGATTTGGGATTCAATAATGCTTAGGAACAAATTATTATGAGATTATACTCATTACTCTCTCTTCTATCTTTGATGGATCAATCCCGATACGACATATGATGGCCTGGAAATAATCATTTAGGCGATTTAAAAAAAAAAGTCATATATATAATCCTTCAAAATCGCACATGAGACGTAAAAAAAGAAAGAAAAGACGTGACGCATGCATGCATGTGGATGAGATCATACAAATGTATACCTGCGCTATGATGGTATAAAAGGTCCTATTATTCAAGTTCTGAAGGTTGGCGCTCATAACTTGAGCTCCTTCTTGTTCAAAAACACTTACAAGCTCATGTAACAATACTCTTTTTATGTTTACATCCATAACCAGATTCATTTCTATGGTCGAATCCCGTGACCTAATACTGAGTTTTGGCTGAAGTGACGACCCTTGAGAGCGATTCTGGACTTCTCCTCCTAACAATGCCCTTTTCTTCTCCTCCAAATAGTTCACCTTATCTTTTAATCGGATCATATATGATACCGATTGATCTATAAGTTGAGGCACTGGCAACTGCCAATAAAAGCAAAATCTTAATCACGTCCATGTTTTTGCATGAATTTGCTTTTTATCAATATATATATCAACTAAAACATAAAAGACAAAATACACATGAATCATTTGTTTTTAACTCTACATTATAATTGATCATATGATTGTGTACTTATGTAATTTGTTATATATACACTTATAAAATAGTACATGTCGTACAATGTTAGAGAGATAGAGAGAGAGAGATAGAAACGGACCCTTCGAGTGGGAGAAACAAGAGAAGAGAGTATAGAGAAGAGATGTTTCATGCGCATTCGCCGCTCTTTCTCTCTGAGGTTTCGTTGTTGCCTCAACGACGATGAGCTTCCTTCTCCTGTTTCTCTTGCCCTTTCCATTTTTCTCTTATTCTCTATGTTTAATTCTTTCCTCTTTTCAAATCCTCTCTCTTTATATAGGAAAGGCATGGGGAGAGAGAGTAACATATCTCAAATTTGGGAGAAAGGGCTGCGCAATTATAGTGGAAAATTATGTTTTCAAAGAAAGTCATGGCTTTTGTGATTGCGTCCGTGTGGTTACACACTACTTAATTAGAAAGAAATGCCTTTTTTTTTTTTTAATACTAAGACTTTTTACTATGGAATTTTTACTCTTAATTAGATTCACCAAATTAAATTTCCAATAAATAAACTTTGGTACTGTAGGACTCATTTCTAGAAGTGTTGAGAGATTCAATTTTACATGTGTGTAACCTTTTCTTGCTTTTTGGACTACTTTTAAGTTATCAAAATATCGCTGGTCATAGGCTACAAGATTATACGGTGTCAAAAAAGAAGAAGAAGCTAAAAGATTAGTCAACAAGCTGTTCATAATTCAACATACAAGAAAAGACCACGAGTTACAATATTCCTTACAGAAGTTAAGCTGTTGAGCGTTTTTTTGTCCGTATCGGTTTTGCTGAAATGATTCACTGAAGGTGATGTATAATTTAAAGACTTGACCAAGTCTACATGGAACGGAACCCTTTAAGTGTTCGCCGGAGATGTTGAGTTTATTTTTGGAACCTAGCAAATTTAGATCAGTGGGCACGTTGTAAAAGATCCTACAGTTAGATCATGCGCCATTGATTGATCTCATGAGAGGGGATAGACCGGATCAATAACATGTTTCCATTTGGTGGTAACACTATCGGTTCACTGGTACTCCAATTCCATCCGGTTTAGTTCGTACGTAGTTTTTTTTTTTTTTTGTTTGAGTCAATTATGTTAGCTATATATAGTCTTTCCACATGTAGTAAATAAAGCACTTTCAAAACTAATAATCGTAACAATGATGACTGTATTTGAAAAAATTGATGAAAAACATGTTGCTAGCCGCAAAAACATGTTTTTTCTAATTTTGCTAAGATCGTTCAATGTCATTTGACGAATAATGAATTGTATATCTATCCTTTTTTGGGTATAAACGACTGTGTATATATCGCCTAGATTGTCGCTGTTAATCTTTGCTTGACACTTTTTTTTTGGTCTTATAGTGCGTTTAGCACATGGTTTAACTATTTTGTCCACTTGCATACGTTTTCTCTTTTACGTTGTCTAAATATTTCAATCACTACCAGATCGAAACTGACTATTCTAGTATTATTTATTAAAGTTGAACAAAAATTATGTTATACTCTTATAGAGATAATATCTCTGTTATATAAGAAACAAATTTGTAATTCTGATTACAAGAAAAAAAATCCTTTAGTATTTATGAATACGATTTTATTCTGTATATGAATATAATTAACTGAATCTATATCGACATAGCAAGTAAGAAATATTTTATTAGTAATTTAGTTTTATTTTTTTTCAAAAAATTACAAACAAGTCACTTCAAATTTTCACTATAAATAATCTCTATTTGTAGCCACATTTCATCATCACTATCTTTTACCCACAATCTTCAAGCACTCTTTCACTATTCTTAATAAATATAGATAACCAAAAAGTGAAGATGAAGCTCATAGTTGTACAATTCTTTATGATCACTCTTCTTCTCACATCTTCACTTTTTGTATTTTCAAACGCTGATTCGGGTAAGTATTATACTTAATCTAGTTGGTTATTCTAGGTAAACTTATTATTTAAAACCACTATATAGTTGTAATGAATTTCTCTAACATTTTTATATGTAACACTAAATGAATTAGCAGCATGCGGTGGAAAGTGTAATGTGAGATGTGCCAAGGCAGATAGAACACATGGAGAGTGCCTCAAAGACTGCAATATATGTTGCGAGAAGTGTAACTGTGTTCCATCAGGCACCTTTGGAAACAAAGATGAGTGTCCTTGCTACCGTGATATGACTAACTCTAAAGGTGGATCCAAGTGTCCTTAAACATGTTTTGAAGATATACAATATATCAGCACGTTTAATATCTACAATATATGTATGGAAAGTTTAATCACATCGTTGTTTGATGTATGAAACACGATCTGTGAGCTTAAAATGCCTCCGAAACATTTGTTATCTTTAATCTGATCCATAAACACATCAAAAATTACTAGATCATATCAAGGTTTATATATCTCTCTGCATTATTTTTACCGAGACCAACAGCTTCTGGTGATTACTGCGCAGAGTCTCGTTAATCTGATTCTAGAGTTCACTTCCGAATCCAGACATTTTTTAGCTTTATGCTATTCATATTGCAGAAAATTGTGTTATATCATGATCACGAAAACATATGGGAACCAATCGTACATGTCTAACTAATTAGTGTTTTGAATGCAACAAATCAACTTGTTGATAATATATATTCACCAAAACCCAAAATCTACAAGGGTTAATATATAGGATCAAGGGGTTTAATCATGTAACTAGCAGATCTTACCGGTTGGGGTGACTAATGCCAAACTGAAGGATTGCTTCGATGTTAACAACTTCATTGGTATAATAACATAAAACTCACAGGACCAACACATCTCTCTGCGTAATAGTATCCTTTTATAAAATTTTCCAAGTAAAATACGAAAACTAAAACAAGAGAAAGATCCCATGATATGTAAATAGAGAATCAATCTACAAAAAGAGGGCAACCTGATTTTCAAAACAAGAACAGCAGATCAGAGAGGCAAGCAGGATACTCAAACCCACCTGCAAAACTCAAACCATAGAGGCTTTTGCAATATAAGTCTTTTTTTTTTTTTTGTGTGTGTGTTTGTTTTGAGTCGCTCTGCTTTCTTTTGTGGAGGAACCACATCAAGTTTCGACGGTCACAAGCTCATACTCAATCAGCGAAAGGTTGTTATCATCCTTCACGGTGATGTCTGTAGGCTCTTCTGCAACTTCAACACGTCCCCATCTATCAACGGCAAGCCTCATAGACCCCTTGTACATGTCGATCTTTGCATTGCGCAGAGTCACTACACTGCCCTCTTTCATCAAATCCACTGATAGAAAAGAAGAAAAAATCATAACATAACATCAATAACAAATCTCTAAAATCACCTGAGAAATACCCAAAATCTGCAACAATTCCTGTAAAAACACTATCTAAACTCAAGATTTATATGTTAAAACATGAGTTCTAACCTTGGTCGTTTCTTGCAGTAAAGATTATGATTCCAGTCTCATCTCCAACTAAACATTCTGCAATACGCATCTGACGAGCCTGAGGACCACTGGGACGACCTCCTCCTCCTTTCGGCATCACCATCTTTGTGCTGACAACTTTGACGTTGAGTGAGTGACCGTTGGTTCCTGGTCTCAGCTCATTAACCTTAGTGAACACAGGCTTCCTCAAAGCAGGCGCTGCCTCAGCCATTTTTTATAACAACCCTACAAAATTACCCATCAAACAAAAAAAAAACAACACTCGCTGTGATGATCAGCATTACCAACTATACAATTCGAGATCATTAATCAACTACAAGAAATTTCATATCTCATTAGACAACATAAAAACTTCACATCCGATCAAACAGCTTTAAACAATTTAACACAAGAAGAGTTGAACTGATTAAAAGATGAAACATCTAATCTCTTACAGAACCTACGACCACGAAACTTAAAAATTTTAACTCAACAAACACAATACATCCATCAAAACGCTGAATAGAAAATCTAACACATTTGTCGGAATCACAGATCAGACAGATAAAATAGACAGAAGTGTAATCACACTATGAAGATCAAAATGAAACAGCAACAAAAAAATTAGGGTTTATGGAACTGACGTACGTTTTGATTTTGGGAGAAGAGAGACGACTTTGAGCGATTAGATCTGTTTTGAGTTGAGGCGATAAACACAAAGACGACGACGCGGCGGTCTTTATTGTCTAAACTCAGACATTCATACTCACCGTTGATCCATAACCTGGACACGTGTCACGTTTCTGAAACATCTTCATTAAAACTACCCTTGTGCTTTTGTACATATTCGAAATCGCCCTTAGAACTTCTGAAAATTGAAATTATACCCTTGAATGTTCTCTAAACCGATTTTACTAGACCGGTCGGTCTATCAAGAACCTGTTCAGTGAGGTCGGTGAGCTTTTCTGTTTTGTCTTTCCACTCTTTGAGCTCATCCACTAGCCTAGAGGAGCCGATGCTTTTGCTTCCATGGTAACCCTCTCGTCTCCATCTCCCTCGCTCTCTTTTGTTGAGGGCGGAACATGTAAAGCGTCTCACGTGTCTCGGGTCCTATTCTCCGGTCCCGATACGAATCACGGCGAATCCTCGGAAACCAATATACTCAGAGATGTTCATATCGTAAGATTCTTTACAAAAATTCAGTTCTCCGTGATTTGTTCGGATTAAATTATTGAGCAAACAGTTGTTGTGTTTATTCTTATTAGTCAGAAAGATTGTTGGAAGATTTCACCGAGCTCGCGAGAGAGAACACTGAGAAGGACCTCGAGACTTGTGGGACTCTTGCTGCCTTTCTTGTAAGATTTTTTTTTGCTTTCTTCATTATCAAGTTGATTACTTTGATGAGAAAGTGAATGAAATTCTCAGCAAGTCGCTGACTTTATTTGTTCTGCTAATGGGTATTGAGAAAATTTAATTTTTGGAGCTTACTCCTATTATCAGTTACTCCCAAGTTATTCATGAGTTTTGAAATTACTTGGAGAATATGCTTTGGTCATGACTCAGGGTTGCCTTGCTTCTCTGTTTCAGTATTCTTCCTTTTTTCGACTTTCATGGACCTGATATGCTAATCACTTCACTATATTTGATTATGCTGCAGGAAAGAGGGATTTTTTACGTAACAACTCTGATAATACCTAAGCAAGAATCAACTTCTAATTCTGTGAGTATATTCGAAAGACTATATCTTTGGTCATTTACTTGGTGTTCAATGTAAGAATGGTTGCTAACTTGGTACTAAAAATTGGCAGTGTCAAGCTATGAATGAAGTGGAAGTGTTTTCCATACAGAACGAAAGAGAACTTTATCCCGTAGGATGGATTCATGTATATATCTCTCTTCTCCCTCCATATATTGAGATATTTAGTGATATGTTTAACTGCTTTGTCTTGACTTACTTTAATGAGTTATGAGTCTATTACAGACTCATCCTTCTCAGGGGTGTTTCATGTCATCAGTAGATCTGCATACACATTACTCATATCAGGTACTCTATCCAGATTTACCATATGACAGACAAAAGCAATTAGCTCTGACTAGGATTTATGTCTCCTCTGTTTGAGACGATTCAGTTCTCATTTTTCCTATCATGTACCTTTCAGGTAATGGTGCCCGAGGCTTTTGCAATCGTTGTGGCTCCAACCGATAGCTCTAAGTATGTGCTTCAAAAGCTATCTTAACCCGTTACTATGGAGTCAATTATACAGTCAACCTATTTTCTTGATGAACTTTCAAACTGATTTTTCAGGAGTTACGGAATATTTAAGCTAACGAACCCGGGAGGAATGGAGGTACTGAGAAGCTGCTCCGAGACTGGATTCCACCCGCACAAAGAACCAGAAGATGGGAACCCAGTTTATGAGCATTGCTCTAACGTCTACAAGAACTCTAACCTTCGGTTTGAGATATTTGATCTGCGTTAAGGTAACAATCCTTCCATGGCCTTATCAGTTATCAGTAAAGGTTCAAGCTTAAGCCACTCTGGGCAAAGGATGTTGATAATAATCGGAACTGTATACTTAGTCTGAGGAGACTGTCACATTGAGGTTCTGAACACACAATGTTAATAAACTAAGGTAAGTAACTGAATCGTAAATTGAAATGTCCTAATATTTGTATCATTTGAATCCATTATGGAAGAACACTTAAACAATGACAGTTGACATCTGTATAATGCATAACCTGGCTTCTATTTTGTCCATACAAGTATCATAATATTATTATCATATTTTGCCATTCTATTCTGCTATTATCCTTGCCAGTAAGCAGTGATAACTGATGAACAAAGTTAAGCTTATGAAAAGACAGGGAAAATAGAAAACTTCGACTTTAACTGTTTCAAAAATGATTCATTTTCACAATTTCTTTCTGATTTCAGTTTCATTCTTCGTTTTTGTTTTTTTTTTTTGATTGAATCATTAGGTACAAAACAGCCATAAAGTAGCCTAATCATATAAATATCTGTTTGTTCTTTTTTTTTTTTTTGTATATAGACATTTTCCAAATACCTTTGTTCACATGAAACAAGAGTACAAAACCAAAAACAGAATCAAAGGTCCAAACTTTTCTTTTGAAAACAAGAAAGCTCTCAAAGCTCGTTCCTTCTTAAAGCAAAGAGTACAAAGATTATGGTTTTGTCAAGTGAGCAACAAAAAAGCTTGCTCATTTCGTATTGTTAAGTGTTGCTATCATATCCCATACAGTCCTTTCTTTTCTTTTGTTTGCTTCAAAGCCCTTTATGGCCGTTTACAAGCACATGATAACTTTGTTCGTACAGTCAGAGTAAAAAACCATCTTTTTCTGAGTCTCCCTCTCTCTACAGATGTCACAGTCACCTCTGTCACGGATTTGGGTACAGACTCGCAGACGATTCACTCAATTTCTCTCTCTCTCTCTCTCTCTCTCTCTCTCTCTCTCTGGGTTTTAATTCAAAAAGCGAAGTTGGTTACCATTGTCTTGTACGTTCGTATATTCCCGATATGATTTGTTTTGACAGAGCAACTGCTGTGTATATATGCCAAACATATCTCCATCTCTCTCTCCTTACATCAATTTATAAGTAAGACCAAAAGAGATCATAAAAATCCAGGCTTTTTGTTTGGCTCTCCTTCTTGTTGCAGAAGAAGAGTGAGTGAGAGGAAGATATGATGATGAGAGCTGGTGAGAGAGTGAAGGAGTTTCTTCGACCCTTCGTCGATTCCAAAACTTGGGACTTGTGTGTTATCTGGAAGCTCGGTGATGATCCTTCCAGGTACACACTCTCCTTTCTGGGTTTCTTTGTTCGTCGTTCATGAGAATCATGCAGCTGTGTATTGTTTCTTTCAGTAAAAAGCTTCCATTTTTATGTAAACTGTTGGGTTTTCGTGTTTGTAAACAACCTTTGCTTTCTGGATTGGGACATTTTGTTTTTTTATGGCTCTGTTATTGCTTTCCTGAATCGTTTAGTCTCAAAGTTTCCATTTTTAAATTGGTTCCTAACACTTTCTGCCTCTGTTCTATCAAATTTCTCTGGTTTCTGATTCTGTTGGTTCATCTAGTTTTTGAGATATCATGGTGATTTGTGTTTTCAGCAACACAGGTTTGACATACTATTAAATTTTCTTGGTGTCTGCGTGTTTTTGTCCTTCCCATCTCTACCTCTGGATTACCAGTTTTTTGGAGTTTGAATATTTTATTCTTCTTTGTCTGGTCTCGGTTTTGTCTTTTCTCTGGTTTTATTAAGTTTGTATTGATGAAAACTTGTTTGATCTCTGGGTTTTGTGATCTTCATAGTTACACCTAGTTTCTTAAATCAGCCGGTAATTGTGTTTATTTCCATATAATCTGCAGGTTTATCGAATGGGTGGGATGCTGCTGCAGTGGTAGTTATGTTGATAAGAACATTAAGCTTGAAAACTCAGAAGGAACTGCTAGAGAAAAGAAAGGTTCTTTCTGTAGAGATGAACACAACAAGCATCATATGAGAACCCTAGCTTGTGAAGCTCTTTCTCATTTTCCACTCTTCATGCCTCTCTATCCTGGGTATGTCTAATCATCTAAAACCCCCTTTTGAGTTATTTTTTTTTTTCAAACAAGATCTAAAGCTTTCTTCTCAACTTCAGGATTCATGGAGAAGTAGTGATGTCAAAATCTCCCAAATGGTTGGTTAATTCAGGTCCTGGACTTAAAAAGGTAGAAAGGCTCTTTTCTTCAGCCTTGTTTACTTGTTTGATCATAAGAACAATCTGACACGGATTTTCTTGGCAGGACATGTTCAACACACGGGTTCTTGTTCCTGTGAGTGATGGTCTTATTGAGCTGTTCTCCTTCAAAATGGTAAAAACATGTTAGCATGCACTTCTATTAAAAAAATCACTCTATTGGTTTGGTAGTACCTTCATAACAAGTTTGTCCTCTCTTTTTTTGTTTTTTCAGAAACCATTTGATGGACCCATGGTTGATATGATCATATCGCGTTGTAACGCCTTCTTTGAACCATTCCCTGAAGAAAAGCTGCAAATCAGGATCATTCCTAGAGCAGAGGAATCTATCAGTAGCGGTGTGAATCTCAGCTTTGAAGGTGGCGGCTCATCTAGTGTTTCCAATCACTCCAGCGAAACTCAGAATCTTTTTGGAAATCAGCCGAATGCTCGTTGTGTGGAAATTTTCAGGGAAGAACAAGCGCCATGTTTGGTAATGAACAAGGAGGATCCCGTGGTGCAAAAGGCCGTCGATTTCAAAGCTAATAAGAGGCTTCCTAAGGAAAACTTCAAATCAAAGAATCTTCTTTCAGAGAGAAAAAGAAGAGATAGAATTAATCAGGCCATGTATGCTCTAAGAGCCGTTGTCCCTAAAATCACAAAGGTTTCTTCTGAAACTCAATATAGTTTCTGGATCACTCTTCTTGTGATCAATAGCACTGTTTGATAGGATTATATTTATCCATTTCTTGCAGATGAACAAAATTGGAATTTTCACTGATGCGGTTGATTACATCAATGAACTGCTAGTGGAGAAGAAGAAGCTTGAAGATGAGCTTAAAGGAATCAACGAGAAGGAATGCAAAGAAATCGCTGCAGAGGAAGAATCTGCAATAGCTGATCCAGAAGCTGAGAAACGTGCCTCTAAACTCAACAAAAAAATGAAGAAAAACGAGGTATTATTGAAATAAATAGAGCTTTAAGATCCACCATATCTAACCAGTAATATCCTACAAACTCCTCTGTTTCTGGTTTCGTTCAGGTGAATCTTGAAGTTCATGAGATTGGTGAGCGAGATTTCTTGATTCGGGTAGTGCAGGAGCATAAACGAGATGGATTTAAGAGATTAATAGAAGCTGTGGACTCATGTGGACTTGAGATCATCGACGTCAACTTCACCAGACTTGATCTCACAGTCAAGACAGTTCTCAATGTCAAGGTAATAACTATTAACACATCTCATTGCCTCTACTCTGAGTCACAGAAACTTAAAATCTGATAAAAGTTTGGATTTTGTCAGGCGGACAAAGATGGGATTGCATCTGGAGATCTGAGAGATTCGCTGCTCAAGATAATGATAAATCAGACAATCGATATGAAAAGTCCATAAAACTTAGTCGTACATAACCCAAAAAAAAAAAAACAGAAAAATGTCAAATGTTTTGTTTGCGTCAGCCGCAAGTTACTACTGTGATTTGATTCTCACAAGCTTTTTTGGTGACGAATTTACATGTTGAAACTATAAGTTCTTCTGGGTATTGGAATTTGAGTTCGTTTAAGGTCTTTTCAATAGTTCTAAAGGGTCTCAAAGAACCCAGAAAACAAAACACAACAACTTCCGTGATTCAACGGTTCCGGTGAGTTGTGTTGATGGCTCGGCTCTCAGATTCATGGCTAGTGGCATAGTCTTGGCTTGGGTAGTAGCCAGAGTTAGTATTACCAAGATCCGAGGAGTCTTCAGAGGCTCGTCTGAAAATTCGAATCTCATTGCTGTATTGACCCGAGTTGTAGACCGTACTTTGACCGACTTTAACCCCGTTTGTCAGATCCGACAGGTCTTCTCTCGTGTCCAGAGCTCTTACAACCTGCAAGGTTAAAAAAAGGATACACTCCGTATCAGTCAGAGAGTTTGTTTCTCTCTCCCCAGCTGTATCTTCTATTGATTAGGTGTTTCTATATCTGACCTGAACCATACGAGGTCGTTTTAGAGCAGAATGCCTAACGCAAGATGCTGCCGTTTCGATCATTCTATAGACTTCACCTTCAAAATATTGCATCTCCAGCCGTGGATCCACTACTTCGCTGATGTCACCTTTTTCAATGGCCTCGATTAATCTTGGACGTGCCTTCATGAACAATAAAACAAAATTTATATATATATATATATTTTCATTTTGAATGGTAACTTGAAATATATATTTTTTTTATAAAAAAAAAAAGAAAAATACCCATTCAACGAGACTCTCTTCACCCAAAGGTTGAGAGGTATCAACAGGCTTGCGACCAGTTATGAGTTCGAGCAGCACAACTCCAAATGAAAACACATCTGATCGATCAGTTAGCTTTCCACTTGAAGCATATTCTGGAGCTAAATACCTGCATTTGTTCATATGTAAATATATATACGATTATCCTAACATTTTATTATAACTATTTTTGAATCGGTTTAAAAGATACTTGTGAAACACTATATACAACTTTTACTTCATACATAGAAAATGATCTCATCTAAATGTTTTAGTGATGCACACAACGTGAAATTTCTATTTTATAAAAAAAAATTGATAAAAACGAACGTTGTGTAACTCAGAATTACATATGTATATTTTTATTGCACCAAAAGGGAAATAAGGATCAAAAGCTCATATGTAAGGGAAAGTACTTGTTTAGACGAAAGCGACTAAACTACAATGTTTTCAGTATGGAATTGTTATAATTTAAAGAATGGAGAGTGTTATATGTAAAAAAAGTACCCAAATGTGCCCATGACACGCGTTGATATGTGGGACTGTGCAGTATCGTTCAGTCTGGCCAGTCCGAAATCGGCAACCTGTGTAACGAACTTATGGAGCAAATTTATCAATATCCTCCGTGATGAAAATCATAATATGATTAGCATACTAATTAATTTGAAAATCAGCATAACAGAGAAAGAAAAAACAAAAAATAAATAAAAAAATATTGACTTTGCCTGAGCTTCGAATTCATCATCCAACAGAATGTTTGACGATTTGATGTCCCTATGGATTATCTTCGGGTGACCTATCAAATTCATATAAGCCCATTCAACGTTAACCTAGGAAATTATATTCACATTTCATTAACGTAAACTTTTTAAAAACGTAATGGATCGGAAGAGTATACTCACAATCTTCATGTAGATAAGCAAGTCCTTTGGCTGCACCTATTGCAATCCTGACTCTTCTACTCCATTCCAGAACCGGCAAATCTTTGCCTGACAACAACAACAACATAAGACAATATAAATGGTATGCTTATCATATTATGATTCAACGTTAATATGTAGTCACAAAATAACTCCCACGCGACCGGTTTTGATAAAAAACAAAAATTTGTAGAGAAAAAAACGTACAATGTAAATGGTAATCCAAAGTATTGTTGGGGACAAACTCATAGATGAGGAATCTATGTTGTTCAGAGATGCAATAACCAACAAGAGACACCAAATGCCTATGATGCACCCTGCTTATGATCTCTACTTCTGCTTTGAACTCCCTATATCCTTCTGGGCTTACCGACTTTAGCTGTTTGATCGCCACTGGCTTTCCCTCAAAAAGGATGCCCTTGTAGACGCACCCGAACCCGCCTTCTCCTACCACAAATCTCTTGCAAAATCCTTCCGTTATCTGGCTTAGCTCTTCAAAGGTGAAAAGGATTTTTGAAGTCCCTAATACTGTCGAGTCAGGAGTTGCTTTACCGGGTTTTGGGTTCCCGAGACTGTTAGTATCTGGTGATGAGTTTTGCGCCGAGCTATTCCCATTTCCGGGTTTATGCCCGTACTGAATGAATCCCTCTGTGGCAAGAATAAGGCCAGAATAAAAAACAAGAACCAGAAAAAAAAAAAAAAAACTTCATAGTCAAGAAATAGTCAATAACACGAGCTAGAATGAAGACTCAAGAAGGTTAAGACAAGAATCAAAACAAAATGTCAAGAAACAACAAGAAAATAAAACTTCCATCGAAGAGAAGCAGGAATCGATCAAGAATCAAGATCAAGAATCAAGAACAAGAGTTAGACCGTGACAAAGAATGGAAATAAAGAACTCGAGAACATAAAAAGAAGAGCAAGAATCAATAACAAGACATGATTACAAAACCAATTTATACAACCACATGCACGAAAAGTAAAGATTATCTTACCTGTATTTACAGAGACATTAGCCGGTGGCAAATACTGGTTAGAGCGTGGCGAAGAAGAACCTTTCCTTTGTTTCCTCCTAATGAAGAAAATGGCAGCAACGAATACAATGACCAACACACCTGTAATCCCAATACCGACCATCGTCTTCTCGGTGTAGTTAGATTCATTACCACCATTTCCGTTACTATTAGCATTATCGCTATTAGAGCCGGAGAGGGAAGGAGGGGACGGGGAAGAAGACGACGAGGGTACACTATTCGATCCTCCTGCCAAAGGTGAATCCAACGGCTGTAAAGGGTTTAGGGGTATCACCGGAGGCAATAGTGATGACAATGGAGGAGACCCTTGGCTACCAAAATCTTCGACAGACGGCGGCGTAAAGGGAGTAAAAAGGAGAGACGGAGGAGAAATAGGGATGGGTTGCTGTTGTCCACCATCATTAGGTCTTGTCTCCGGTTGCTGAGCAACTAAGGTGGGAGGAGGAGATTGAGGCTTTGGCAAAGGAACAGCCACCGGAGAATCTCCTGTTTGGGTGGGTTGAGGCGGAGGAGGTGAAGGAGGTGGAGTTACAGAAGGAGGAGGGGAAGAGGGAGGTGGAGTTGTATTAGGCGGTGGTGGAGCAGCAGTTATCGGAGGCGGAGATGATTGTGAGCCGTCACCGGCACCCTGTGGGGATGGAGGAGAAGGAGCTGGAGGCTGTGTCGTCTGGGGATCGCCGGTGGTTTTCTGATCAGTTAATCCTCCGATGACATTTGTTGGCTGTGAAGCTGCAAACGGAGAAAACCTCTTTCCGATCAAATCTGCTTGTTCCTGGACTTTTTCCATTTCTATTCAACCTTTTTTCTCTCTCTCTTTACATGTTTTTGATCAATCTGCTCATAAAGAGGTTCCTTGTGAGACAAGATTTCTTTTGGGATCCAACCAAAACGAGTTTTAATTCGACAGAGATACAAGAAATTAAATTGTAGACAATGTATAGGTTTCTCTAGATTATGTGTTTTTGGGATTACCAAGATCTGTGGGAATTAACAAAACAAAAGAAAATCAAAATCCAAGCCAATAGGGTTTCTTGCAACTAAAGGAAGATAGGAAGATGAGAGAATTTGTTTTACTTGGATTTTTTTTTCTCAATTCGTGTGTTTTTTTTTTGTTGGGTGTAAAAATAGAAAGTCTCCCATATCTCAACAATTAAATTCTAAAAATTAATAAGAAAATAAGCTAAAAATCACTTGATTGTTTTTATTTTATTTTACAGTAAATAAAATTGTAGGAAAGAAGAGTACCAATATCTACTATCTAGAAGATTCACCATTCACCTTCATTGTCGGGAATGCCGCGTACGTTATTCTTTCTAAAATACGGAGTATGATTATTACTCTGTCCCATTGGTCACAGTTATAAATTGACTGTTAGATTTGAACTTCAAATTATACAAGTTGGTCAGAAATATATATACTGTAAATGAATAGACTTTTCTTTTCCATGCAAACAAGGATCGTCTCGCATAAAGCTACTGCGACGCGATGGTTTTGGGTAATAGAATCTTCAGAGAGTGATCGATAGTTACTCTCCATTATTATTGCAAGCTTAAATGTTATGAAAATTTTTAAAAAAATAAAAAATAATCAAATAAACCAATTTATCTTAAGAAAATAAATGATATGAAGTTCAAATCTAGAAGTATTCAGATATTTCAAGAAGCGCAAGCGAAAAGGAAACAAGGTGAATGTTGAACAATCAGGTCTTTAACACACACAAAAACAATCAGGTCTTTAACACACAAAAAATAAAGCTGACTCCGGAGAAGAAGCTTTCCTTCCCCCTCACCAAAATATCTGGTCGAGATAACCTCATGCCTGCGATTCGAGTAAAAGAAAAGAACCAAAACCCATACTCAGTCACCTGAACCAAATAAGCCTATCGTATCAGAATTTACAAGTCTTACTTTGTTAGCAATGTTGTTGGAAAGCCAATCCAGACCTTCATAGAGCCCTTCACCGCTGGTTGCGCATGTGCTCTGGATGTACCTGGAAAGAGAGAGAGAGCAAGCAAAGTGTTTTCAAGAATACATGTATGCAATAGTAAATAACAAACCTTCCTGGCCGGGATAAAACTATAAATTACCAGTGGCGTTGTCGGAGAGAGTGAAGGCCAAGCTTATCAGTTATCTCAGCAGCATTCATTGCATTTGGAAGATCTTGTTTGTTGGCAAACACAAGCAGCACTGCATCACGCAGCTCATCCTGCAGGTTCGAAGCACCAGAGGGACATACTTCTTAGGGACTAACAAGTGAAAAAATTGACATAACTGTGTAGCATTAAAAAAACATACTTCATTCAACATCCTGTGGAGTTCATCTCTCGCTTCAACAGCACGGTCTCTGTCATTGCTGTCAACCACGAATATCAGACCTTGAGTGTTTTGGAAGTAGTGTCTCCACAAGGGACGGATCTGTAAGAAAGAATAAGTGGATATATGTTTCCTCTTTCAAAGCGATTTTGCGGAAATCATGATATAGTACAAACCTTGTCCTGACCCCCGACATCCCAGACCGTGAAGCTGATGTTCTTGTACTCAACCGTCTCCACATTGAACCCTGTAAAAAAAAAAATTATTAAGTCTCATTGTCTAACTAAGTTAAACTCCAATCACTCGTTCAAGTAGTGTTTGTAATCTACCAGTTGACATTGTTTCAAAAAGATTCATTTTTAAGTCAAAGAAGCCAAACTGAAACAGGTATCTAAACTAGAGATGTAAATTTCCAACAGCCTAAGCAATTCAGAAGATCTTACAGAAGTCAAAAGGAGACTTACCAATGGTGGGAATGGTGGTTACAATCTCACCAAGCTTGAGCTTGTACAGAATGGTTGTCTTACCAGCAGCATCGAGACCCACCATAAGGATTCGCATCTCCTTCTTGGCAAAAAGCCGGCTGAAAAGCTTCGCGAATGAAAGCCCCATTTTCCTTTTGAACTGTTGATCCTGAAATGTCCAACCATAACAGATCACACATCACACAGCCATATACAATTGTTTCTCTATTCCTAAAAATTGATCCTTTTACACCAAATTAGATCGAATGCACCTAACCCAATCATCGTAACTAGACAAGCATTCAATTCACAGATCAAAAATTACTCAGCTGTTGTATGAATAACTATCATTAATCAAAACAGAGAGATCGAGACGATCACGATTTCATGATGAATTGTTAAAATCTGTATCCCAAGATACACGATCTTTAAAACAACAATGGCGTACAATCTAACGAAAAAGACGATACGAGATTTGATTTCTCCGAAACAAAAAGAACTCAGGTACTTGGGATCAGCTCATCTAGGAAATCAGAATGCAGATCCAGAATACCCTAAAGAAGCAAGACGAATCTGAAAGCTTTTTGGAGCTTACCTTTCGAGAATTGAAGGGATCTGAAGCGAGCGACAAGCTTTCAAAATCAGCACAAGACGTGATTTGTGATTGCAAGATTAGTACTTTCTGTGATTTGTGATTTGTGAATTGTGAATTTTTCACTAGCGCCCCTCCTATTATTTGTATAGTATAACAAATTACCCCAAAGTTTTAACCTTTTCACTTAAATAGCCCCTCATATTTGTAATCTTCACACATGTCCTTCCATAAAATCTTTAATTCAATTCCATAAAATTCTATTTTGTTACCTTTTAGCCCATTTCAGATCAGTTTTGCAGCTCGGTAATAATAAAGATGATCATCACTTGGTATTGGTTAATAAGGTGAGGCTTTAATTCAAGTAGCAAGAGAGGGTATAGAAAGAAGAGACATCATATAGAAACTAGACATTAAATTCGTATGAAGTAGTCATATATAGTAGTAGGTTTATAGGCTAAAGAAAGATATACATTAATCTACATTTTTTTACTTGCAGCATCCGTCAACACACATCGTGATCGGATTCATGGACTTTGTTTCTCGGAGGCTTCCCAATCTGTAAACAATCAATAGGAGGAAGAGTAGGAGTGTTGAGCTCACCAAATGTCTGCCAGCAGAAAGGATCATACATATGGTACCGTTCTTGAACCGGTTTAAGCTCAATTGAAGATAACTGCACATCTACACACGGGGAGTTATCGCTGCAAGCGAAGTGCACCGGTTTCACGGTGTAAGTTCCTTTTATCCTTTCGTAGGTCACTCCTTCCACTGCAACTGCAGATGTCTGGTTCTTGCATTTGCTATGGTCACAGTAGAATTGGTCTATTACTATTGGAAGCTGGACTTCATTGAGTTGAATGTTTGAGAAGAGTATCCCTTTCACGGATCCTACTCCTCCTTGCCACGTCTTGATCCGGACACCAGTCATCGTGTTGTGCATCGCTACATCTCGTACTGTTATGTTCGAGACGCAGGCTTTTGTGCCTTCTTTACCGAGACTGCCAATGCTGATCCCGTGACCCGGTCCACAGTTCACATTGTGTACATACACATTCGAGCAACCCGTTTGGATCGAGATACAATCATCTCCTGCACACATTCAAAGTGAGGAGACACTATTAGTTGAAAATTCAAGAATTCAAGAATCAAGAATCAAGATTTAGGATTTTAGGGATTCAATAAATTGAAAGTACATACCGCAAGCGAGTGTAGCACTGTGAATGAGGACATCTTTGGTGTTCTGGAGGTGAATTCCATCAGTGTTTGGACTGTCACCAGGTGAAGAAACAACCATGTCATGCACCGAGACCCCTACGCAGTTATCGAATTTGAGATGACACTGAGGACTGTTTTGGATCGTTATACCACTCACTTCCACGCCAAAACTCCCGTAGAATCTCAGTGCCTAAATGAAACCATAAACACAAATCAGTAACCAAACCAATGCACACAATCTCACAATACAGTTAAACTCTGTTTTGCTTTTTTCATTTCTCACCGTTGGTTTGATGCTTGGCATTCTCCCATCAAGCTCACTTCTTATCTGTCAAATGTGAAACAAAACAGAGTTTGGTCTTAGATGAAGATTGTGTGAATGAGACAATCAAGAAGAAGAAGATGATGAATTTTACAGGCATTGGAGGGTGTTGGTGAGTAGAATTGTACAAAGGGACGATGAGTTTGGTTTCACCATCAATGAAAGGGTAGTCTTGTTGCCACCAACCAGAGCCTCTTCCATCAATGACACCTTTCCCTTGTACTTTAATTCCTTTAAGCTTTGTGAAATCAATCCACCACATTAACCCTTTTCCCCATGTCTTTGCGTCCGTCGGAGCTATGATCGTACCATCAAGCTGCAAAATTCACAGTCAAGTTTAGGTTTTGTGTGACACTTAAAAGACGATACAATTTTTCTATTTGAAAGATCAATTCTCACCTGAAACACAATGTTAGCTTGACAATAAGGACCAGAGAATGAGATCGGACCGACGAGGAAAGTGTATTCAGACGGTACGATCATCGTGGATGCCTCGATTTTGCAAGCCCCTGCCCAAGCCGCTTCAAACGCCTGCAAACATTATGAAACCCTGTTTAAGTATTTCATTAACTTAAACTAAAAAACGCCTAATCACCATATTTGTTCTACAGAGCTACTATGTATGGTTACCGAGGCTTGTGACTTATGGTCCCATTTGTAATCTGTTATTTCTGTTGTCACTAACTTTATATTCTTCGTTTGTCTTTTTATTTTTGGCGCAATCCAATATTTTAGAGAGGATAAAATAAATAAATAAAAAATTAAGTGACTGGTAGAGTAAGCTTTTTCTGAGCTCTGTTTTTTTTTTCTTATTGTTCTGTCTCGTGTTGTCTCAATGATCTCTCAACTGTAATTGTCATTCATGAAAACGAAATAGAAAATGCTCTAATTAATCAAATATATAGAACCACTAGGATTGAAAAATGTACGGATAAATGAGCTTTTTTTAATTGTACCTTAGTGTCATCACATTTGCCATCACCCTTTGCACCAAAATCCATCACATTGAAAACTTGAGATCCCTTTAGCGGCGGAAGAGGTGGTGATTGGACTTTAGGCGGACGTGAAACCACCGGAGAGTTATCGTCGTTAGATTTTGGTGGTGGTTGGACTTTAGGTGGCCGTGAAACCACTGGAGAGTTAGCTTTTGGCGGCGTTTTCTGCTTTGGTTTCGGTTTAGGTTTAGACTTGTGGTGATGGTTGTTGTTGTGAGAACTGTGGTGACTGTGGCTATGGCTCTTCGGTTTCTTCGTTGACAAGGAATCAGATAAGTCAGAAGAGCTTCTGTGGTTATGCCTCCAATGCCTTCCTCTTCTAGCAATGCAGGTCTCTAGAGTTACAGACCAGACCAAAACCGCCATTAGTATCATCATAGTGATGCTTTTCAGACTTAGACTTCTTCTCATTATCATTTTTTCCTTTTCTTTTGGTTGTCTAAACGAAGAGTGTTGTGTTTGTGGTGGTTGAAGAGACTTTGGTTTGGTTGAAGAAAGAGAAGGTTCTTGGTGAGATTTATATAAGGAAGCAGTCCAAGAATGTAGAGAGGCTCACGGGTTTTCAATATGGAATTTTATTTTTAAAATCTAAAACGATATTGTATCAATAATGTCCTTTATTTTCCATATCGTTGATTATTAAGTAAGTTATCATTAAAAAAAAGGTTTACTAAACAAACGAATAAAACTAAGCTGTGTACAAGTTATCCATAGATGATAATAAGAACATAAAGTTTGATATAAGTTGGATATTTGTGAAATAATGTTTGATATTGACAGTGATATAAAGTGATTACTCGTGAATTAGTATTTGGAGCTTAGTTTAAGGGTAGAAATTAATAATATGCGAAATGTGAAACCAAACAAGAATTTATTTTCTTCACCGTGGGTAAAAAAGTTCGAGTCGTTACCCCAATCTGCCAAAACCTGAATTGTGGAGTGAAGTGTATCAGTCAGGGATGATATACCGATATGTATGACACGTGGAGATAAATGGGTGGTTAAAAGCTCATCTAATTTGGTTGCTAAAAGACTTCAAATAATTACATATGTATATCTAAACACATGTATGTGCATGACTGTATGTTGTTGTATATGATGTGGGGATTCTTAAAAATGAGGTGTATATTCAATTTTATTTGTTGCTTTTTTTATTTTAATTTGGGATATATGTAATGTACGTATAGATGGATACAAGCATGCATGTGTACGTGTGTATCTAATACATATGCATGTGTTGGATCTGTCGTATTATCATGATTAAGAGTGTCCTATGATTTTCATATTTACTGTGACAGTGTGCTGGTGTAGAAATTCAAGATGCCATGTAGAACTAAAACAATTCGTCATTTTCTAAATATTGCAATCATTATTAACTTGCTTAATTAATGAAGAGATGGCAATCTTTTATCGAAAAATAAAATGAAATAAACTAGAGAGAAATAAACAAAATTAAAACACAATAATTAATCAAATTAGTATTAGATTTTCACATTATTCATATCATGTGTAGTCTGTATGCATCTGGTGGCGACATCACATATTAGCTAAGCTATTAGGAATCCCAAGTGGATAATCAAAATCTCAAGACTAGATAATAAGTGGGATAATCGAAATCGCAAAACTAGATTTGAAGATAAAATGGATATAATTAATAAATAAAAATTCTTCAAACATTCTATCTCATTATATCTTTTAAAAAGAAATTAATATATTAAAAACATATTTTATAATAATTATAAATAAGAGTATAAAAAAAAAAACGAAAGAGACTCGTGAGTGGGTCTATATGTTGTCAATGGGGCACTGATTATAACATCTCTTTTACTACTCACATGCACTCCTTCACGGGCATTGCTTTTTCTATTCACAAAACTCCTCCTATTTGTATATCTTTTTTGTTTATTTCTCTCGTTTTTTCTTACTAATTTATTGTCGAATCCATTATAGATTAAAATTTCATTTATTATTCAAGAGAGAAAAAAAGACTGCTATTAAAAGAAAGAGCAGAAACAGAAAACAGAAAGTAACCGAAGCTTGTTTCTTTTAGGTCCTCATATTTTTTCTTTTAATTTTACATTATTGTTTTTCTCATATTATATTTGTATATATATTACACATTAACTATAATGAAAACTTTGAAACAAAAAAATGCTGTCGGCATTGTTTTTTCTTTTCTTTCTTCACGAGCTGTCGTCATTGTTTGTGAATAATTTTGTTTCTTCTCTTTGTGTATCAAATAGAAATAGCTAAAGACTTCGATCGGCAATATTGTGCTAGATATGGTAATCGTAAAAAATATATATGTTTTTTGGAATCAGTGGAATATATTAAATGGATTTGATGATTAAGATTAATATCAGTAAAAAAAAACACAACAATGTTATAAAATTAGAAATAACTTTCATATATGAACCTTAGCTTTGAAAAATTACAAATAATTACCATAATTAAAAAGGTTATAAGTTCATAACGAAAACTTACTATATATAAATCGTACATCTCTTACAATTTTTTTTTAATGTTTGAATACGAAAATAGTTTTATAGTACATGTTGCTAATCTTCTGATTAGATTATTTGGGACTGAGTTTTCTTTATGAACAATGCAAGTTTCAACTAGGCCATATTTTACGGCTTCAATATTTGTTTTTTTTTTTTTCAAACGAAATAATTAGACAATCTTAACTTCACTTCTAAAAAACTAGTTATAATTATAATGATACACTCTAGTGGAGTTTTGTGTTACGTTTATCCGTACTTATTAAATTATTCATGATTCACAATGCATTTTTTAAAAAATTAAGGAAATATTATGACACTTGTTGATACAGAAATTTGCAGTTATCAAGCATGTACGGATCATAAGCATAAACCATCTTTGGGATTCAGGAAAAGCTTTGTGCGCTCATAGTTTCACACCATTTCTCTGTCAAATAAAACTTTAATTAAGGAATAAATACAGAAGAGTGCTAACTCCAACTGTTGTAAGGAAAAAATATGAGCAAGTACTTGTTTGTCCTAATAGAGAAGAAAAAAAATGAATAAAAAGAACTGTATTCTTTAATTTCCATTCAGGAATTTTTAGAATTATATATAATTATAAATGATAAGTTATTAATTATGGATTTACTGTTCTGCAATAGTAAAGTATCATGTGATGAACAAAAACATATATGTGATTCGACAGAGTTCCCCTTCTTGACAGCCAAAAAGCTGTTGGCTGTGTTATGTATGAATATTTCTGATTCTTCATTTCAAAAGATTTAAAAAATATATATAGGTATTGTGATCACAAGAATATCATCACATGAAACGTTGATCAATTGGTAGTTAACTACAAACAAATAAATTTCAAAATGAATTGTTTTCTACAAACGTGAATTAGAAGGTGTTGGCTATTAATTATATCGATACTACCTAAATATTTTTTTGTTATGGTTTATAAAAAGTTACTTTAGATCAAATACGGTCGATCATCTTGGGTGCATCACATGATTTCTAATTTTATATACATTACCAACAATGCCAATAATACTAGTCACAGCAATGTTATTTTATACTGTCACGGTACACGAAGAACCCCATGCAAGTTAAAATCACTTTCGTTAAGTTTGATTAAATATGTGAAGATATAGTCAGAGACCAGAGACATGTTGGCTTCTTTACTGAGATTACAGGTAGTTTCAGTTTTACATACGCAGCAGCAAATATATACAAATATATAGGTCCAAATCAATAGATGCCTCTATATGACCCTCTGCTTCCATCAAGATTATCGATAATACCACTGTTTTCATTGTTGCACGAGACAAATAAGTACAAAATAAGACTTATTTATTTCAAAACTTTTTCTTTTTGGTTATAAGGAAAGAATCCTGAAGGATCAAGAGATGTGTCAGACAAAACATTTATTAAAACTAAGCCTAAAGCTAACGTTGCATTTATAAATTCGAAGACTTGTAGGTGGACCTAACATGTTGCCTATCTTTGTTGCGCTGCTCTTTGGTTACGAGATAATGAAAAAGAAGAAGGTAAAAACTTCTTACACATGCAGTACTATATATATCAGTCGTTTGCAAACTACTTAGTCCAAAATGTGTAGGGGTACGTAAAAGTTAATTACTCTTGTCTGATCTTTCATTAACGTAATTTGCAAATCGTAATCATATAACACGGCTCTCTAAACCGAATTATCAGTCTTGTAGTGTATGATCCACCACGATATCATGCAGAGTATCGAAAAATCTAGATTATTTACTCATTAGACCTTTAAATAGCTAGATAATAAAGAAATTACGAAATATATACGTGCATGGTTATAAATCTTGTTTTAGATTATACTTCTACGTATACAACAACTCATACAGAGAATAAGTCAAGATCGATGCGGTATTATATTTGTCTAAATAATGTATACTAGTTGATAACAAACAATATGGACGAATCTGTGAGGTGCACGAGAGTTTTGTAATTATTGGAAATGTAAGTAATAACAAAACAAATATGTATATATGCCCTTTGACTTCACAGCTCGACTCTTTATGATCTCGTGCCAATCTCTCTTTTGTTTTTTTAAAGCGAATTTTGTGGACCGTACCATTTCTCTGATACGCCAAAACCTATATATCATTAGTTACCTGTCTTCTACGTTTTTAAAACTAAATTTTGCGCATTTGACGAATTATAATATGGTATAATTGATACACGTAGTCACTAATAAGTGGGAAGAAATTCTTTTAAAAATATCATCATCATCATCATCATGTTTATTTTGTACTTATTAGACGCATGAAAGCTAGCCAAATTATCCAGTGTTTGATCCACGACTCAGTACTACGATTTTATATTAACAATCTCACGATATTCAAAAGAAAATAGTTTAATATTCTTTGTAAACCGTAAGTAAATATATATACTTTCACATGCTATTTGCTCTATGTGGCTATAATTGTTTCTTTGATTTTGGATTAACTTTTGTTTTATCTTTTGGCTTTACGAAATTTAAAGGTGATCGAGTAGTTCTATATGCCGTCTTCAAGCGTAAACGTAAAGCCGCTCGTGAACCTTTTACTCTTGTTATGTTATATATATATATATATTTTTTCTTTTATTGGCTCCCCGTGAACTCCATGCAACGGAAGGCGTTGCAATTTACTGTAATATCCTTCCATGAGTCCATGATCTATTGTCTAAAATCTTCTTTGTTTTAATTAAATCTTTCTATAATTACTCTCTTATATACTGTTTTTGTTTTGATTGACTAATTTTCATGTCTACACAAAAAAAAAAAAAGAGGTTTTGGAACTAACAGTTGTTCAGATAATCAGCAGATTAAGTGTATAAAATGGTGATTGAAGGTATATTTAACCCAAGCTCAAAGAATTCGTCAATCTTGTGCCATTAATTTTTAATTCTTGTTCCGCAAAAGGCGACAAGCTGAGTTTTATTGCGGAAAGAAAAACCAAACTGAATATAAAGAGCTGTCTGGATTGTGTAATTTTTATACGACGAAGCTGCATAAAATTAATGTTTCATGGATTTGTAAAATAAAACATACTGGAGCAAAACAAAAACAAAAAAAAAGAAAGAAAAAGGAGCCGACGTCGAAATATTTACTGTTATATATATGTTGCCTCATAAATTCATAGAGACAAAATTTGTATCTCTTCCCACTCTCTCTTGTCCGAACCCTTTTGTTCTCATTACACTAGACCCGACCCCCATCACCCAGTCACCATTCAACATTTGGATGGTGGATACATACATACATACATACTTGTGCACATGCATATATACATTTTACGGTATGTCAAAATAAATACAAGTGTCAGTGATGAATGATGATCACATGTATATTATTTATGTTGGATCGACGGGAAAAAAAATGGTCCCATGAATTAATTTCCCCCAAAAAAGTTAAAATTTGAAGCCTATACGTCTACAATGTAGTACTATAACCTCTTACCAACATAGCTAACGAGTGTTTTTTTTGTAAACGTCGGCCAACTCAATCTGATGTAAATAAACACTATAGAAGCCTAAAGTCCAAAACCAGGTTAATTTCATCCAAGTCTCGGCTCTGCCTCTCTCTGAACTAGGTTAGGTTATAGAGTAATATGTGTGTTCTATGGCAAAAAGTCAAACTTGATGATTAACAAAGATTAAGAAGAAGGTTCCTTGTCCATTCAAGAGAAAATGAATTCAACACGTTTTAGTTTCGGTTTTAATTTGGCTGTTTTCCGGTTCAATCAGTTTACTTCTTCCGGTTGTTTTAAAAAGCACCTTAAGGAAATCAAAGAAAAAACAAACAATATGGGCTTTAAAAAAAGTTTCTGAGCCCACTAAGAAGCAGATGCGGTTCGTATCGGTTTGACTCAGCCCTATAAAAAGCCCTCCCTAGTTGTTGTTTGACTGTGTTTCTTGTTTAACATTCTAGGTCTTGATTGGTATTTGACATGCATTGAGATGGACTCATCATCATCATCCGCTACTGTTGAGGTCTAGTTGAAGAACTCAGAAACCTCTTTTTCTCTGAACACTTAAACATAATAACAGATGCAGAATAACTCACCGATACAAATAATTTTACATAATTGAAGATAATTCTTGTTTAAAAAGAGTACGAAATACTTATATAATTCTCTCTTGTTTTTTTTTACTTCTTTTCTTTTCTTCTATTTTGGTCACAAATTCAAGAAAAGAAGACTTGAACGCTAGAAGTTTTCAAAGACTTGCATACAGGACAAATCTTAGTGATTACATCACATTCTGTACACAAACTCAAGTGCCGACATGGCACAAGCAACACCGATACTTCCTTTGCGTTGCACGTTTTGCATCTCATCCTCTGCATCCCCATGTTGTTGTTATTCTTGTTGTTGTTTGGATCAATGTATGACGAAGCTGCATCATCTATCTCGCTATCTCCAAACCCTTCTTTGCCTTGGTCTGCAGCAGCGATCACATTGTTGTTGTGTGACATTGCTTGTTGGAGATTTGCCTTTAAGACATTAACCACAGACTCATTGTACTTTGCTCTGTAGTGCCAATTCTGAGCTTCCATTGCCACTTGCTTTATCCGCTCCACCAGCTCTTTATTCTTCCTGTTCATGTCATTGATCTCGTGATCTTTCTCTTGGAGCTTCTTGCTCACTCCTTTCTCTAATGTGGTGAGAAAAGACGCAATGTGTCTCTGTTTCATATCCCTAACACCTTTCGCCATTTGAGCTGCCTGAACCACAAACAAGTGAACAAAAATATTAGAAATAGAAGAACCTTAAAGCGAAGAAAACAGAACACATGCTGAGAAAATCAGTACCTGGATCTTGATGAACTGGTCAAGCTCATCTTTTTGTCTATGGAAGTCAGTCCTAAGACTATCATCGAGCGACTGAAGGATAGGAGAAGCACCTACAATGTTACCACTAGCAGAAGTCACAGAAGAGTTGCGTTCATCGTCATCATAAGATAGTCTAAGACCAGTTGAGACAAGATTCTCCTTAGGGACTTCTTCTCGAACACCAATGTTGTTGTTATGATTATAGTTCAAAGACATCTGAAGCTTCTGCTGTCTTTGGATATTACTAAAGTTGTTGTCGGCTTCTCTTCCTCTTTTGTTTTGCCGAATCATTGGAACGAGATTATCGTTAGCAAAATAGTTTACTGGATCAACAGTGCATCCACCTCCCACTGCACAATAGAAAAGAAAAGACAGAATTCTAAGTTTCCAAGAGTGATTGATGTCAAGTTTGAGATTAGGATCGAATGAGAAACACAAACTTACTGGTATTGAGCAAATGAAGCTGATTCGATTGTACGTTAGTTTGGTATTGCAACTGGTTCTCGTTCATGAAAACCGGTGGTACATTGTTTCCATTGTTTCCACTTAGCATCTTCCTCAACAAGTATTATCAATGTGTATAGATGATTATGAATTCAATTCTCACGGTTGAATTAGAGTACCGACAAGAGTATAGAACCTGCAGTTAAGAAAGAAGAGGAGACAAATCAAGATTTTGACATGTCTTAAGCAACTAATCTAACACAAATACTTTCAAATGAAAGATATAAATCATAGTCTAGATAAATTTTTGAACTCCAAATACCATACAGAGTTTTAGAACAGAGGAAAAGTGAAGGAGACAATGCTGGATCATAAAACAGATTTGATGTTAAATCTAAAGAAAGACTTGTGGAGGAGGGTTATAATATATTTTTTTACCTAAGCAATAAGATTTGTAATGAATTAGCCTAATGAACCGGGGGATACAAAAAGAGATTGATTGATTGATTCAAAAGTCAAAGTTCCATAAAAATATGTAACTTACTAATAGGTAAATCTCTAGGAACATGGAAAGATGACAAAAAAAAAGAGTTCAAAGAAAGAAGGAGTCATAAATCATAACCCAGAAACAGAAACCCTAAATATATTGTAATTTTCCAAAACAAAATGAGAAGAACAAGAAGAAGAAGGAAAAATGAAAAAACTATACCTTTTGCCAGAGATTTCCAATAAGATTCAAGAAACTCTAGTTTCCCTTTCAGATCCTGCATATATAAGAAAAAAATATACAAAAGAACCTCATGAACAAAGATTGATACTTTTTATATAAGCCCATAATTTATTTTCTATATAAAAAAAAAAAAAGGGTTGAGAAATCGAGAGGAGACGAACCGATGATTCAGGATCTTGACAGAGGAAAGAAGATGCTTTTGTGAAGAAGAGATGAAACGGCTAATACAAGTAGAACAAGACCCAATAAATTAAAAGCCACAAAAAAAAAAAAATTGGTTTCTTTTTTTTTTTGTTTGTTTGGTTTACATAAAAAAAAAAAAAACGAAAATTCAAAGGAAGAAGACAAAAGAAAGAGGCAAAAGAAACGGAAGAAGAAGAAAGAAAATGAATGATGGATTGGTAATGTAAGCAAAGCGGGTGCGATGGAGCGGGACAGTGGTGGAAGAAGTGGGGGAAGTTGGGGCTTTGTGACAATATTCAATTTTAAAAATTATTTTAAAAATAATAATCAAGAAAATAAGTAAGTAAAAAAAATATGTAAAGAACAAAGACCAAACAAGAACGAACCGGTGGTGGTGGTGGTGGTGGTGGTGGTGGTGCTTTCTTTCTCCTTCTTTGCCTTTGCTTAGCTTTCGTGAGTTGTGTGTAATGTTGTGTCTCTCTCTTTCATTACGCCAACTTTTCATTATTACCTTCCCTTTTTTTTGGTTTCCTTCTCTTTTTTGTTACTTCCCATAATAAAAGTTTATAGGTTTGACTGATTTATCAATACCTATTAATTGAGTTTAACCCATTAAAGGTGGTGAGTTTTTGGAACTAATTTTAGTTGAATTGATAGTTTTTCCTTTCTTCAAAATAATAACCATTAGGCGTTACCTAACAAGTTTTTAGCAGATTCATTACGTTATAACGTATTTTTAAAAAAATACATCTTATAGTATACACTATAAATCATTTTTCCACACGTAAAAAGAGTGAAATCATATTTTCAAAATGTGTTTTATCACAGATAATATTATTAGTTAAAATGAGCGGATGAAATTCCTAACCTAAAGCTAATTTTACACGTACCTAGTTCGAACCATTTCGTATCGACTGTGATTTGTTTGTTTTCTTTTTGGAAATAACTACGTCATTAGATTGGTCATTTTGGAAACGTATAATGAAATATATTTACCATTGAACACTTTAATATATATTTTTTTGTTCGAGGGTGTTACATGTGAACAATTCAAATTGGATTCTTTCGAAGTCAATACAACGAGAGACGTTACTCTATATATAATAACTCAAAAATATTCCACCGATTTAATCAATACCACGAACGACGAACACCGATGTTGCAATGTACAATACGAAAAAAACATATATATTTTTATATAAATCAAACTCTGTCGCCCCTATATATATATTTTTTTTTTGGTGAGGTCTGTCTCCTCTATTTTATAATTCACTCAACGACCATCAAATACTGTATTTGATTTTTTATTTAATACTAAATGCAATAATAATAATAATAATAATAATAATAATACGAATAACAATGAATATGCAAAGATGTGAACGTTATAGATGATGAAGGAGAATACTACTATTAAATGAATATTGGTTTCACGTCAAATTCAAAGTCGGGCAATGGACACGGATTCCACAGTGTGGGAATTATGGCAGTAGAAGTGTAAAGTAGTAATGAAGAATTGAGAGAGAGATGGTCAACTAAACCCATAAGGGTGTTTTCGTCTTTTTGACATACGTTTTACTTTAGCTCAAATTCATGCGACGGTGGCGGAGAACGTGTTTCGCCGTGATCTCTCTCTCTCAGTCAGAATAGGAAAGAGCTGTTTAGTTGCGAGTGAGATACACGCGCCTGGTCGTTGGGCAAATATGGCGGGTAAAGTGTTTTGGCGGGGAGGGAGGAAAGAAGAAGAAGAAGCGTTGGAGTTGTTTGTTGTTAGTTAAGTTAAGTAAAGAGTTACCGTGTCTTTCTGGGAACTCGTGGACCGGACCAAACCGTCGCACGCCAGTTTTGTCGGATGCAATTATTATTATTGTTACTTACTTCGAAACTATGCAATACTAGTATAACCTTTGGTAAAGATAAGTAAAAAATAGGAATATGTTAACTTATCAAAAAAAAAAAAAACATGAGGGAATATAATTCAAATGCGTGTTTGAAAAAAAGAAAAAGGTTAGTGGTTGCAACCACACAGACGCAACCAATTTATTATTATGTGTACTATTTTTTTTTTTGTAACGTTTACACGATATCCAATTAATATTTTGGTTGAAAGATTTGTTATAGGATGCTCCCTTCCTTATACAAAAAATTAGCTTTATTGACTATGTCCACTGCATACCCTTTGCTTTCCTTTCAAGTTGTTGTTTACACATTGAGTGATTCTCTCTAGTAGGCCTGAATAAAAGATCCTACAATTTTGAATTTTTGTATGTCATTATTGACGGTCTAATATATTGTAACTGCTGTTGAACATTATGTAACAAAGGAATTGAACGTGAACCAACCAAAATTAAAAAGGATGTAGGTAGGTACTAAGAAACCTTTCTCTTTTCTTGTCGTTTACCAAAACTAGTTTTTGAAACTGTAATACTGAAAAATTCGTAGTATATAGCAAATGAAATTTTTTGTTTTCACTAGTCTTACTCAAAAATATTAGTAGAACCTAATTTCATTTACCAAACTACGGGTATTATCAGGTTTTTCCCGTTCAAACATTTGAAACCAGAGCATATTATATTTTATTTATAATATATCTTGGAACTGTATAAACAATAAGTTTTGTTGTAACGTTCTAAATCAGTATTTAATGTATTGTATGATTGGTTTGTTCTGGCAAACTGATTAGTCCGGCCGGCCCGCTTGACAACTCTGAAAAGTAGAAGCCACTCATGCATGGTTGATGGTTTGGTATGTTTTCCAAAAGGTTCCGTAATGAAGTTAGCCATCCATGATTTGGGGATATATATATGTGGAAGGGATTTAATTATTTGCTCTTCAATCAATGGAAGAATTAGTCTTTCCTGCCATATTCATAGGAGCCACCTTCTAGACCGGAATAATTGTTGCATACATATCTAGAGACGAAATATATCCTAGTATTGTTAAGTCTTGTTGTACCCATTATTATAAAGTTTCATGTGTATATATTATCATCTTCATATTATTATAACAATTTTCCAGAGAATCGTAGTAATATGTTTGATCTTTTTTTCGGTTGTTCACATTCATTAAATATCTTAATTATAGTCCCTTTTCTAATCCTTGTGAAGGTAGTGTCTATTTGCCTCTTATATGTTTGAGTCTCTACTTCTCGTCATGTTTTGATTGTGTATATATTCTCTTGGCGTAGGCTGCTAATATGTTGCATGCAGACGAATAGGTGCTAATGCTTTCATTATATGGCGGTCTTAACTAGGTAGTTTGATGTAAGTTTTTCTTCGTGTACGAAGTTTGATTTAGTACTCTAGCCATATCTGAAACCACTTGGTTGTTCAAGATGTGGACGATTATGATGACTCAGTATATTGACATGCCTTAACGATTACTTTTTTATTCTTTCCACAACCACAAAATAAAACACTTATTGATATAAAACCTCCGGCAACGTCATTTCAAAGCTCAATTAGGCCATAGTGTGAACCAAAGCCAAATTGCATTTGTTAAAGAATATTGATTTTAATTTTATATAACATTAGAGCGCATGCAGTTACCGTAATTGCACAAGAGTTGAGACCTGCAGGTTGGTAGACTTAGGGGCCATTGAAGACACACACAAGGACTCGCCAAGTCACAAAAACCACACACTAATCTACTAAATTTGCGGAGAGCCTCATAGTTTAACTTTCAATTTGCCTCCATAGTCTATACACACACAAAAACTTGTCGTGTAGTGATGATTTAAGTGGCATTGGGTTGGCCACACATTTCAAAAGGTAACGTTTGCGAGGGACCAGTCACTTTTGTGTGATATGTTAACGTTTGAAGGCAGTCAGGCAGATATCGATGGACTGATAAGGTTTAGCAAATGTTGTTAATGTTAAATTTGTTTTTTTTTTCTATGGCAAAAGTTAATTATATAGGGATAACATCTCGGTTTGGGTTAGAATAGTGTCAGATTTGCTGCAATATCGGCAGGACCGACCGACAATAAATGAAATTCAAGTTTTGGAGTTCGAATACTGAATGATCAATTCTATTGGTTTGGAAGAAGTTGAACCGAGCTAAAGCTGCCAAAAGTATATATATTGTCCGTTAATTAGTCTTTGTAATCAATCAAAATCCCATTTAACTTGCCTATTTAAACAAACCAACAAAGGAACCCTAATTAAAGTTTGGTTGAGAACCTATGTCCCAGAAAGTAAGAAAAAAACAAAGGTAAAGTGTGAAGTCATAGTCAAAAGAGAAGTTAGTTCCAACCCAAAAAAATAAAAAATATGTGATCCAAGTTGAAAAAGTGATGGATAGAGAATCTATCCTTTGGATCCTCTCCTCTATTTTTAGCCCTTCACTTGGATCTCTCTTGGATAACTCATTAAATGACACTATCCAATATACCTCCACATGTGTATCTGCGTGTGTATATGCATGTGTATCTAACTATCTATATTTAGAAGCTTCCTAATTTTGTCACAGAAAATATCTTCATGTTTTGTTCCTTTCCGCTATAAAATCATAATAATTCTCTTCCATAGTTCTTGGATTTGTCCCCAAAATCAATAGAAGATCGAAGAAGAAGAAGAAGAACGATCTTCAAAGGAGTGATCAAGAGCAAGATAATGTGTACTCATCATGATGAATCACAACACAAACTTCCTTGTCTCCACTGCCAACCACATACATACATCCGCATGGTACATACACACTGACACACACCCATATAAAGTTTATATTGTGTTATAATAATCCTCACCATAATTTAGTGGAATTGGTTATTGTTAGGTTCAACATCTGATAGAGAGGTGCATTCTACTCCGTATGAATCGTGATGAGTGCGTCAAGGCGTTAGACCACCACGCAAGCATTCTACCACTCGTTACGCTCACCGGTTAGTCTTTACAACAATATTATTACATAGATAGCATATTTCCTGTTCACAATATGTATATGTATCCAAATTGTTTCGAAGGGTTCGTTAAACATGTTTTAAGATTGATATCAGATGTTGGTTTCGATTTCGCAACGTCAAATGATAACGATATGTCGATATATATGGAGAAAAAAAAGTCAAATAATTTGAGAGTAGCTAGTATTGTTAAGAGTTTCTTGGAGCATCAGGCATGTTCATCATTCATAATTTCATATATTCGACACATACTATAAAATGAATGTTTTCTGTTTGGTAGTATGGAGAGGACTCCAAAGAGAAAATAAGGACTTCTTTGAAACGTATGGCCATTTCGTCTCTCCTAGGCCCTTCCTAAGTAAGATTTTGTGGGTTTTTATGTTTTCATTTATTTGTTAATTATTTTTAGTTGAATTTCTCAGCCAATATCAAGGTATTATGTTGTTTAAAACGATTTGGATGAAGACTTTCTCTTTTATTTTAATCATTTATTTTATTTATCAGGCGGACATGTCCGGAGATCGCCGAGGTTTGCGCGAAGGATACAGTGAACTAGTGAAGACTTTGGTATAGGCTAGATAAGATATTGATAAAAAAAAAAAAAAAGATATTGATATAGGAGATAACGCTTGAACTTTATATGTAGACCTAGGCTTATTTAAATTTCCCTATTCCTAAGTTGAAACATGTATGCTATTATTATATGTAGACCTTATTATAAATTTAAACGTTATACTATAAGATTAAACCGAGAAGCATTAATTTTCTTGTGTAAACTTTTTTTTAAGGTTGCTTTTAAAGATGCAGTCTATGTCTATTGACAACCCTGAATAACAAGAGGCTCTATAGTCTATACGCCAATTATTTGCTATTTGTATGTAGCACTTTTGTTTTTTTTAACAGAAACCCATGATGGTCACTTGAATTCACAAAGATTAAACCAGCAAAACAAAAAGATCAATCCGGTCCGAACATACAAACTTAAAAATTGGGACATGAAAAGTGGTTCCAGTATATATTCTATTAAACATGTTGGACAACAACAACTGGATATTTGAGCATATTCGTCCTAAACACACACACATAATAAAGCAAAATAAAATAAAATAAAGCAATAAAATTCTGTAACAAAAGTAGATACATATATGTAGTTGGGCTTCTCTCTCTTCTCTCTCTCATATCTTTCAGAGAGATGAAGCTCCTATAAAAATTTCTGGCAATTTATTGTCAGTTTTTTGTTTCCGGTTAAATCCGGCTTATCTTTCTCACCTTTGTGTGAGTTTTTCTTGGCTTTTATAGCTATTTTCTTTATTTTTGTTTTTTTTTTCTTCCTTTTGCAGAGACAAGAGATCTCTTTCATGTTAAGGAGATCTAAGCCGAGTGGTAGTTCAGAGATTTTGATCATCAGAGTGCTCGATTCAAATCAAGAGGAGAGTAAATCCTCATATCCCTTTGATGCCATATGCTTGGCAAAGGATGAAGGTTTCTCCTTAAAGTTTGTAAATCGTGATGAGTGGAACACAGTGGCTGGTGAAGAATAGGTTAGGAGAGCGTGTTTTGCGACTAATCTAATATCTCACTTTCTCACATCTTCCGGGAATTAATAAATCTGAAGATTCAAGTTCTCTGATTTCTTCATACTCGGAGAAAGCTGCAAAAGACCTTGGTGAATTTGGAGTCAAAGCTGAAATATGATGGATCCCCTTTGTTATTAAGGTGATTTGTTGTTCGTAAAAATCATGATCTGTTCGTGTTTCAGTTCTGGTCTGAAAGCGGTGATGAGTCGGTGGAGCGTTCATCCACACCATCGTATGCATCTACACGTGTGTAGCATGTGTCCCTTATTGACCCATTTTACTTTTTTGATTATACTATCTTATTGGGTTAATTGGGTTTATTATTATGTATGGCTCCTTACACCATGTATCCCTTTATGGGCTTTAAACATCTAATGAAAAGAAGATAAGTTGACGACAAAAAAAAAAAAAAAAAGTAGATACATATTAGAGTCCGGTTATCTACGGTTTAAGAATGGTTAAGAAGCAATTGCGGTCACCTGTTTCGGTTTCTTATTGTGGCGTGGCCGCGTGGGTTGGTAAAACCGACAAAATACGGATGAGAGCACATATCTTAAACCGAACATAACCGGGCTTGTAAAATTTTATTTGCGATTTGTGGCGATTCCGTTTAGATCGCATAAACGTTGTGCACGACAAAAGTTTCTATCTTTCTCTTCATCTCCCAGCCAACTAATAATAATCCCGACAAAGATCTCTCCTTTTTCCCTTCTGGTGTCTTGGTCGCTCTCTGGAGGCTCTCAGCATCTTCGTTTCGTTGGGAGGATGCGTTAGAAGAGAGTCTCCTTGAACTCGAATCGCCAAGTAATCTTCTGTATTTTAGGATTTACCTCTTTTTTTTGTTCTGTTACTACTACTCTATGTTATCTACCTCGATATAATAGCTTGTGGCAATTTTTTGATTCAGAAATATTGAAAAAGTTTCTCTATCGCAAGTTCTTGTTCCAATTATTCTTATTTTTGTTAGTTAGTGCAAAAAGGTCTAACCTTTTACACTATTTTGCGGTATTGTGAATAGTTCAAATTCCTTAAGTCTTTGTGAATTGTTACAGAGACATTCTTCACCCTTTGCAACACAAAAGTGTAATGTTTCATAGTGATAATGTTCTTCATTGCTTTTGGTGAATTCTTAGGACTCTATTGACTGGCCATGGCTGCTGATACAACAGCTTCAAGTTACTGGTTGAATTGGAGGGTTCTCCTCTGTGCATTAATCCTCCTAGCCCCACTAGTTTTAGCGGCAATTCTGATTTGGAGATATGAAGGCAAGAGAAGACAGCGCGAGGGCCAGCGAGCATTACCTGGGACATTGTTCCAAGACGAAGCTTGGACCACATGTTTTAAAAGGATCCACCCTCTTTGGTTGCTTGCCTTTAGAGTATTCTCATTTGTTGCAATGCTGTCTCTGCTCATCTCCAATGTTGTGCGTGATGGAGGCGGCATATTTTACTTCTATACTCAGTGAGTTTACATCATTCAACTTCCTTCTCTCATATCTGATTCTTTAAAATTAATGACAAAAATCCAATCTTTTTGCTGTAACAGGTGGACATTTGCTCTTGTTACACTCTACTTTGGGGTATATCTCCTGGGAATTCCAATGTTTGAAGTTACCGTCTTAGTTTTAGGCACTAAATTTGTGATTTTTTTTTCATAGTATGCTTCCTTGTTATCTATATATGGATGCTGCGTCTACAATAAAAAAGCTGGTGGAAACAAGGAGAGTTATACAAGTATAGGTGATGCAGAACAAGGCACTTATAGACCACCAATAACCCTTGATGGGACGGCAAACACGTCTAAATCCCCCAATACACATTCAGAAGCACCTGTCAGAGAAACAGCTGGGTTTTGGGTTTACATCTTTCAGATCCTTTTCCAAGTACGTGTCTTTTTCTTTTCTAACTGTATGCCATCTCATAGCTTCAAAATGTCTAACAAAGTTTTCTGTTGTGGCAGACTTGTGCAGGTGCTGTTGTGTTAACAGATATCGTGTTTTGGGCGTTACTCTACCCGTTTGCTAAAGGTTATAGACTGAGTTTTGTAAGTTCTGACTCTAATCCCAATCCCAATCCCATTTTTTTTGAAATTGGATTCCTTTGATATTATTGTTTTTTTTCGGGCATTGCTATTAAGAAGTCAACAACAGATATATTTATCCCTTGTGTGTTATTTCGAGTGCAGCTTGATGTTTGTATGCATTCTCTCAACGCTGTTTTCCTCCTCGGTGACACAAGCCTCAGTTCCTTGGTAAGTTTTCAAAATGGAAGTCTGTTGATACACGAATCTCCGCCTTTTTATTAAAACCTAATGGGAAACTTCTTTCTCCCTTATCCAGCGGTTCCCACTGTTTCGGATCTCTTACTTTGTACTTTGGAGCTGCATTTTCGTGGCTTACCAATGGATAATCCATGCCTTCAAGAACTTATGGTAGACTTTTCTTCTGTTTTCTTATCTTCATAGAGGCAAAAATTTCCATCATTTTGACCCCATATGTCTACTGGAAATGGTCCGCTTATGTCTTTTAAGAGTTATAAGGGTTCTTGCTCTACATCTTTTGCAGGTGGCCATACCAATTTCTTGATCTGTCTTCACCATACGCACCCTTATGGTACGTTTATAAAACTCTCCACACTTAGTATGGTATTGCTTAAACGCTCCAATAAAAATCAAGTTCAACGATGTAAAAAGAAAACAATTATTATGATCTTTGTGCAGGTACTTGGGAGTGGCAGTGATGCATATACCATGCTTTGCAGTTTTTGCTTTGGTCATAAAGCTGAAGAATTACTTGCTACAACGTCACAACTCGTGAAAGTTTTGGTTGCCATGAATTCAATTTTCATATTCCATCTGTTGAGATTCTTGTTCACTAGAGGATTAGATAACACACATATGGGGAGACAAAGGTCATGGTCAAGGTCAAAGTCAAGTTGAAAGTCAAACCCTCTTTGTAGATAAGAGGCTAGCCAGAAGAAAGAAGAGTGATCCAAAATATCCAACACTCCAAAACGTCTACTGAGGTTTTGTTAAATCGTGTAAGGCTATATACAAGTCTCTTTAATATACGTGATACAAATTGTTGTAAAGATTGTACAAACAATTACGGGGGTATATTTTTTTTTCTTCAAATATAAAAAAGTGGTTTAATATATGTGACACAAATCGAATGGTTGAAGTTGAAACGTACGTCTACGAGTTAGGTGGCATACTCTTGAAATTGAATGAACAACTGAACATCCACCAGCTTTTTTTTTGTAAGGGATGCGTAGCTGCAAAGTCTTTTGCTAATCTTATGAAATATTATTACTCGCTGTAAAAAAGTCAATAATAAAGAGGGTGTAAGTTGCAACTATAAATGGTCGATAAGAATGCAAGGCAAAGAAGAGTCTAGTTGTTGAGCTAACTACCCCAACCTCTGTGAGTGTGAACAAGGCATTGTGATTGTCACAACGGTAAGAATTAAGATCCACCATTTTCATTGTTCCAATTTTGTGAACATTCTCGTTTGCTTCTTTGGAATTTGAGAGCTTTTTCGTGTATGTATTACTCACAATCTCATTGCGTGTTATCATTTGGCTGAAACCCATCTTCTCGTGTCTCGACTTTTTTGGAATCTGGGTTTGAATCGTTAGCGGATTTGATTCGGAAACGAGTTATCTGTGTTTTTTCTGTCTCTGGATCTGTCAGATTTATAAGTTTCGCGGTGGGTTTTTGATCTTCGTTTCTATTGTGTTTTTGTTTTTCTGCAGTTTTTGTATCGAAATGGCAAGGAAGAAGATCAGAGAGTATGACTCAAAGAGATTGGTGAAGGAACACTTCAAAAGGCTTTCCGGCAAAGAGCTTCCTATCAGATCCGTTCAGGTTTGGATCTTGTCTTTTTTATAGCTATCTGGGGTTAGCACATTGGTTTCTCCGACATAGAGCAGATGTTCAATATCATAGAAGTCTATTTTCTTTTTCCATGTTCTCCTATGTGCAGATTAATGAAACTACTGATTTAAATGAGCTAGTAGAAAAGGAACCTTGGCTCTCGTCTGAGAAGCTGGTGGTGAAACCTGATATGTTGTTTGGAAAGCGTGGGAAGAGTGGTTTGGTTGCCTTGAAATTAGATTTTGCTGATGTTGCCACTTTCGTGAAAGAGCGTTTGGGTAAAGAGGTAACATTTTTTGTTTTCTGTGCTTCTCAGCCATTTTCCTGAGACCACCTTCACTCAATCTTCCATCTACTATCTGCAGGTAGAGATGAGTGGATGCAAAGGACCCATAACAACATTCATAGTTGAACCATTTGTTCCACACAGTGACGAGTATTATCTTAATGTTGTCTCGGATAGGCTTGGAGACAGCATAAGCTTTTCTGAGTGTGGAGGTATTGAGATCGAGGAGAACTGGGACAAGGTATTTTGGAAGAGATTTTTTGTTCAAATGTCTAATTCAGTATCTTGTATCATAATGATGAAAATTTTGCTGTCTCTCCAATTTCTTCAGGTCAAGACAATATTTTTGCCAACAGGTGCTTCCTTGACACCTGAAGTATGTGCACCACTTGTGGCAACTCTTCCCTTAGAGGTAATCGACTCTTTTTAATTGGATTATAGGGTGTGAACCTGACATAGAAATTGGACTTAGAACATTTCCATGAACAGATTAAGGCTGAAATTGAAGAATTTATCAAAGTCATTTTCACCCTATTCCAAGGTATGCCAAGGATAGCTGAACCATACATACAGATCAAATCTCCTTTACTGTGATAAAAACTAAGCACTTTTTGTTATTTTCTTTGGTGTACTAGATCTTGATTTCACTTTCTTGGAGATGAATCCTTTCACTCTAGTTGATGGAAGTCCTTATCCTCTTGATATGAGGGGTGAGCTTGATGATACTGCCGCCTTCAAAAACTTTAAAAAGTAAGTTTGACTCCCAGAGTTCCCAACTCGTTGTGCTTAAGATCTTTGAGAATGTGCACATAAGTTATAACTAATCCCTCGAACTTGCAGATGGGGCGACATTGAATTTCCTATGCCATTTGGAAGGGTAATGAGTCCCACAGAAAGCTTTATCCACGGACTGGATGAAAAGGTATCATCGTTGTGACATTAATATAATCAAAACGTCTGTCTGGTTCATCATTCTGTGACTAATAAGAGCACCTATTGTGTTGGCAGACAAGTGCGTCTTTGAAGTTTACCGTGCTGAATCCCAAGGGACGGATTTGGACAATGGTAGCTGGTGGAGGAGCAAGTGTCATCTATGCCGATACCGTATGTTCCCTAAAGAATCATTACTGAGACTCTGCATTTTTTCCCATAAACAAGTCCAACATTAAAAAAGTTTATTTCAGGTTGGAGATCTTGGGTATGCATCTGAACTTGGCAACTATGCTGAATACAGTGGAGCACCCAAAGAAGATGAGGTTTTGCAGTATGCCAGGGTCGTTATCGATGTAAGATTAGCTTATTTCTCCCTCCATTGGACATTTCTTTCATGTGACTGATTAAAAACAATACAATACTGCAGTGTGCTACAGCGAACCCGGATGGAAAAACCAGAGCTCTTGTGATTGGAGGCGGAATTGCTAACTTCACTGACGTTGCTGCTACTTTCAATGGCATAATCCGCGCTCTTAAAGAAAAGGTAAGTAAAGAAACCTTGAGCTTCTCTCAGATTCAGTACTGACTAAAGGGATGAAAAGCAAAACATCTTTTGTCAATTACTCGATTGCCTCCTTGCAGGAATCAAAGCTGAAAGCAGCAAGGATGCATATATTTGTGAGAAGAGGAGGACCAAATTACCAAAAGGGACTTGCTAAAATGCGATCCCTTGGAGATGAAATCGGTGTTCCCATTGAGGTTTACGGTCCAGAAGCAACTATGACTGGTATCTGCAAGGAGGCAATCGAGTACATCACGGCAGCAGCCTAAGCTTCTCTCAGCACCTTTGGTTTTTAGAACCTTTATCTACTTTGTGTTCAAAATTACTCAAGCTAAGCTAAGCTAATAACTGCTTCTTCTTGAAATGTCTTGTCGTTCGATTCTCTTTCTCCCGAAGGTTTCCTCAGATTCAATAAATCGTTGTTACTCTTGTTAATTTTTTGTTCTGTTGTCTTTTGATCTGATTATCTCCTAAGGTTAGAGGTTCCGTTTTGAGACCGATGAATCAAGATAATAGCATAAGGATGAGTAACATAATCATATTGAATAAATCAAAATTTTGAAGAAAAAAACATACAAGAGTTTTGACAATTCAATAATCATTCCTAAGGATTATTTTGCTGCTGATGCTGAAGACTGATAAGTTTAGAGTAAGGACCATTCTTGTCCTTAACGAGGCTACTGTGGCTGCCTTGCTCTATGATTCTACCTTCTTGTATTACACTAATCATATCTGAGTTCTTGATTGTTGATAGTCGGTGAGCTACCACCACGGTGGTCCGGTTCCTCATGAGCTGATCCAATGCTTGTTGGACCTAACAATTCATTAGTATAAACATGTAAGTCTCTGTAGAAAAAATCTTGTGTCAAACTCTAAATCTTAATGAAAAGATTACATACCACACGCTCTGATTCAACGTCCAAGGCGCTTGTGGCTTCGTCAAGGAGCAAAATCTCTGGATTCTTGAGGACGGCTCTAGCTATAGCAATCCTCTGTCGCTGGCCACCTGACATCTGAATGCCTCGTTCACCAACTTTTGTTGAGTAACCTTCCGGGAGAGAACTGATGAAGCTGTGAGCGTTTGCAAGGTTAGCTGCTTCCATGACTTCAGATTCAGAAGCTCCTTCTTTACCGTACAAGATGTTCTCATAAATCGACGTTGCAAAAAGAGCAGGTTCTTGTTGAACCAGACCAATGTGTCTTCGCATTGATTTAAGTTTCAGCTTCTTTATGTCTTGTCCTGTAGGGGTTGGGAAAAAAATCAGCTTACTCAAACCACATAACAAATTGATTATGATGCAAGAAACTTGTGGTGCTTGGAGTTTCTTGTGAGTAAAATTATTAATGTGTCAAGAGCTGGCTCACCATCTATCATGATTATTCCGGCTGTAGGATCGTAGAACCGGAGAATGAGCGAAAGGACCGAGCTTTTCCCTGACCCGCTTTGCCCCACAAGCGCCATGCTTTTGCCGGAAGGAACTTTTAGGTTAAAATCACTGAAAATAGTCACATCGGGGCGTGAAGGATAACTGAAGTAAACACCTTCCAACTCAATTGTGCCTTCCACGTTACTTAGCTCCTCGCCAGTATCTCCAACAACTTTAGTTCTTCGGTCCAGTAACTCGAAAACTGAAGCAACCATCTGGTTTCCTTTAAGCAGATCCGGGGCTAGAGCCAACACTTCACCCATCACTAACGCCGTTACGATCAAAACCATGAATGTTTTTATCACAGATTCGAAACTTGATAATCCTTTCTCCATCGAAATCGAACCGTACCTGTAAAAACATTTAAAATTTCAATCTATCTTCACAGTCTTATACTATGTATGGAACTGTTTTATATGCATACCAGAGAGCAAGGCCGTAGGAGGAGAAGATAAAGAACTGAGAAACACCGTACAAAATCCCGGCCACCTGCCCACGCCTGAAAGAACGTTTGGAAGGTTCTAGAAGCTCTTTAGAATAAAGGTCCAAAACCTTCTCCTCAGCACAAAAGGCGGCCACAGTTCGGATGTTGCTAATAGACTCTCCGGCCAACATGTTAGCCTTTAAATACGCTTTACTCAAGTTCCCTCCATAGCCTTGCATGAAAAGTTTCTAACAAAAGAAACCAAGAAAAAAAACATAAATGGCAGCCAGAAAAAAAAGTACATACCCTAACAGTAGAAATTTATTAAAAAAGAACGAAAAAAGCTTTGTTTTACCTCGCTGATATGACCGCTTATAATCAAAGGGTATGTGGCCAAGACAACAAGAGTGAGACGCCAGTTTAGTATAAAGGAAATGATGAAAGATGTCACAACAAGAGCTAAATTCTCCAGTAGAATCGTGGATCTATCGACCACTATGGTTTTAAGTAAAGTCGCATCACTTTCAAGCCGCGAGGCCAACATAGAGCTAGTGTTATCGACCTTATCAAACCACCCGATTTCATTCCTCAAGATCGCTGAACCAAGAAGAAACACAATCACATAATTAAATCAACCAATGTAAAGGCAACTAATCGTAGGATTTAGACACGTTTTTGTGTTTGTGAGTACCTGTAAACATCTTTTGTCGGACTCGAAGAGTGAGACGCTCACCCACAATACCAAAGCTGGTGTGCTCAATAATGTGGGAGATGACAGTGATGACGGAGGCACAACAGAAGAGGATAGAGATTCTCTTGACCTCGTTTCGAGTTGTATCCCAGTCCATGTAATAAGATACTAAAGCGTCTGAGATCCCAAGCGCGAAAAGCGGCATTTGAGCTCCCGAGACAAAGGAACCTAACGTACCACAGAATCCGTACTTCCAGTCTGGACGTATCATAGAGTATAAACGTCCCAACGTTACTTTGGCATGTTTACTTGTGTCCGGTTGTTTTACATGTTGATGAACGGTGAAAAGGTCCGTCTTTGTTATTGGTAGTTCCGGCGAGGGTTTTGTACTGCAAACAAAAACAGGGGTATATTTTTTTTTTAAAAGTTTCAGTCTAAATCTTCTTTTCGATTTGTATTTCATACACATGAAGGTTTTGGTGTGGATCAGATTTGTTAAAACCGGTATAAGCAAGTACAATTGGTACCTGATTGGTAAGCTTGGAGTGTGGTTCAAGTTAGGTCTGGCAGCTTCTTGGATACGAAGGAGAGAAGAGTAAGCTCCATCAGGGTTGGAGATGAGTTCGTCGTGGCTTCCGGACTCGATGATCTTCCCTCCTCCAACGACCGCTATGATGTCAGCATTTCTTACGGTAGAGAGTCTATGAGCCACCACGATCGTCGTCCTCCCAACCATCACTCTGTCCAAAGCTTCTTGCACGCTTTTCTCTGACTCTGCGTCTAGTGCGCTTGTTGCCTCATCAAGTAAGAGTATCGACGGATTCTTCATTATCGCTCTCGAAATCGCGATCCTCTGCTTCTGTCCGCCAGATAGCTGAATCCCTCTCTCACCTACCTGTAATACCAAATAGCAAGCAAAAGTTAGGGTTTCTAGTTGTGAATTTCTTGTATTCCAAGCAATCCTCTTTTGACGGACCTGGGTTTCGAATCCATCCGGGAGGTTGTTGATGAATGAAACAGCTTCAGTGAGACTTGCAGCATGGGTAATTTCATCAGCGGTGGCATCGTCTTTACCATACATAATGTTCTCACGAATGGTGGTTGCAAACAGGGAAGGCTCTTGGTTAACCAGACCAATGTGTCCTCTTAGCCACTTGAGATCCAAGTATCTGATATCGTTGCCGTCCAGCATCACCACCCCTTCGGTAGGCTCGTAGAACCTTTCAATTAAAGATATGATGGTGCTTTTCCCAGACCCACTTCCTCCGACAAGAGCCACAACTTTACCCGCAGGGATAACAAGGTTTAGCTTGTCAAAGATCACCACGTCAGGGCGAGACGGGTAGGTGAAAGTCACGTCCCTAAATTGGATGTCTCCAACTACTTTCCCGAGTTCGCGACCTGTTTTCACATTCGTGTTCCGTTCAATCATCTGAATAATCGGATATGCAGCAGCTCTCGCTTTTATGAATGTGGAAATATCTGGAGCCGCCTGACCAAGAGACCTGTACAAAACCCCCAGAAACAGAGACTTTATAGATCAACAACAACAAAAAAAGTAACAAGGGGAATGTGTAGAGCAAGCTATCAAGAAGTTGTATCTTACAAGCCAGCGATGACAACGTTGAGCATGGTCGTGAAAGATTCGCCGCCATTAGCGATTCCCTTGTGAACAACGATGCTTGTGTACCAGATAAGCAAAGCCCAAGATAAAAACAGAACACAGTGCATCGAACCAAGTCCTAGTCCTTTGGCTAAACCAGCTTTTCTTCCGTAATTGTAAGTGTTCTTCAAAGCTCCTTGGTATGAATTCACTGCCTTTTCTTCTCCCGTGAAGGCTTGTACGGTCCTCACATTCCCGATCACCTGAATTGAAACAGAAAGAGATATGAAATTAGAGTTATACAAAAGAAATAAAATTCACATACATATAGTTTTCTTGTTTGAAAAGTTACTAAACCTCTTCTGCGATCTCGTTGGCCTTGACGTATGATTTTCGGACACGCACGGTAAGTCCGGTGCCGACAAAAGCGTAGATACCGCCAGCGAGAGCGATGAGTGGGACTATGGAGAGAGTGACGAGACTTATTTGCCATACACTTGTAAATCCGATCGCAAAACCGGCTATGAACCGGCTTATGTAGTGTAAAAAATTCCCTACCTGCATCAAAAATGATATAACCCGGTTATCATATACTGTGAACCTGATTTAGGTGACCACACAGACACAGTTTAAGTTATGCATGCAAAAACTTTTATTATTAATAGACTATGCATTCGTCCAGACCATACTTATTGAATAGGACTAGACAACTTATTATAGCGCATGCTTGAGGAAAATTAAATAACTAAAAATCAAAAAATTTAGGAAAACGATTTCGGAATTATGTAATTCATTAGATTCATTGAACTGATTAAGACCAGTGCACCTAGGAAAGCACAACCAATACCAATATAGCGCGTACCTTCTCCGAGATAGCATCTTGGACGACAAGGATGTCGGAGGTGATGGCAGAGATGACTTCTCCGGTGGAAGATTCGGTGTCGAATAAGCTTATGTCTTGACTTAACATTGACCGCAAATAAGCTTTTCTCATCTTCGCCGCTTGTCTCTCTCCCGTATGCATCCAGCATGCAACCTCTGTTTCCATTCATTTATTTTATTTTGTGTTGTTATCGTAAAAAAAATATAAAAATAATCATGTTTGCTTTAATGCATTCTTTATTACTATGTTATTTACCTATCCATGATGAGAAGAGTATCACCACACTTAGATATACAAAATCCAAAGAGTACTGCACAACCAAAGAAATAAAACTTACAGAGATTAGTCAAGATATGTATTTCAACATATGAATTAAATAGCATTTGACCAGATTTGAGCCTAAGAATATGATAAGTTTAGTTTTTAGCAAATTTTGATTTATTAAAATCTCAAACCTCTTTAGGATACGTGACTCGTCGTGTTAATTCTAGTGGCCAAGTTCAAAACGTTACTCCTTAACTGCAAATCTGGTCATATATAAAAGATAAGAGTACTAAAGGGTACGGACCTTGGCGACTTTATGAGAAGCTTCTTGCGGGAAGAGGTAAGCAAGACCGATGATGTTGATGAGTTTCCCGAAGAAGATGAAGAAAACTGGAACGGAGGCTCCGTGAATGCACGCAGCAATGGATCCAAGAGCCATCAGAACACAATCGTAGAGATCAGCAAAGGAGAAGAGCTTAAGAAATGACACACTTGGCCGCTCCTTCTCCTTCTTGGTCGCTGCTGCCAGGGCTTCTGTTGCTGGATCCCCAAACGGCTGCATTAATTTTCACTTTTGGGTGGATAGAATCTGAAGTAAACGAGAGAGGAAAGGGAGTAGAGAGAGTTGGTACGAGATCAGATTATATAAAAGAGGAAGTTTAAGGGAACTTTTGGAAGAGGTATAATATTGAAACGTGACGATCGAGGGAGAAGGGACTAAAATTTATCATCTGTTGATAGTGGCCATATATATACAACTAGTTTGGTATGTAACTGAAAACTATGAGTATGGCATATAGACCTTGTTTTTGTTTTATCTTTATGCCAATGTAATAAAGAAGTAAAGAAATTCGACTGAAGTAGAAGTAATAAATACAATTTAGGAATGCATGTATATACTTTACTAGTTTGTAATATTATTATTTATAAAGCTGGCAAGCAAGTTTTATAGGAAAAAAATCTTTAAAACTATAGGTAAAAAATGATATTGACATATACTGACAAAAAAATTAAATAGAAAATTTGGATTTACCAAATTTATTTTTGGTTAAATATATTCCAATTCAAGTACATAAATTTCAAATACATATTCAACTAGAGAAAGTCAAAAAAGAAGAAAATGACAATTCATATATATATTATATATCTGTGATTGATCATTAAAATTAAAATACTTAAAAAATGTGTTTTCTTTGTAAAGAAAATGACAATCCATATATATCTGTGATTGATCATTAAAGTTAAAATATTAAAAAATTGTATTTTCTTTGTAACGTACATATATGGGTCGTCACAACTCACAATATGTATAGGAGTAATTCGTAAGATTCAACTCACAATATATGAAACTTTAAGACAGACGACTCTGGTAGCTTCCAAAACCAAAATTTTGAATGTACAAATACATACGTTTTTGTGGTACTATAATGATTAAGGGTTAAAAGAACTCGTATACTGATCAACTTTTCGTTGGTTGGATATTTTATTTTGGCATTATTAGCATAAAAGTATATCGAACTATTTATTTTGTAGAGAGAAAATTTTGATAATATTAGAGACATAATTATTAACCGCATAATAGTACCACAAAAGTTTCAATTGGACAGTTAATAATACATATTTGACTTTGGTAGTAGTCCGGTACAATATTAGTCTACTTTCATGTATATGGGTTTCTCCTTTATACCAAACATATGTTTTTTCCATAAACCATGAAATTAGTTTTTCCATTAGTACATATATGATGTAGATGTTTCCTTAATAAAAAGAAAATACCATTGAACAAACAATTTAGGGACGGTGAAGATTTCCGTATACAAGAGGAGCAGAATAATTAAGTTTCTAGAAAATCATATAGAAACATGTAAATTAATAAAGAGACACAATTAAGAGTAAACATAGTCCAGTTTTATTACCAACAACAACACGTACAGTGGAAAGAAACACACATCACAAGACGATCCAAATGATAATCTTCTTTCTCATCGTACATATAATAATTTAAAAGATGATTCGATTTCCGTAGTATAAATACGAATCTTAAAAAAGAGCTCAAGATCGATGATACCACGGAAAACAAAACCAATAGAAGGAACTCGAACACGAGCCTGATGCCGATATATGACTTGCCGTTTTGCCTGTTACCATAAGATCAAAAAGAAAAGTTTTTGTCTTCTCTCGCTTCTCATGGCCAAAGCTAAACAAACCGATGGGGAAATTTGCCAAAGTGGTGTTCTTCTGTCTCCTCCTTGAATGGCTCTGTCGGCATTTCTTCTGCCGGTTTCATCACCTTGAAGATCTTTTTTTTCTTTTTCTTTTTGTACGAACTATTCTTGGTTCCAAGGGTTTTTGAGTTTAAAGATTTGTGGGTGAGTGAAATCTTTATCTCAATGGGCTAACATATATATATATAGAGAGATCTAGGTAGAAGGAGAGGATGATTATTATTTTAAATCTTAACTTTGAAGGTGGAGGTAATGATAATTATTGGATAGTGATATCACGTTTTATGTTTGGTCCAAGTCATAGTCCAACTCAAACTTTGCCACTTTCTTCCCCCTTTTTTTTTTCTTTAATATATATATATATACTAGAAAGTTGCCCACGCGTTGCGTGGGTTATACATGAAATATTAATTAAAAATTATAATAAGTTATATATAGTGTATAAGTGTTAATATATGTTTTGAAAATAATTTTAAAACAAAATAATATGTTTATTACAAAATAATACTAATTTTTATGTTTAACACAAAATAATTAACGCACAAAAAAAATCGAACGCGATCGCAAAATTAGTATAACACATATTTTGTGTACATTGTAAACATTAAAAATAAACGAAAATTACATTTGGAAAATATAAAACTGAATGAGATCTAAACAAAGTAATACAAAATTAGCACATACACAATATACAAAATTAGCACATACAAAATTATGAGCTTTTGTTACTCACCTTATAT